>NW_020175208.1:2481327-2601138 GCF_003031525.2 Neophocaena asiaeorientalis asiaeorientalis | reverse complement strand
ATGTCATCATCTCTGTGTTCCCAGGGCCAGGGATAGCCCGGCGTAGAGCAGATGCTCAATAGATAGGTATGGAATGAATACATTTCACATTTCAGTTTGAATACCTGACCTCATGAAAATAGAATTAAAAGATTTTTTCTTAAAAAAAAGGAAGAGAGGGGCTTCCCTGGTGGCGCAGTGGTTGGAAGTCCGCCTGCCGATGCACAGGGGACGCGGGTTCGTGCCCCGGTCCGGGAAGATCCCACATGCCGCGGAGCAGCTGGGCCCGTGAGCCATGGCCACTGAGCCTGCGCGTCCGGAGCCTGTGCTCCGCAACGGGAGAGGCCACAACAGTGAGAGGCCCGCGTACCGCAAAAAAAAACAAAACGGAAGAGAAAATATGTATAGCTGTATGAAGTTCAGAACAGTGTAAACCTAACTACCGAATCAAGGATGAACTTGCCTTCTTTCAATTGTTTTTCTAACCCTTCAGGAAATCTGCACTGCTTTGGGTCCTGGACTCTCAGCAGCATCTGAACCGTCGAGGGTATAACAAACACCTTTGTTTAGGCTTCAGGTCCCTCTATCTCACTGGCATTGTTGGATAAGGCGCAACACAAGGTTCTTACAGTTTCAGGATATTTGGGGGAAGCTTTATTCCAAAATCTACAATATATTTTTTATCATCAGAGGACACTTCTGCAAACCAAACCAGGCCATCATTTTATCTAAGACCTTCTTAATATGTAAATTAGAATAGTATTCTAAGCCTAAATATTAAATTTTAAACTTTGAGATTGCAAATCTTATACACATCTCATTCTTATGAAACCTCCTCTGTGATAACATTTTAAAAACAACCTAAGTTTTGAATAACACAACAACCTAATTGTTAATGGATGAATGGATGAATAAGATGTGATATATATATTATTATTATATATATATAATATGATTGTATGTATACTGGAATAATATTCAGCCATGAGAAAAAAGAAATCCTGTCATTTGTGACAACATGGATGGACCTGGAGGGTTTATTATGCTAAGTGAATTAAACCAGACAGAGAAACACAGATACTGCATGTTATCACTTATATGTGAAATCTGAAAAATGAAAGTCCAATTCATAGAAGCAGAGAGTAGGAAAGTAGTTGTCAGGGACTGGAGGGTAGGGGATGTTGGGTGAGGTTGGTAAAAAGGCACAAACTTTCAGCTATAAGATGAACAAGGTCTGAGAATCTAATGTATAACATGGTGACTATAGTTGATAACACTGTATTGTATAATTGAAATTTGCTGAGGGAGTAGAACTTAAATGTTCTCACCAAACAACAACAACAAAAAAAGATAAATATCTAAGGTGGTGGATGTATTAATTAACTAGATGGGAGGAATCCTTTCACAATATATATGTATACCACAATGTACACTTTAAATATCTTACAATTTTATTTGTCAGTTATATCTAAATGAAGCTGAAAAAAAACCTAAGTAACAAACACCCTGGTTCATAGAGCATAATTAATGAGGTAACATTTGAAATGGGAAAATGACAAAAATTGTTTCTAAAGAATAACTCTTCCGCACTGTTGGTGAGAATGTAAATTGGTACAACTACTATGAAGAACAGTATGGAGGTTCCTTAAAAAACTAAAAATAGAACTACCATATGATCCAGCAGTCCCACTCCCAGAGAAAAACATGATCTGAAAGGATACATGCACCCCAATGTTCATTGCAGCACTAATTACAGTAGCCAAGACATGGAAGCAACCTAAATGCCCATCGACAGAGGAATGGATAAAGAAGATGTGGTACATATATACAATGGAATATTACTCAGCCATAAAAAAGAATGAAATAATGCCATTTGCAGCTACATGGATGGACATAGAGATTATCATAGTAAGTGAAGTAAGTCAGACAGACAGAGAAAGACAAATACCATATGATATCACTCATATGTGGAATCTAATTTTTTTAAAAAAGAAACAAATGAATTTATTTACAAAACAGAAACAGACTTAAAGGTATCCAAAACAAACTTACGGTTACCAAAGGGGCAATGTGGAGCAGGGGAGGGATAAATCAGAAGCTTGGGATAAACACACACACACAACTATATATAAGATAGATAAACAACAAGGACATAGTGTATAGCACAGGGAACCCTACTCAATATTCTTTGATAACCTATATGAAAAAAGAATCTAAAAAAGAATGAATATATGTGTATGTATAACTGAATCACTTTGCTGTACAGCAGAAACTAACACAACATTATAAATCAACTATACTTCAGTTGAAAAAAAAGAATAACTCTTCCTTAGGATGAGGTCTCCAATAACTAGTTAGAGTAACTAATTAATTGACTAGTTAGAGTAGAGGTTTGCTATCCTCAGGTACACTGTGGTTTTGAAATGATCACTCTCTCTGAGTATACAAATATGGGAACCAGTCAAATTTTTTCTGTGTCCACTTTTGTATAAGTAAGCATTCTTTAGGCTACAAGAAAATGTGTGGTAATAAAATTCTAAAATGTTTACATTTCCTACTCAGTTAAAGTAGTGTTTTAAAGTGGCCTGCATAATGAATAATAGTGATTACTATTATTACTCTGATAGTAGCTAACATCTCTCAGGGGCTTGTTATAAGACAGCCACTGTTGTAAGCACTTAGATTATCTTTTCATTTACTGCGTCGCATAACTCTAGATGGTATAGGTATTATTACTAGTCCCATTTTACAGATGAAGAAACTAAGGCACAGGGAGGTTAACTTCCCAGGGACGTTAATGTGTGGCAGAGCCAGAATTTGCACCTAGGCAGTCTGATTCCAGAGCCTGTACCGGCAAGCACACTGCCCAGTACTGCTGCCCACAGACTAATCACCCTTCTGCTTACATTTTGAGGCAACTGATGTGCTAATATGTCATCTGGGCCTAGTTGCAGGAAAGAGCAACCACTCTAGCATTCTAATTCGTTTGCAGAATCATTGGAAGGGCTGAGAGGAGTGGGCTGTGGGCTGGGCCTTCAGAAACTATTCCCAGGACCAGACTGCCAAACAGGGCCTCCAAGGGAGGGAATCGGGAGGCCACCACTGGCACTTCTGAGTTCCAGATGACACTGCTCACTGCAATTCAAGGGTCAAGAAAGTGCTATTCTGAAACTGCCCCTTAACACCCACCAGCTAGTCACGGCTGTCTCCACCAAACTTGTCTCGACAACCATGAGGCTCTGGGCACTGGAATGCTGCAGAAAAACCCAATGTTTCCATAAATGTGCTTGCCAGCATTAACAGCCAGAGCAGCAGAAAGGTGGCTCCCACCTCATTTCTGCCTCCAAATCTCACGGAAGAACATTGATAGATGGGCCCCATTTCACGTGGGGAAACGTAACTGTAAAGGAGTCTGGGAAATGATCTTTTTAATTTTCCACAAGGAAGTTAGAAAGGATGCTGGGGGTTAATACACAAATCTACTCTTAACTAATTTCTGCCAGGGTAGAACTTGGTTATCGCTAAAACTGACATTTCATCAAGTATGTATAAACTGTTTTGGGCACAGACTATGTTCAGAAGTCAGTTCTCTTAAAAAGCCTCGGAATTAATTTTGCTTTTGCCCCTGTACAGACCCGGTGCACTGCACAGTGCTAGTTAGTGCTCTTAAGTAGCATTGTTGAAATACTGACATTAAAGCTATCAAAGTGAATACCCTTTACTAAGTGCCCTCCTCGGGTAGATGAGCTTTTAGGGTCGGGAGGAGTTGTTCTCACAAGTTATTTGTTTTTTATAAAGCAGAAACTAACACACCATTGTAAAGCAGTTATACTCCAATAAAGATGTAAAAAAAAAAAAGTTATTTGTTTTGTTCCTCCAAGTACAGAATCCTAGTTTACCCCTAAATTAGATCCTGCTGTTTTAATTATGGGTATTTCTTAAAATCCTTTTCATAGCCAATTCTATTCTTTGCTGTACTATCTCATTACAAATATCTCAATTTCATTTCTTTTTAAGGCTGAGTAATATTCCATTGTGTATATGTGCCACATCTTCTAATCCATTCGTCCGATGATGGGCGCTTAGGTTCTTTCCATCTCCGGGCTATTGTAAATAGAGCTGCAATGAACATTTTGGTACATGACTCTTTTTGAATTTTGGTTTTCTCAGGGTATATGCCCAGTAGTGGGATTGCTGGGTCATATGGTAATTCTATTTGTAGTTTTTTAAGGAATCTTTGCTGTACTTTAAATGTAAACACATAAAAAGTGTTGATAAACCACTGTAAGAAGTTTGCTGCTTCCCAACTCCATCACCTTTTGCTCTTAGTTTGTTTTTTGTCCCTTTGTTTAAAAAACAAAATTTAGGGACTTCCCTGGTGGCGCAGTTGTTGAGAATCTGCCTGTTAATGCAGGGGACACGGGTTCGAGCCCTGGTCTGGGAGGATCCCACATGCCGCGGAGCAACTAGGCCCATGAGCCACAACTACTGAGCCTGCGCGTCTGGAGCCTGTGCTCCGCAAAAAGAGAGGCCCGCGCACTGTGATGAAGAGTGGCCCCCACTTGCCACAACTAGAGAAAGCCCTCGCATAGAAATGAAGACCCAACACAGCAAAAATTAATTAATAAACTCCTACCCCCAACATCTAAAAAAAAAAAAAGATTAAAAGAAAAGATTTTTTTAAATCTCCCATTCTTCCCACCTATAAAGACTGTGGGACTTGTTTCTTCTTAAATAAACTTTGCCAATCATAAGAGGAAATCACATGACACTTTATGGAATACTCAGATCATCTTGGCTATTTTCTCTTTTGGTTGCTGTTCAAAAAAATTTTTTTGTAAACTTCTAGGTCAGTGTTTTGAATGGTTTAAGTTGCCAGAATTTAGACCTCCTCATGAGTGGATAGCTGATGCATTTGTTTTACTAACTAAAGTATATTTGAGCAGTTCTCTTTTCTCTGGTGGTGTTTTCAGGAGGCTCATTTAAAAGTTATTTCATTTTGTTTTCTTCTTTATACCTACCTGTATTTTTAAAATTTTCTGTAAGTATATAATACTTTTATAATCAGAAAAAAACATTATTTTAAAAAGTGATTTCATTAATTTAGTCAAAATTATTTTGGCGGGAATTCTTAGCTTAATTCATTGATTTAAAAAGCATTAAATTCATTTTTCCACTGCCTATGGACATAAAGCTTTAACAGTCACTACATTAACCAAACTTCATGGTCAATGTACAAAATAGTTGAACAGATTTTTTCTTTTTTTGGTAATGAAAAAGGTTTGGAATATAGTAGAAACTGAAACGTTTTTAATACACGTTGTTGCAGCTCCTCTCGCAAATTGTGGTACACTGTAGTACAATCTGGCAAATTGAATGATAGATCTGGGTGACTGCAGTGTGGCTTTCTGAACATATGTAGTAGGACTTTTCCCCCCCACTTCCCTCTTAACCATAGAGTTTTAAAGAAATGTTTAACTTTTCAAGTTGAATCTTTAAAGCTATTCTGTTTGGTTTTCTTGCAAATCATATTGATGCCACTTGCAGGAAAAGAGTAATAGAACATATGTTGCTGTCTTGGTATTTCATCTATTGGCGTGCCTTTGAATAGCTGTTGTCTTAAGAAGTTTATTTTATTCTCAAAGTTAAAAAGTATGTTTGCTTTCAGTTTGCCATAATATATTTTAATTTTGGAAATCTTTTCTTGCAGATTTTAATTTTAAGGTTTGGGTTATAAATAGGTAGATAGGTAGGTGGATAAGATTCCCGTCAGCTAATATTCTGTGCCAGGTGATGTATTTTTGTATGCTAAAAAATGATACCTGATAAATGCTCCCATATAATTTATTTGAATATTTATTATGTACCTTAGCAGATGTTTCTGTCTCTTATTACAAAAGTTCATTGTAAATAGCTCTTTTCTGTCTCTACAGGACAATCCTTCATATACAGACTTGGAATCTTCCCTTTTTTTACTCCATTCAATCAACTTAGCAGGGTTTCAAGAGCAGCATTTATAAATTTCCAGGTATGAAAAATTTTAATTCTTGATGTTATACCTGACTTAAATATATAGATAAAAAGTAGAGTTTTGCAATTATAGATTTTATGTATCAGAGTATGGGTTTATTGCTTGAAAAGTCACTGTATAAAACATTCAACATTCTGATTTTCTTGGCCAGGTCTCCCTGTTCACTTATGGCTAAGTTTTTAATTCATTGCCTATCTTGTGTATGTATTTCTTCCATTCTGCTTTAATCAAAGACTCAAATTTACATATGAGCTGGAGTTTATCTAGACCAATACCCTCAATTTGCAGAGAAGGAAATGAAACTTAGAAAGGGAAAGTTACTTGTCTATGGACATATAGCTAATTTAGTGGTAGAACTAGTGTCAGAACTCTGATCTCCCAGCTCTCCCCGAGACAGTGTTCAAGGAGTATAGCTCATCAGTTACATCCTGCAGCTTTGGAGTCGCTGTCTGGGTTAATATCTGCCCACCCCCCCCTTTTTTTTTTTGGCCTTGCTGCGGCTTATGGGATTTTAGTTCCCCAGCCAGGGATTGAACCTTGGCTCTCAGCAGTGAGAGCACAGAGTCCTAGGGAGTCCTAACCATTGGACCTCCAGGGGATTCCCTGGGTTAATACCCTTTTCTGTAAAATGGGGCTAGCAATACCATCTACCTGGTAGGTTGCTGTGTGTCGGGATTCAGGAGACAATGCACATTGCTACTATTATTATTGCTGTGGCCCTTTCATTTCTCACCGTGTTGACCCCTTCACTGCTTCTTAAAGCTCCCCACCCTCCGTGTACATGTCACATGCTCTCCTGATTCTCCCTGTAATTCTCTGTCTGTAACTCTGGCTTCTCTTCCCCATTCTGCTCCACGGTCAGCACAGTCCTCCTGGTTCTTTCCTCAGCCCGGATTTCCTCTGAGCCCCTTCATCTCTATTTGCAAATATCTCCCACGTCTCCACCTTCAAGTCTGACTTCCCCTCTTAAACTTCAGACTATCATTTCCAGTGGCCCTCTGGCCACGGCTACCTGATTTCCCACTCACATCAAACACCATGTACTTAAAACCTAAGTCATTATTGCTTTTTCTCTAACCTGGCTTTCTTCCTCCTGGCTTCCTAATTTCTGTTAGTGATACTACTAAACAGCTATGTTTTTAAAATCGCTGTGTTCTCTTTATGTCTCTCTAGCCTTCCACAGCCAATTGCAAATCGTGGTACACTTTGGTACAATTAGGCAAATCGAATAAGAATTATAAGAGCTCTGGGGACTACTGTGGGGCTTTCTGAAAATATGTAGTAAGATTTTTCAATCAGCCATCAAGACCCATGGATTTATTTCCCATTCAGGACATTTGTATCTTTTCCTTCCTTCCCACTCCTGTCATCATCGCTGTGTTCAGACCAGTAAGCAGATTGACAGTTGCAGCTGTTTGTGCCTCTGGCAGTAGCTTGGTTGTTCTCTCTGTCTCTCTGTCTCTCTCTCTCTCTTTCTCTCTCTCCTTTTCTCCCAAGAAATACAACCTCTTAACATTTCATAATGGAATGTCATCTTGTCACTTGTTCATGTAGCACATGAATCTTGACTTAAGTAGGCACAGAATATCATTACTCTCAGAGCTCCCAAGATATCTTAATCTTGAATTACAACCTAGATCTGGCTAAATATGAGACTGATAGTTAATATTTCACCCACTTGTTTGACACACTTTAAAATTTTTATTTTTGAGTATATATTCATATGATTCAAACTCAAAATATTGGGACTTCCTTGGTGGCACAGTGGTTAAGAATCTGCCTGCCAATGCAGGGGACACGGGTTCGAGCCCTGGTCCGGGAAGATTCCCACATGCCGCAGAGCAACTAAACCCATGTGCCACAACTACTGAGCCTGCGCTCTAGAGCCTGTGAGCCACAACTACTGAGCCCACGTGCCACAACTACTGAGCCCGCGTGCCACAACTACTGAAGCCCACGCGCCTAGAGCCTGTGCTCTGAAACAAGAGAAGCCACCACAATGAGAAGCCTGTGCACCAAAATGAAGAGTAGCCCCCACTTGCTGCAACTAAAGAAAGCCTGCGTGCGGCAACAAAGACCCAACGTAGCCAAAAATAAATAAATAAATAATTTTTAAAAATTAAAAAAAAACTCAAAATATTAAAAAATTATACCATATAAAGTCTCCCTTCCATCTTTGCCTCTGTCTCCCAGGTCCCACCTTGCCTTCAACTGGCAACCATCATCCTGGGTTTCTTGTTAATCCTTCCAGAGTTTCTAGTTTTTTCCCTTGTATTTTGTGTGTGTATACACACACACACACATATACTCTGTTCCTTGCTTTTTAAATTTTTTTTATTATTTTTAAAATTTATTTTTTTGGCTGCGTTGGGTCTTAGTAGTGGCACGTGGGGTCTTCGTTGAGGTGTGCGGGATCTTTCGTTGCGGTGTGGGCTCTTCGTTGTGGCATGCGGGTTTTCTCTCTCTAGTTGTGGCGCATGGGCTCCGGGGTGCGTGGGCTCTGTAGTTTGCAGCAGGCCGGCTCTCTCGTTGAGGTGTGCGAGCTCAGTTGTTGCAGCACACGGGCTTAGTTGCCCCTCGGCATGTGGGATTTTAGTTCCCCGACCAGGGATCAAACCCGCATCCCCTGCATTGGAAGGCGGATTCTTTACCACTGGACTACCAGGGAAGTTCCTGTTCCTTCCCTTTTTTAAAAAAACTTAACTATGTGTATCATGTATCATATGTGTCATGTATGTATCATAGCCATCTTTCCATCTGACTGTCCTCCCCTACTGACGGACATTTTTCTAGTCTTTTGCTATTCCAAACAGTGCTGCAGTGAATAACTATGTACATGTGTCACTTTGATCATGTACCAATATACCTGTAGGATAAATTCCCAGAAGTGAAATTGCTTGGTCAGAGAATATATGCATTCATAATTTTGAGAACTGTTGCCAAATTGCCTGCCATGGGGTCATACCAATTTATATTCTTGCCAGTAAAGATTGAAAGTACCTGCTTTCCCACAGTCTTATCAATATTATCAAATGTTTGGATTTTTTTGCTCATTTGAGAGAGGAAAAATGAAACATCAGTGTAGTTTTATTTTTTTTTTTCACATCTTTACTGGAGTATAATTGCTTTACAATGTTGTGTTAGAGTATAGTTTTAATTTGCATTTATATTTTTATGGCTGAGGTTGAACATCCTTTCATATGATAAGGGACATTTGTATTTCTTTTTCTGTGAACTATCCTTTGTCTTATTTTATCTTAGGTTACTGTGCCAATTTCTTAGAAGCTTGGTGTATATTATGGAGATTGCCCTTTCTCTAATAGACATGTTTGCCATGCTGTTATTTGTCTTTTGCCTTTTTGTGATTTTTTCTGCCATACAGAATTCTGTTTTATCTTTATGTAATTAAATGTATCAATCTTTTCTTTTATGGCTTTTGTATTTTGAGTCATGGTTATAAAGGCCTTTCCCACTTTGAGTTTATAAATCTTCCAAATGTTCTCTTAGCACTTTTATGGCCTTATTTTCACACTTAAGTCTTTGATCCATATGTAATTTATCCTGATATGCGATGGGAGGTGAAAATCCAGCTTAATTTCTCTTTCCAGAAGGCTAAAAATTGTCCCAGTGCCACATAGTAAGTTGCTTATCTTTTTATTGTTCATCATATATTAAATTCCTGCATATACTGGGGTACATTTCTGGATTTCCTAGTATACTCCACTGGTCTGTCCTTCTCTCTCTTTCTTTTTAAATAAATTTATTTATTTATTTATTTTTGGCTGTGTTGGGTCTTCATTGTGGTGCGCAGGCTTCTCATTGTCGTGGCTTCTCTTGTTGTGGAGCACGGGCTCTAGGCATGCAGCCTTCAGTAGTTGTGGCATGTGGGCTCAGTAGTTGTGGCTTGCAGGCTCTAGAGCTCAGGCTCAGTAGTTGTGGCACACGGACGGACCTAGTTGCTCCATGGCACGTGGGATCTTCCCGGACCAGGGCTCGAACCCATGTTCCCTGCATTGGCAGGCGGATTCTCAACCACCGCGCCACCAGGGAAGCCCTGAATGAATACTCTTTTTGTTTGCGGTAATTTTACAGTTGATTCTGTTGCATTTTCCAGGTATACAATCATCTTATCTGAAAACAATGGTAATTTTACCTCCTACACTCCAGTGTTCCTTTCTGTAGTTTCTTTCTCTAGTCTAATTGCATTGGCTAATGTCTCCAGAACAGTGTTAAATAATATGTAGTGGTAATAGAGGGCATCCTTGTTCTGTTGCTGACTTTACTGGGATGCTTCTATTAAGATGCTGGGTTTGGGGCTAAAATAGATATATTTTATCACCAACAAACTTTTAATAGATTGTAGACCAGACTCTGGGCCATAAAATGGGGATTAAAAAAAGATAAGTATGACTCCACCTGCCTTCAAAGAGTTTACAGGAAAAGACAGACACAAAAATTAGTGTGATATATGTCACAGTAAAGTTATGTATAGTACACAGTGAGGACACAAAAAAAGGTGATAGCTAATCAGCTTGAACCCCATGTCAAGATAAAATTCCAAAGGACAGTGTACTCAAAGCATATTAGCTTAGCTTGCCTTTGAAATGTTTTTGTTGAATTAATTATAGTATGTCCTTGACTTTATTTTATTTTTAGTTTTTAAATATTTATTTATTTATTTAGGCTGCACTGGGTCTTAGTTGCAGCACACAGGATCTTCACTGGGGCATGCAGAATCTTCAGTTGCGGCACATGAGCTCTTAGTTGTGGCATGCAGACTTCTTAGTTGTGGCATACATGCAGGATCTAGCTCCCGACCAGGGCTCGAACCCAGGCCCCCTGCATCGGGAACGCGAGTCTTACTCACTGGACCACCAGGGAAGTCCCAGGACGTCCTTGACTTTAGAGGCAACATATAGGGAAAGTCATGTAAAGAACCTTTGTTAGTTCAGGACTTTCCTGGTGGCGCAGTGGTTAAGAACCCGCATGCCACTGCACGGGACGCGGCTTCGAGCCCTGGTACGGGAAGATCCCACATGCTGCGGAGCAGCTAAGCCCGTGTGCCACAACTACTGAGCCTGCGCTCTAGAGCCTGCGAGCCACAGCTACTAAGCCCGCCTGCCCCAACTACTGAAGCCCATGTGCCTAGAGCCCGTGCCCCACAACAAGAGAAGCCACCGCAATGAGAAGCCCACACACTGCAATGAAGAGTTGCCCCCGCTCATCGCAGGTAGAGGAAGCCCACACACAGCAACGAAGACCCAATGCAACCAAAAATAAATAAATAAATAAATTTATTTATTTAAAAAAAAAAAAAGAACCTTAGTTAGTGTAAGGACACTGGTGCAGATATTTATTGAATGTCTACCACATCCCAAACATTAAACTAAAGTTGGGCATACCCATAGACATCGTCTCTCCTCATATGGATATTATTCAATACAATGTAGCAGGGAAACATACATCAGAATAGACAAATGCATTCTAGCACTTGCCATGGCATACCTGTATACAGTACAATGGGGCATGGAGGGAATAGCAATTAACATGAGCCCAGAGGGGACTTCCCTGGTGGTCCAATGGTTAAGACTCCACGGTTCCAAGGCAGGAGTCACGGGTTTGATCCCTGGTCAGGGAACTAAGATCCCATATGCCACGTGGCATGGCCAAAAAACAAACAAACAAAAACATGAGCCCAGGGAAGTCAAGGAAAGCTTCCCGAAGGATCCTCTGTTTGAGCTGACTCTGAACGAAGAGTGAGAGTTTCTCAGACTGAGAAGAGTGGTTTTATTGTAGCACAGGAACAATATGTACAAAAGCTTGGCGGCATGAAAGGTATAGCGTGCCTGGGAATGGCATATAGCTTAAGAGTGGGAGGTGAGGTAGCTGGTAGGAGATGAGAGTGCAGAGATTGGCAGAAGCTGGGTCGTAAAGGGTACTAAATCCATTCATAGAAATATGGACTTTATCCAGTAGGCAGGAAGGGGCCACTAAAGAATTCTAAACAGGAGAATCTGGAAAGAAAACATACTTCAGGGTGGATTGAAGAGAGAAAGATAAAAGGCAAGGAGACCAATTAGGAAGTTTATTGTATTAGTCCAAATATTCTCTATAATGAAATTTTATATCCTCATAATAATTCACATACAAATTCTTCCTAAAAGGTAGTGCCAGAACAGTGCTCATTTCTACTGGGCAAATGATGTGAGCACTATATAAATTGTTTGTATTTCTCTGTTTTTTGCTTTTGCCTTGGATTCCAGGACAAATGGTGCTAAATGTCAACCTACAGAAACCATCTCATCTCCATTTAAAATGTCTAGTTTCTATTGTAAAATGTGTTTCATATATATGTATTTAAAACTACTTTAAATCACTTTAAAAAGGATGTATGATCCTTTTGGAAAATATAGACAAATATAAAGAAAAAATATAAATTCCTGAAGTCATCTAGCCCCACCTCTCCCCAAGTGTATTCACCCTAAGTCAATGACATTCTGCCTCTACCTCAACTGCAAATAAAACTCATTACTTTGCAAGGGGGCAAATTCTGTTGTTGAACAGCTTAATTTTTTTTTTTTTGCGGTACGTGGGCCTCTCACTGTTGCGGCCTCTTCCATTGTGGAGCGCAGGCTCAGCGGCCATGGCTCACGGACCCAGCCGCTCCGTGGCATGTGGGATCCTCCCGGACCGGGGCACGAACCCGCGTCCCCTGCATCGGCAGGCGGACTCCCAACCAATGCGCCACCAGGGAAGCCCCCTAACCCAGTATTTCTCAAAAAAAAATTTTTTTTTACCAAAACCCGCAGTAAGAAATACTACATTTTACATCTTGACCCAATACACACATACCTGGGATTCTGCTTATTAATCTCTGTCTCTATCTGAAACAAAAAATTCATATAAGAATTCTTACTATTTGCAATAAGCTCTACTATTTTAAATTCTATTTTGTGTTCTTTAAAATCCTAACTAAATTGATTTCAAAACCCACTAATGGACTGAGACAAGCAGTATAATAGCCATCGACTTAAAACTTTCCAAACCTTAGTTTGCTTGCATATAAATATGAAGGCACTAGATCAAGACACCTGAGTTCAAAAAAATCCCATCAAGTTCTCATTTTTAAGAAACTGTTCTTTATACTGAGTTAACATCTGTCCCCCTTTAGTCCTATCCATCCGTCCTTCTTGCTTTTCAGAACTACACTGAACATTTATTCAACAAATATGACTGAGCATCTGTGTGCCAGACATGCTCTGTGCAAGGGATGCTGAGGTGAACAAAACAGTCAGCTCTTTTGGAACTTATGTTCTAGTGATCAGTCCAGAGGACTAGTCTACTGCTGAAGAATAATTCTACTTCCTCTTCCACATAATTGTCCTTCAGTATTGGAAGACAGCTATCATGTTTCCTTTTAATCCTTTCCCCTGGTTTCTAAACTGTGCCACATATGATATAGTTTCTATGACAACAGCTATTGAGCCCTAGTGATCAACTGAAACTTCCCACACTAAAGATGGATTTGTCAAGATAACCTCTGATAGTGATACTGAAGCAAAGATTTGTATAAAGTTGGGGAACAAGTTATGTGAAGATCTGGGTGAAGAGTGTTCCCGACACAAGGGCCATCAGGAGTGCATTGGCACATTGGGAAACATCAAAACCAATGAGGTTAGAGCTAGGGGCAGGTAGAGGGAGGAAGGGAAATCTTGCAGCCCTTTTAGACGAGGGTAAAGATTTTGGCATTCTTTCTGAGAGGGAAACCATTGGAAGTTTTGAGTAGAGGAATGATATGACCTGACTTACATTTTAGCAGATCCCTCTGGTAAAAGCAGAGAACAGAAAGGAAGCTAAGGTAGTAGTCTGTTTATTCAAGTGTTCTTTTATGATCCTCATTACAGAGCTTTATCATATTCTTCATAAAGTTTCTGCATATTTCTTGTTAAAATATTTAATTTTCACTATTTTGCAAGAAGAACCTTCCATTGCAATCTGATAACTAGCTACTCATTTTTTGTGTATTCACTTTGTGTATTTTATAACTGGGATATCTTCTCAAATTCTCTTGTTTCTAAGGAGTTTTTAAAAATTGACTTTAAGCTGTAATTTACATACAAGAAGATGTACCGGTTTTAAGTGTACAAGTTCAGTGGGTTTTGATATGTATTCATGTGTGACAATCAGCATAAATAAGATATAGAACATTTCTATCACCCAGAACTTCCGTCCTATCTTTTTTTTTCTCATGCCTTTTTTTAGAAAAAATATTTTTAAATTAATTAATTAATTTATTTTTGGCTGTGTTGGGTCTTCGTTTCTGTGTGAGGGCTTTCTCTAGTTGTGGCAAGCGGGGGCTACTCTTCATCGCGGTGCGCAGGCCTCTCGCTGTTGCGGCCTCTCTTGTTGCAGAGCACAGGCTCCAGACACGCAGGCTCAGTAGTTGTGGCTCACGGGCCTAGTTGCTCCGTGGCATGTGGGATCTTCCCAGACCAGGGCTCGAACCCGTGTCCCCTGCATTAGCAGGCAGATTCTCAACCACTGCACCACCAGGCAAGCCCTCTTCATGCCTTTTTGAAGTAAACGCCCCTGTCTCACTCTCAGCCCCTGGCAATCATCAATCTCCTTTCTGTCACTCTAGATTAATTTTGCCTGTTTCTAGAATTTCATGTGACTGGAATCACACAGTTTGTACTGTTTTGTGTCTGGCTTCTTTTGTTGAGGCTAATGCTTTTGAGATTCATTCATGTCATTGTGTGTATCAGAGGTTTGTTCCTTCCTGTTGCTCACTACTATTCCATGGTATGGATGTACCACAATTGATCTATTCACCAGTTGATGGACATTTCTTTCTAGATTAGCGCTAGTATGAATGAAGCTGCTATGAAGATTCTTGTATTGATGCAAGTCTCTTTGTGGACATGTTTTCATTTCTCTTGGGTAAATACTTAGGAATGGAATTCTTGGGTCCTAGAGTAAGTTTAACTTTATTGGAACTGCTAAACAGTTTTCCAAAGTGATTGATTGTACCATTTTACATTCCCATCAGCAGTGTATGAGATGCACTTTCTCCACATCCTTGTCAACACTTGGTACTGTCAGTCTTTTTAGTTTTAGCCATTACAGTGGGTGTGTAATGACCTTTCATTGTTCATTGTGTAAAACCACAATTTGTATTTCCCTAATGATTAATGATGTTGAAATTTTTTCATGTGCTAATTTGTATATCTTTAGTGAAATATCTGTTCAAATCATTTGCCAATGAGTTGTTTGTCCTATTATTGAGTTTTTTGAAGTCTTTATGTATTCTAGATACAAGTCTTTTGTCAGATATATGTATTGCAAATATTTTATCCTAGTTCATGGCTGGGCTTTTCATTTCCTTAATGGTATCTTTCAAAGAGCACAGTTTGTCAAATTTTTCTTTACGGTCCGTGCTTTTTGTGTCCTAAGAAATCTTTGCCTACCCCAAGGTCCTAAAGATTTTTCTCCTATGTTTTCTTCTAGAAATTTAACTTTTACATTGAGTTCTATGATCCATTTTGAGTGAAAATTTGTATCAATATGTGGTGTAAAGTAAGGGTCAAGGTTTATTTTTTTCCTGTAATGGATATACAGTCGTTCTGGCACCATTTGTTTGAAAATATTACTCCCCCCATTGAATTACTGTGTCACCTTTGTAAAAACAATTGATGAAATGAGCCTTACTTAAAAAAATTGATTGATAAAATATTTGCATGTCTTTTTCTGACTCTATTCTATTCCATTAATCTGTTGTATAGAGTGTTCTATAAATGTCAATTTGGCCAGGTTGGTTGATAGTGTTGATCAGGTGTTTTATATCCATATTGATTTTTCTATCTTCCTTCTACCAATTACTGAGGAGTGTTGAAATATACAATAATAATTATGAATTTCAGTATTTCTTTTTTCACTTCTGCCAGTTTTTCCTTTATGTATTTTAAAGCTGTGTTATTAAGTATGTACACATTTATCATTGTTATATTTTCTTAATGAATTAATCCTTTTATCATTATAAAATATCTTTTTAGCTCTGGTATTGTCTTGAGCCTGATTTGTCTGATATTAATATAACCACTCCAGCTCTCTTACAATTAATCATATGCTTTTTTACCTTTATTTACTTTAACATTTGTATCTTTAAGTTTAAAGTGTGTTTCTTGTAGACAGCATATATTTGAGTCATCAATTTTATCCAGTCTGACAATCTCCTTTTTAAATGCAGTTCAGAATATTTTCATTGATATAATTATCAATATAGTTGGATTTAAGTGTACCGTCTTGCTATTTGTTTTCTATTTATGCCATCTCTGTTGTTCCTCTTCCCCTTTTTTCCTGCCTCAATAAAAGAATATTAAGTAATTTTCAGTATTCTGTTTTATCCCCACTGTTGGCTTATTAGCTTAATTTCTTTGTTTTATATTTAACAGTTGCTCCAAGTGTTGTAATATGCATTTTCCCTTATTATTATCATATATTGTACCACTTCATATATAGCACAGGTTAGCAGACTACAGACTTCAGGCCAAATGGGGATTACTCCCTGCTTTTGTAAGTAAAGTTTTATTGGAACACAATCACAGCCCTTCACTTACGTATTGTTTATGGCATATTTTTATGCTACAGTGGCAGAGTTGAGTAGTTGCAACAAAGACTACTAGCCTGCAAAGCCTAAAATATTTACTATCTGACCTTTTACAGAAAAGGTTTGTCAACCTCTGATGTATAGTGTAAGGACCTTATAACTGTATATTTATGTTTCTCCTCTTTGCTTCAAATATTTTTTCTGTCCCCACCTTTTCTGGAACGTCAATTACAAATATATTAGACCAATTTGATATTGTTTAACATGTCACTAAGGCTCTGTTTATTTTTTGTCAGTTCTTTTTTTGTTTTTTTGTTTTTTTTTTCGGTATGCGGGCCTCTCACTGTTGTGGCCTCTCCCATTGCAGAGCACAGGCTCCGGACGTGCAGGCTCAGTGGCCATGGCTCACGGGCCTAGCCGCTCCGCGGCATGTGGGATCTTTCCGGACCGGGGCACGAACCCATGTCCCCTGCATCGGCAGGCGGACTCGCAACCACTGCACCACCAGGGAAGCCCGAGTTCTTTTAAAAAACTTTAGTTGGGATAATTTCCATTGCTATGTCTTCACATTCATGGATTATTCTTGTGCAGTTTATAATATCTGCCACTAAGCCCATCTACCGAATTTTTAATTTCAGATATTGCATTTGTTTCTAGAGTTTTTTGATTATTTTTATATCTTGTCTTTCTCTCAATATATTCATGTTTTTCTTCAAATTTTAAATTAAACTTAAATATAAAATTTTTAAATATAAAATTTTATTAAGTATATTAACTCTTTTTTACATCCTTGTTTACTAAGTCTAGCATCTCTTTCATTCCTGGATCTGTTTCCATTGACCAGTTTTTCTTCTGATTTTAAGGTGACTTTTTTTGCTTTTTCACATGTCTAGTGATTTTTGATGGAATGGTGAACATTGTAATTATATGTTTTTGAGTATCTGAATTTTGTTGTTTTCCTTCAAAGACTTTTTTTTTTTTTTCCTTCAGAGACTTTTGAATTTTGGTTTATGTGTTAGTTAAGTTGCAGATGAATCAGCTTGATGATTTTGAAGCTTGTTTTTGAACTTTGGGGCAGTTCTAGAGTCATCTTTACTGTTGAGTTAGGTTAGTCCTTCTACTAAGGTGTTTCTCTTCTGGGGTCTCTAGTAAATGCCCTAGGTGTTCAGTGAAGAATCTTTATCCTGACTGTCAAAACTTAATTGTCTCTTAACCCTGTGTGAGCTCTGGGAATTTTTCTGCTCACAGTTCCCCAATTGTTTTTCAGCTGAACTGTTGTAGTTTAACCTTACACATTTGTAGATTAGTGTTCAGCACAGACTCTAGAATACTCCTGTGCAGATTTATTGATCTCTTTGCCTGTGTAGTTGCCTCTCTCTGGTACTTTGCCCCACAACTGCCAGGCGCCTCAGCCTTCTTGAACACCACCTCTGTCTATTCAATCCAGTTTGATTTCCCCTCCCTGTATCAAAATCCAGAAAGCCAGAGTGATAATAGGCTGCCTCATTTGTTTCCTTTTCTTGGAGATCACAGTCTCACTTGCCCTGTTTTCATTGTCCGAAGACAATTTTTTCATGTATTTTGTCCAGTTTTCTAATTGTTTATAGCAGAAGGCAAAGTCTAGTACCAGTTACTCCAACATGACAAAAGCCCAAGAATTTTACTTTATTTTATTATTTTTTTAAATTTTTATTTATTTATTTATTTTTGGCTGCATTGGGTCTTCGTTGCTGTGCATGGGCTTTCTCTTGTTGCGGAGAGCGGGAGCTACTCTTCATTGCGGTGCACGGGCTTCTCATCGTGGGGGCTTCTCTTGTTGCAGAGCACAAGCTCTTGGCACGGGGACTTCAGTAGTTGTGGCTCGTGGGCTCAGTAGTTGTGGCTCACAGGCTCTAGAGCACAGGCTCAGTAGTTGTGGTGCAAGGGCTTAGTTGCTCCACGGCATGTGGGATCTTCCCGGACCAGGGCTTGAACCCATGTCCCCTGCATTGGCAGGCGATTCTTAACCACTGTGCCACCAGGGAAGCCCAGAATTTTACTTTAGAAAATAGTTTTCTAATTTTACTTTTGCATGTAAAGATATATAATATCTGCAATAACAATAACCATTTCATCTTTTCCAATATTCATATTTTAATTATATTGCCTAATTCATTGGCTCGTAATTCCAGGACAATGTTAAATAATAGTATTGATATTTCCCTGGTATTTTTCCTTAAGGGTAGAAGAGAAGCATTTTAAAGAGATAATATCCAGAGTTAATGAAAGTGTTGGGGGGAAAGGGCACTGTCATTTCATGTTGGTAAAGATTTAAATTGATATAGTGTTTTGGGAAGGTAATCTGTCTGTACTCTTCTAGGAATCAAATTATTTCACAAGTGCTCAAGGATCTGTGTGCAAAGGTACTCATTGCAGCATTATTTATAATAGCAAAAAATTGTAAAGTCATGACCTACTACTGTGCTTCAGATTAGAATAGAGGAATTATTAGATTTTAACTGATAGGATATGATAGTAAAAGATTGGGTATTGATTTCATGCTTCTTTAGCAATATTCCCAGATGTCCTGTTTCGGCAATTGTATGATATAACCTTGAGTATATTCTACCTCTGTTAGCATAGTGTCCCTGGTTTGTCTGTATTCCAGAGACTTGGGCATATAAGGATTCAGCAAAAGCTGGATCTTTGGGCCTATAATGAGAACGTGAAGGCCCCAGTCTCTAGCCAACTGCTTTTTTAGTCTTTTTTATGAAATAATTTCTGGGAAGTTTGGGATTTCAAAGCCTACTATTAGCTAGAACCTAGATTATTTTAAACATGAAAGAAATTTCATTATAGACGTAACTTCTTGCGCACTAATTTATTATAGTGCTTTTCATCTCTGTATATGTTCATATTTATAAATTTGATACAGTACTGAATTGTGGTTCATGCATTTAAAAAATAACCGCTCAGCCAGTGAATACAATTAGCACTAAAGAGAGCTGATTTAGCAGATGGTATGTCCCTGAGTTTGAGAGCCCTCACTAATCTATTTGTGTTTCTATGCCACAGTCTCACTTTCTGTCATTATTTCATGTTCCGCCGAATGATTTTGACCCGTAATAACTTATCACAAGTGTTAAAGCTAAAGTTACCGTAAGAGTACTAAACAAAAATACTACTTTGGATGTTAAAATCGATACTTTACAGTGGTTCAAACCAGGGAAACACTTTTAAAAAACTGATCAGCTGTTAATTAGAGATTGCTGGAAGACTTCTGACATCATGAGAGCTATCATAGGAATTACTGTAGCCTGAGAAGAAATGACTCACAACTGTCTGAATGAACAAAGTTGGAAGGAACTTTGCCCGGAGGCATCCCAGGATTTCAGGGAATATGAAGGGAAAAAATAACTGCAAAATAGCAACACCAGAAACTATGCTTTAGTGATATGATGACCTTAATGGCACTGATTCTATTAACGTTCCCATTTATAGAAATATGTTCTCCCTGCTAAATAGAGTATTCTTGAATGGGCTATCGCTGCAGGCTTGGAGAGTGTTATGAATTAGTAATACATGACTCTTGGTCACACATGATAGAAATCCAACTTAAATTTAAGCAGAAAAGGAAATGTATTGGCTCACATAACTAAAAATCCAGAAGGAGCATTGGTTTTAGGCACAGCTGGATTCAGGTATTAAAATAATATCATCAGGACTCTCTCTGAAACAGTTCTATCTAGTTTTCTTCTGTGTTAGTATAGTTCTTAGGTGGGCTTTCCCAGTTGTTGAGGGTAACTTTTTGCAGTTCTAGGTTCATGCGATCCTTAAGGCCCATGCCCTTGCGTAGTGAGACCTTTATTCTCTAGCTTCCATAACACACTCAGACTGACAAGTGTAGTTCACATGTCCATGGAGTCAGGGAGGCAAAGGGATGAACAGCATCACCAAATTTTGGAAGGCAGTTCCCAAAAGAAAAAGAAGAAACCTATGCTGAGGAAGAGAAAGGGGTCCTGTGCAGGCAAAGGATAACAGAGGTCCAACTGTAATTACAGAAATGGAAGGAGGCTCATGTCGAAAGTACACAGGAAATATTGTGGGTGAAATGGTTTGATGCCTGTGATTTTATTTTAAAATATTCTGGGTGGAAAATGGAGGCAGATACAAGACACAAAATTAGCAAAATCGATCAGTGTTTAAGCTGGGTAATAAATACACCAAGTATTCGCCATATTATCTTTTTTACTTTGGTGAGTGCTTAAAATTTTGCTTAAATAAGTTAATGACAAAAAACAATGCACCAACAGTACCAACAACAAAATAAATGCAGTTTCTATTGACTATGGTTGTTTGTAAGAAGTAAAAGTTAAGAGAGAAGCTGAGAGGGAAGATTATATCATTTGTCCAGAAGGGCAAGTCTCAGGATAGATCCGTTTTTTAGATTTATCTCTTTTAGGGACTAGAAATGTTATCAGTCAGGGTCTCCTCAGGGAAACAGAAACCACTCTGGGTATTTCAAAGAGAAGAAATTTAATATATGAAATTGCTTCCAAAAGTTTAAGAAGGGCTGGAATAGCAAAAGGAAAAAAAAGGGGTCAGGGGAGCTAGAAGAACTTCAGTCATAGGGACTTCCCTGGTGGTCCAGTGGGTGAGACTCTATGCTCCCAATGCAGAGGGCCCAGGTTCGATCGCTGGTCAGGGAACTAGATCCCGCATGCATGCTGCAACTAAGAGTCCACATGCTGCAACTAAGAAGTCTGCGTACCGCAGCTAAGACCTGGAGAAGCCAAAATAAATTAAATAAATAAATATTTTAAAACAACAACAAAAAAGAATTCCAATCATAGATCAGAAGCTGCTGTGCCCCTGAGCTGGAGCTCTCAAGTCTGTGCTGGCTGCTGTGCAGTTGGAGTTGCTGTCACAGTCGTTCTAGATCTGCTGGAGAGGTACCACTTCTATCAGAGAGGGGAAGTCCAAAGGCTGGAAAGTCTACTGGAGTCCAGAATCACCTGCTCCTGCTGCCGCTATGCCAACAGCCAGCAGCCACCAGAAATTGCTGCGTTTTCACTGCCCAAAGCAGGAAACATTTTTCCTTTTACTGATCTCCTGTTGGCGCCTCCTACTGATAGACTCTAACAGGAAGCCAGCTGCAAGGATGGAAGCCTGGGAAATGTCATTTGCAGAATTCCAATTACATCAGTAGAGAGTAGAGTAGAGCATGGCAGGTGTTGAACTGAGAGACAACAGGTAAATGACCAATATAGTCCGCCCTCTTTGGCTACATGGCATCCACATATACCACTCTTCCCATATTTAAAATTCTAAACAAGTTCACGAGTCTGCTTTCCAGTATGCAACTCTCCTTCATACAAACAATGACACCATCATCGTTTCCCCAAAATGGGTGACGTTCATTCTTCTTTTAGGTCAGTTATGATCAAATTTAGTGGAAACATGCACTGTTTCCCTGGTGGCAACATTCCTATTTTGAGAGACAAGATCTCTGTAGGGACAGAAAGCAAGAATTCTGTAAGTGGGCTGTTAGAGGTAAAAGTGAAAGGAGGCACTGCCACTTTCATCCCTTGATTTCTAGAAGTGAGTATTCTAGTTATGGAAATAATAGCATCTGTATTGGTCAGTGGCTAAAATTATATACCACATCCATTTGGATAGCACCCCGATCTCTCAGGGTATCACCTCTCTTATGGGGCCATAATGGAATATTCAGTTGGTTATTCCACCATTTTATCAGGTAAGCTGCTTCTGGGTGATGGAGTATACAGCAAGCTTCATGGTGGCTAGGGAAGGAGGCTGCCTGACATCCACAGAACAGATCATCTTGTCTACCTGATTTCTGAGAGCCTCCTCTGCAATGGGTACCCTTTATTAAGCATTCACGTGAGACACTAACGTCTCTTACCCTGTGGCCATTCCAAGAGGTATTTCCACCTGCCTCTTCGCCCCATGCCTTTTGCTCACCAGTTCTTCTGTCTGGTTCTTTCTAAATCCTTAACTCTTTGGCCAACTTGTTAGCTACTGTCCATGAATCAGGGTAAAATCTATACCTGTGTCTATCTCTTTCTCTATGCAGAGTGGGCAACCAGATGCTCACTGGGGAGATTTTCCTTCCCAGAATCTTTCAGGGACACTCCTGATGGGATTTGTGATGTTTCAACTATCCACTTCCAGTTGATGCTGGCATATGGTGCCAGACCATCTCTAAATTGGCCGTAACTTTTTCTTCCTTGGTCAACTTGTTGTAGGGACTTTGGAACCATATGTATGAGCTGAGGAAGGGCAGCAATTACACTTCATCTCCCAAAGCACTGCCTTCAATAGGACTTCATCCTAAGCAAACACAGGTGATAAGGTAGGTAGGTAATCATAGTGCTACTACATCTCCATTTTCCATTGGCAGTAAGGCCATCACTCTGTTCAAGCTTAGAGGGTCTATTTCCTGGAACCTTTTCTGTCGCCAAGATTATATAGTCCTATCCAGAAAATGGGAGTCATTCTAGATATTCCAGACAGAGATAATATAATACACGAAATTTTTTCCCATAACATGTTACGGAAAAACCCAAATGAACTTTTTGGCCAACCCAATACAAGGGTGTGGGAAGGCCTAGAAGAGCACAAATGAGGATGGGGTCTAGAGGAACAAAAAGAAAGAAGGAAATGATACTCAGAGGCGACAAGCTGCTAATCACAAGGGCTTAGAGTTCACCAGCCCTTAAAGCTGAGCCCACAAGCATATACTGCTTGCTGGACCTTTGGAGACACAGTGTTAGATCTGCTGAAGAGTTGCCACCTCGATCAGAATTGGAACCACCAAAAAGGTTCTGCATCTGCCTGAGCTGCTGTCCAGAATCCTCCCATCCTGCTACTATTACAACAAACACCAGCCACTGTGAGAGCTAGAAGCTGGAAATTTCTCTCTTCCCCTGGTCTTCTGATATCCATTATGACCCATTTAGCATATCCTACAGAAAGTTAACTGATGAAAGATCCTGGGTCAGACTCTCAGCCCCAGACGCTACCCATCAGAACAGAGCAGAATACAAAAGGACAGTTGTTTGGCTTAAATAGGTAAGGAAGAGGTAAAAATGATCAGTACGGAAACCAAAATCCGTTGCCTTAGTTATGAAAGCCCTGCTTCCTGACGAGCAAAAAACAAACTTATTCATCCATAGATGGGTAGGTTAAGGAAAAATGGCAACTTCTCCTGCCTGTCAATTGCTATAGTCTAGCAATGAAACAGTTTCACCTGTACAAATCCACTGAATATTTATTGAGTATCTACTATGGTTTAAGCTCAGCTTATGTTATGATACTTTAATCTTGTGATTTGAGTGAAAAGTATAAATCAGAGTAGATTAAAAATCAGCTATACATTTTTACATTTAACTACTGTAATTCTACCACATTTCCCCCATCCTCATCATTTTCGTAAATAGTGATACTTTAGGGATCAACGGCATCTGTAATGAGCTCCCATGTCACCTCCTTCTCTTAGATATCTGTACATTTTTTCACTCTCTCTTCCTGTTGCAGAGAGGGTACCCTCTTCTCCCACCCCTCACTAATCCTTTCTAATAGTAACCATTTTAATGTGTTCTCAACCCCTTCCTGCTTCATCTGGAAGTTTATTTCTTCAGTTATTTTTTTTTCTTTCTAAAAGATTCAACTTCTTCTTCAGCCTTGACCCCAGTTTCCTCCCTTATTCTCCTTCTGTTAAAGCAAAACTCTTTGAAAAGAGTTGTGTGTGCTTGTTTCTCTCATTCCATTCTCCCTTAAACCCACCCTAACACACACACACACACACACACACACACACACACACACACACACACACACACACACACACACATACCACTGATACATCCCAGTGGTCAACTCTCAGTCCTCATCCTACCCAAACTAACAGAGTTGATCGCCCCTTCTTCCCTGAAGCACTTTCTTCACCTCCAGGATGTTTCTTCCTATCTTTCTGGCTTTCCTCTCAGGTATCTTTTCTTGGTCCTCTTCATCTCTCTGTTCTCTAAATGTTGGAGTGCCAAGGACTTGCCTCTGTTCTATGTAGCTTCCTCCTTTGGTAATCACATCTAATCTTATGACTGTAAATACCGTCTATATGCTGACGATTCCCAATTTTATATCCCCAGCCTGGACCTATTTCCTTAACGCTACTCATATATCGAGCTGCCCACTCTTTATTTCTTATTAGATAAATAACAGGAGATGTTAAACTTAATATGTCCAAAATTGAGCTCCAGATACCAGCCCCTACAACCTGTTTCTCTCCCAGTCCTTCCCATTTCAACAAATGGCAAGTCCCTTCTGCCAGTACTCAGGCCATAAAGCTTGGAGTCATCCTTGATTGTTCTCTTTCTCCTCCCTGCCATATGTGTGTTACCTAGATGTGTGTGTGTGTGTGTGTGTGTGTGTGTGTATGAACTGCCTTTTCCCTTTTATTTATTGGAGTCTTCATTAAGCCCCTGGAACTCACTCTCAATCCTATCTTGAAATTATATTTTCAAGAGTATATAGCACTAGGAATTCAGCTGCCAACTTGGGGTATTTCACTTTAGGGAAGAGTTGTGTGACTGCCCTTTGACACCGTCCGTTGCTGAAGTCATTCCCCACAGCTCTCAGCCTTTTCAGAGGTCCTCTGTTGTTTCTTCTGCTTGTCAAAGGCAGTGCTCAAGTCTCTGCAGTCAGGAGAAGAAATTTTCCACTTTACTTTCACTGTTAACATCCCCCCACTCCCTATCAACTCTCAGCAAGGAGCCTGTTTAAATTTGTACAAAGTGACTGCAGTTTGCAACTCTTAACAATACTGACGCTCACTTCAAATGTCTACAAATTGCCTGGAAAGCAAATTCTTATTGAAACTTAAACTGAAAAAGAAAATCTGTTTCCCCCCCAAGGAATTAACTTTTTATTAAATCTTTTAAGAATAGAATTTGTGTTTATGTAACACTTTTATGTCTGAAAAAGAACTGGCAATGACTTGGACATCAATTAATCTTTCCTCTGTGAAGCCAACTTTGATTCCTTTCCGGGTTAAGAATGGATTTTAAACAAAAGTTGCACTAATAGTTAGATGAAAGTTACCAAAGAATTCAGATATAACATAAATTGGGATTCTTTGGTTACAAGTTAAAAGGAAAGCCAACTCAAATTGGCTGAAGGAAAAGGACATTTATTGGCTCAAATAACTGAGAAGTCCAAGGATAGATACAGCCTAAGCCATGACTGGGTCTAGGGCTGGGGTTAGCAAAAGGAGCCTGTGTCTGTTTTTGTAAATAAAGGTTTACTGGAACACAACCATGCCCATTCCTTCTCATATTGTCTAGATGGTTTTGTGCTCTGACTTGAGCAATACAGTGGTGAAGTTAAGGAGTTGTGAGAGAGATCTATGGCCCACTACAATGTGTGGTTTTTTTCCCCAAACCAAGCAATTCTCCCAACACTAACTCAACTCAATGGCCATTGGTGATTGATTCAACCTCCAGCCTCTCTCTCCAGAGGTCGTGAGGTGAGACTGTAAGTTCCAACCCTCTAATCTAATTAATCTAATCCACGGATTGGTTTCCCTGGCAACTTCCTCCAATCTTTAGGGGACTTCTGAAAATCACCTTATTAACATAAACTCAGTTATGGTTGAAAGGGGCTTTTCATAATAACAAGATGTCCATTTCACCTTTATGGCTCTGATGCGACTTCAGGAACTGAGGACAAAAGACCAAATATTATAACAAAAGATGTTCCTATTGCTCTTACTGCTTAGGAAACTCCAAGGGTTTGGGGAGCTGTGAGCCAGGAACCATGGACAAACTCCAAAATATATATTTATTATAAATCACATTCTCACACCTACAAGCCCTAAAATATTTCCTATCTGACCCTTTATAGAAATGAATGACCGGGACTTCCCTGGCGGTCCAGTGGTTAAGACTCCACACTTCCAATGCAGGGGATGCAGGTTCTTCCTGGTCGGGGAACTAAGATCCCACATGCCATGCTGCACAGCCCAAACACCTCTGGTCTAGGGAAAGATGATGTTGATAGGAGCTGGCCTTTCTGTTTCTTTGCTCTGCTTTCCTCAGTGTTGGTCCTTTCTCATGTCGGCTCTCTCCTCATGGTGGCAGAAAATCTACTATAGCTCCAGGCTCACATCCTCATAAGAGTGGTCTTCTTTTCTGGTCGCTCCAATAAAAAATGCTAAGATTTGTTTTGATTGAACCTCTTTTTCTGGCCTTGTTTGACGTGTCCATGCCCAGACCAGTAACTGGCCATGGGAATGCAGTGCTCTGATTTGCCAGGTCTAGGTCACAAGTTGACCTCTGGAGTGATGAGTTGAGTCAATATCTCCCAAACCATAAGAACCAAAGAAGTGAAGGGGTGATCCTCTTAAGAAAAGTTGAGGAGTTATTACCAGAAAAAGGTACTGAGTGAGTAGGGGGAGTAGTAGGAATAGAATAATGAATAAACAGAAGGGAAATTACATAACAGACTGGTAAACAAAAGCATCCACTGAAACAATTAGAGTAACAGCTGTTAAATAGATACAGCTTCAGGACTTCCCTGGTGGTCCAGTGACAAAGAATCTGCCTTACAATGTAGGGCACGGGGGTTCCATCCCTGGTCAGAGAACTAAGATCCCACATGCCACAAGGCAACTAAGCCCTCATGTCACAACTACTGAAGTCACGTGCCTCAACGAGAGAGCCCGCGTGCCGCAAACTACAGAGCCCACGCGCCTTGGAGCCCGTGCAACACAACTAGAGAGAGAAAACCCACACACAACAATTAGGGAGAAGCCTGTATGCGGCAACTAGAGAGAAGCCCACGCATCACGACGAAGAGCCCGCATGCCTCAACGAAGATCCCAAGTGCCACAATGAAGACCCGACGCAGCCAAAAATAAATAAATAAATCTTTTTTAAAATTAATTATGCTTCAACCTGTGTCCCCTGCATTGGTAGGCGGATTCTTAACAACTGCGCCACCAGGGAAGTCCCTAAATATCATTCTTAATGGTAAAATTTTAGCAGCATTTCCATTCAGCTGACGAAGCCTGCTATCCCATTCACTATAGCAATAAAACCTATAAGCAACAGAAATAAATCTAACAAAAAACATGCAAGATCTTAAAGAAAATAAGGAAACATAACTGAAGAATATGAAAGAAGACCTGAGTGGCGAATTATACCATATTCATGGATGATAAGACTCAATATTATAAAGATGTGAGTTCTCCCATAAACTATAAATTCAATTCCAGAAAAAAAATCCCTATAGGATATTTTTAAGTGAAACTTGATAAGCTTATCCTAATTTTTATATAGAAGAACAAAGAGACAATCAGAATTTAAAAAAAATATTTATTTATTTATTTTGGCTGCACCGGGTCTTAGCTGCGGCACACAGGATCTTCGTTGCAGTGTGCGGGATCTTTAGTTGCAGCATGTGAACTCTTAGTTGTGGCATCAGACAGCTCAGAAATAGATCCATGAATTTATGGAAACTAGATGAATAACAGAGGTAGCATTACAGATTAGTGGGGAAAGGATTTGCTGTTCAATAAACAGTGCCAGAAAGATTGATTATCTATATGAAAAAAATTAGAATACCATATACAAAATCAATAGTAGATTAAAGCCCTAAAAGTGAAAAACAGAACTCTAAAAAATATCTTTATGTCCTTGAGATAGTGATTTCTTAAACAAGATAGAGAAAACACTTTGATAAGTTGACTGTATTAAAACTGAAAGCTGCTTTTTAATGAAAACTACCTTTAATGGAGCTAAAAAGACAAACCACAGATGAGAGAAGATATCTGCAAGGCATGTAACTGATAAAGGATTAGTATGTTAGATATATAAAGGATACCTATAAATCAATAAGAAAAAGATAATCCAGTTTTACAAATAAGAAAGGATATGGTGTAGATAGCATTATTGGCCCAGTTCATCACCCCCTACCAACATTCACACACTTTGTTGTATGACTTTGCAGTTCTTCTCACTAACAGACCAGAGGATATTTCTCCCTTTTGGCCATGTGATTTGCTTTGGTCTATTAGAATATGTGACAGTGTGGCAGTTACAAGCCTAAGCCTTAAGAGACCTCATGTATTTCCACTTGGTCTTTTATACTTCAGCCACTGTTATGAGAGGAAATTGTCCGGGCTGGCCTACTAGTCCCAGGAGGAAGATGTAAGACCATGTAATAACACAGCCACTTTAGACAAGCTGCCCCATCCAACCCAAAGGCACTAAGCTAAATAAATACTATTGTATAACATTGTTTTTGTGGTTAGCTGTTATTCAGTGTTACTTGACAACATTGTAATGAGCAAGGAAATTCACTTAATCATGGTCAACAAACATTAAAAGTTGTTCAGTCCATACAAATAAAAGCAATAGCATACCATTGCATATCCATAAGATTGGCAAAATTTTAAAATCTGATAATATTAAGTGTTGGCAAAAATTGAGAAGTAGAAATTAATATATACCATTAGTGGGAGTGCACACCTAAAAAGTAGGTGACATGATTCTGGCCATTGAGTTGCAAGTGTCAGTCCCCTGGATGTGGCATCTGGAAGAACTTTTTTTTTTTTTTCCTGATAAAAGAGAAGATAGACTGGGCTGGTAATTGCCTTTTGTCTTTTTGTCTTCTTCCTGCCAGGAATATGGACATGAGACTGCAGATGGGGCACTCATCTTGCAGCATGAGGTGTTTTAATTTCATTACTTATATTTTTCATATATTAAGTTCATTTGATTCCTCTTCAAACCTACCTCTTCTTTTTTTTCCCTTTTCTTATGGATAATAATAATAAAATAAAAGGAGAATAGCTAAAATTTGTGAAGTACTTACTACATGCCAAACACTGTTTTGAGTGGTGTATGTACATCAACTCATTCAATCCTCACAATAATCCTATGAAATAAGTGCTACTTTTGGTTCCACTTTACAGATAAGGAAGCAGCAATGCAAAGGTTAAATACATTGCCCAGGTTCACACAGCTAGTTAAGTGATAGCACTAGAATTCCAATCAGGCTACCTGGTTCTAGTGTCTGTGCTCATAACTATGTGCTAGTCTACATCATCTTTTATCTTTGATCATTTTAAACATACTTATTTAATAGCCTACTATATTTTTGTACTATTTTTCTCAAATTCTTGTGGTACTAATTCCCTGCTTGTTATGCCTGCTGATTCTTCTTTATAAAGAACAATTGCCTTGTGTCTTTTAGTATTTTTGACTCATTCATTCAACAGCATTGATTGAGCAGCTGTTGTTTGCTCAAGTGCTGTTCAAGGAGCTGGGAATATATAAGTAAACAAAACAGGCAAACTCTGCTCTCTTGGACCTTAAATTCTAGTAGGAGAAAACAAAGAGTAGACGAGAAAGGGGACGGAGAGTGGGAGGAGGTGCTTACATGGAATGGTAAAGGGGGCTTCCCTGGTGGTGCAGTGGTTAAGAATCCACCTGCCAATGCAGGGGACACGGGTTTGAGCCCTGGTCTGGGAAGATCCCACATGCCACGGAGCAACTAAGCGCATGCACCACAACTACTGAGCCTGCGCTCTAGAGCCCGTGCTCCACAACAAGAGAAGCCACCACAGTAAGCCTGCGCACTGCAACGAAGAGTAGCCCCTGCTTGCCTCAACTAGAGAAAGCCCGCGCACAGCAACGAAGACCCAACGCAGCCAAAAATTAACTAATTAATTAATTTTAAAAGAATGGTAAAGGAAAGCCTTTATTTAAATTAATTTATTTTAATTAATTTTTTAAAAAAGAACGGTAATGGGAGAAGAAATCTTCTCCCTTCATTCTTCATCTGGCTAACGGTAAAGGAAATGGTAAAGGATAAGGTGACATTTGAGCAGAATCCTAGAAAATGTGAGAATGTGAGCTATGTGTATATCTGGAGGAAGCATTTCCAAGCAGAAGGCATAGCAAGTACAAGGCTGCATGACAGGAACATGCCTTGAATGTTTGGGAACAAGCAGAGGTCTTTGGAGCTGGGATGCAGTGTGTGAGGGGTAGAGCAGAAGGGATGCGGGCAGAGAGGTACCAGGAGGGGCAGGATGCAGATGGTGTAGGTCATGAGAAGAACTTTGGGGTTGGGTGGGGAACCTTTCTTTGGAGGGTTTTGTGCAGAGGGGTAACATGATTTCACTCGTGTTTCAGAAGCGTCACCATGGCTGCTGTATTCAGACTAGACTGAAGTTGCAAGGAGACTAATTAGGAGGCTGTTGATAATAGGTGATAGAGTGAAGTGGTAACAGCAGTAGCACAGAAGTGGTAGGATTTTGGATTTGTTTTGAAGGTAAAGCTGACAACACACAGTCAAAGATGACTCTTCATGTTTTTGGTCTAAATAAGTGGACTGGAGTTACCATTTCCTGAGATGGATAGGACTATAGGAAAGGCAGGTTTAAGGTGAGGATGAATGAAGAGTGGTTTGGGATCTGTTGAGCTCGGGATGCCTATTAAACATCTAAGTGGAGATGCAGATAAACAGATAATTTGAGTCTGAGGTTCAGGGAAGAGGTCAGGGGCTAGATATGTAAAATGGTATTTAAAGCTATGAGACTGGATGGGCTCACCTAGGGAATGATATAAGTAGAGGAGAGGTCTGAGCCCTGAGGCCTGCGACATTCCAGCTGTAGGGGAGAAAAAATTTACCTTGACCTTCATCCGGGCTGTGTCTGAAAATCAAACTAACAGATTAGCAGGAGAAATGCATACAAATTTACTCAATATAAATTTTACATGACACAGAAGGCTGCATAAGGAAATGAAGGCCCGAAGAGACAGACCTGAGTATTTTTATGCTAGGCTTGGTGAAGAGTGGAGAGTCGTGGAAGAACGTGGTAGAATAAGGAGTAAGAGGTAAGGTTAGAAAACTGGAGCACACCCAGCAAAGCCTGTTTGTTCAGAGTCTTCTCAGCGTCCCTTTGTCTTCTGAGATAAGGAGGCTCCTTTCCTCTGGGTGTAGGGTGGACACCTCTCACCTGAGGGTTTTGTGATCTGTTGCAGTGGAAAAGGGAGGGGGTGTCAGAGTGACCTTTCTGATTCTGCTGTTTACTCAGACTCCTTCAATTCAAAATACTCAATATGCCAAGGTGCCATCTTGAGGGGTAGCATGTTCTGAATCCCAAAGCACTTAGAGATTAGACAAGGAAGAGCCAGGAGAGGAGACTGAGGAGTGAGCAGTAGAAGAACCATGAAGGAGTGGTGTCCTGGCAGCCAAGTAAGTGCAACAAGCGTTTGAAAGGATGAAAAGAGTGATCCACTGTGTCAGTAAAATGAGGACAAAGAAGTGACCATTGGATTTGACAACATGCAGGTTACTAATGATCTTTCAAAAAGTGGGTTTTGATGGATGGGGATGGAAACCTGATTAGAATGGGAGAAGTGAAGATAGCAAATGAAAAAAACAAGACAAAAAACTCTTTCAATGAACTCTGTGTAAAGGGAGCAGAGAAATGGAGTAGTAGCCAGAAATAGATGTGAAATCAAGGGGAGTTTTTAAGATAGGCCATATTAGACATCATGGTGGTACAATATTGGAAATGATCCACTCTGTACAGAGACGGGAATGACTGAGTTTGGTTTAAGCAGAGCTTATTTCCCACCTGGCCTGGGTTCTGAGAGCTTCCCTCCTGAGCAGTTTGGCATTTGCTTCTGCAAGGTGTCCCCACAGACACCACCAGCCCAGGACTAATTCTCATGGTAATTTTTCAGTTTGAGGTTTCCCACACCAAGCAGGTAAAATAAATTTGGACTCCAGAACCTCACAAAGCACAACCTTGGGTTTGATATCTCACCTAGGGATTTTTTTCTTCCCAACTAAGGCCCTGCAAAGACAAACTTTCTTTGCCTTTTCCCTGGACTTCGGGGCAAAGTTTACTAGTCCTTTTTCATTACGGTTGAATCCTTAGAGAGTTCCAATTTCTGTTACTGATAAAAACCGGAGCCCATGTTGCTGCCCCAGCAGCTCAGCCATACAGTTTAAAGCTTTGGCAGTATTTTAGCCAGCATCTCTAGAGATTTGTGACAGCAAAGTTTCAGCACTTTCTAGACCACCATTTTGCTGGAATCAGAAATCTTCTCCCTTCATTCTTCACCTGGCTAATTCCTAGTCGCCTTTGAGGTCTCAGCTTAAATGTGACTTCTTGGAGAGGTATTCCCTAACCCTCTCCATCCCAATCTAAACTAGTTCACCTTTTTATACTAAGAGCACGCTCCTTCTGTCTTAGCACTTAACTTGTCATTTATAACTTCATATGAGTATTTGTTTCAAGCTGGTACCCGGCTAGATTAAAAACTACATGGAGGCAAGAATCAAGCCTGTTTAGTTCACCATATAGAGCAGAAGGCCTGATTTATAGAAGATGCTCAATCAGGTTCAGTGACTGAACAAATAATTGTCTAAAAATGTAATAACTAACTAAGAGTAGAGTCTTACATGATATCCTGAAACCCATTATCTTCTGTGTCTTGGAGACGATACTCTCTAAGGAGAAAGTGTTTTTAATGGAAAAAGGACAGAGGTTTCTGACTGTCATTTTACTTGACTCGGAGACGCAGTGTTACTCTGATTTTGGTAACCACTGTTTCTTTTCCTCTTTAGAATGGAGATTTCCTCTCATCAGTCTCACCTCCTGCAACAACTGAATGAGCAGCGCAGGCAGGATGTATTTTGTGACTGCAGTATTCTGGTTGAAGGAAAGGTCTTTAAAGCCCATCGAAATGTATTATTTGCTAGTAGCGGCTACTTTAAAATGCTTCTTTCCCAGAACTCCAAGGAGACAAGTCAGCCAACCACAGCAACGTTTCAGGCTTTCTCCCCTGACACTTTTACAGTTATCCTGGACTTTGTCTATTCCGGCAAGCTCTCTCTCACAGGTCAGAATGTCATAGAAGTGATGTCTGCTGCTAGCTTCCTTCAGATGACTGATGTCATTAGTGTATGTAAGACCTTTATTAAATCTTCATTAGACATTAGTGAAAAAGAAAAGGATCGCTATTTCAGCCTTTCGGATAAAAATGCCAGTTCTGATGGTATAGAACGCTCCTCTTTTTATAGCGGTGGCTGGCAAGATGAAAGCAGTTCTCCACATTCTCACCTAAGCCCAGATCAAGGAACAGGTATAAGTGGGAAATCTTGGAGTAAGTATAATTACCATCCAGCCTCCCAAAGGAATACTCAACAGCCTCTGGCCAAGCATGAACAAAGGAAAGATTCCATTAAAAAGTCCAAACATTTGAGGTTGTCACAGCCTTCTGAAATGGCTCATTATAAGTCAAGCAAACGAGAAGCACGAACATCTGATTCTTCCAGCCACGTTTCGCAATCTGAAGAACAGGCACAAATGGATGCGGAAATGGACTCTACTCCTGTTGGCTATCAGTATGGTCAAGGATCTGATGTCACATCAAGAAGTTTTCCAGGTACCCAGAAAGAGAATCAGTCCCCTCAGCCAGGTTCCAAGACTCTGATGTAAATCAATCCTATCTCAACATGCCCTTACTTTTAGGTGTTATGGGCAGTTGAAACAAGTGATTTTTTTTAAGTCATACTTCTCTAATGAAATCTATGCATAAAACACAAATTTTAAAAATTATAATACTGGATAAATTTAATGAAGTCAAAACAATAGAGTTCTGAGGGTCAGAAACCCATGAATTTCGAAACCTGCTTATCTGTGGGCAATTAGATTACTGTTAAATGTTTAAAGCTCTTTTGTGAAATGGTTCAATCCTTAAGACACATATTTTCACTTTATTTTTTAAAATTTTATATTGGAGTATAGTTGATTAACAATGCTGTGTTAGTTTCAGGTGCACAGCACACTTTGCTGTACAGTTATACATCATATTCAGTTATATATCATATTTTCACTTTAAATAGTTTACTTTTTTTCTTTTTTGCGGTACGTGGGCCGCTCACTGTCGTGGCCTCTCCCGTTGCGGAGCACAAGCTCCGGACGCGCAGGCTCAGCAGCCATGGCTCACGGGCCCAGCCGCTCCGCAGCATGTGGGATCTTCCTGGACCGGGGCATGAACCCGTGTCCCCTGTATCGGCAGGCGGACTCTCAACCACTGTGCCACCAGCGAAGCCCTACTTTTTTTTCTGAGTATTCACTCAGGAGCAGTATTTTTATACAGAAAAGTTAAATAGAGCAACCATACATATTGGTAAAGGTTCACGGACCCAGTATCGAAAAGAAATTAAACTAAATCTGATTTTATTAAGATATAAATACATAATTTTTAAAAACTTAACTAATACAACATATAATATTGATACTGTATCTCTGTACCACCATGAAGCATCTCATTTTTATGATAGTAGTAAAATCAGAGATATTATTGGAGGCTGATAGTTTCAAAGTAGAGATCTTGCTGCGGAGCACAGGCTCCAGACGCGCAGAGCTCAGTATTTGTAGCTCACGGGCCCAGCTGCTCCGTGGCACGTGGGATCTTCCCAGACCAGGGCTTGAACCCGTGTCCCCTGCATTGGCAGGCAGACTCTCAACCACTGCGCCACCAGGGAAGCCCATCATTTTTATGATAGTAGTAAAATCAGAGATATTATTGGAGGCTGATAGTTTCAAAGTAGAGAACAGAGATTAGAAATGTATACCATCCAGTTCCCCCACCAGTTAATCAGTTAGCAAATTTGCTTAATAGTTGACATGTGAATTTAAAGAAAAATTATGATGAAATTAAACTCTTGCAGAGTATAAGATTTAGATGACAGCAGGCGGCCAATAAGGATGTTTAAAAAAAAGAAAAAAAAGATTTAGTTGATATATTTAAGTTTTTAATTTTAGAAAAATTCCAAGTATATATAAAAGTAGAGTAGTCTAATTAACCGCCATGCACCCATTACCCAGTCCCACTCATGACCAGTCTCGTTTCATCTGTACCTCTGCCCCCGACCACTCCCATTTTTAAGCAAATCTCAGACATCATATGTTTTCATGTGTAAATATTTCAGAATGTGTCCCTAAAATATAGTCTTAGAAAAAAAACTACAATACCATTATTATCTTACCTAAACAAAATTAACAAGTCCTTAATATTACTAAAAGCCAAACAATATTCACATTTCCCTGGTTGTGTAAATTTGAAAATAATTTGGTTATAGATAACATATTTAAAAGTAATAGGCAGGGCTTCCCTGGTGGCGCAGTGGTTGAGAGTCCGCCTGCTGATTCAGAGGACGCAGGTTTGTGCCCCGGTCCAGGAAGATCCCACATGCCGCGGAGCGGCTGGGCCCGTGAGCCATGGCCGCTGAGCCTGCGCGTCCGGATCCTGTGCTCCGCAATGGTAGAGGCCACAACAGTGAGCGGCCCGCGTACCGCAAAAAAAAAAAAAAGTAATAGGCAACCTGATTGATTTTTACTAATCACATTTTCCTGTAGGATACTAACATGAAAATACATGAAACTGTATCATATTATAAAGCTTTCTGAAAATGCTGAGGCACTCTACCATTGACCAAGGCAGACAGAAATAACAGAGCAAAAATGGGAAATCTCTGTTGCATTTTAAAACAGCAACAGTTATCCTTTCTTGGGCTTTGCACTTTTGTAACTATAAGTTATTTAAATCTAACTTGAATAATGAACAGCTGAACTTAACTGCTGTTAAATTGAGGTTTGCCTCCAACCACAACTAACATTTTGAATATGTGTGAGTTTTAAAACAAACGATTAAAGATCCTTGACACTTTATAACCTTTAAAAGAAAAGCAGTACAGCTGTATGAAAAGTAAGAGCAAGGGGGTTCAGACATCTGGTGTGTGTGCTTGGCTGCGGAGCCAATGGGGTGAAGCTACCATCTGTGGGATTATGACTGAATGCCTGCGAGTCAGATTCCTGCCCAGGTGGAACGATTAAAAAAATTTTTTTAAAGAAAAGTTAAGAGCGGGGGTTGGGAGGGGTAGGGGGTGATAAACCCATGTAAATAAAACAAATTACTTAAAAGCGTAAAGACCCTGGATTGTGTCTGTAGTTTTAAAATCTAGTAGTACTACTTCTTTACTTAAATCTAGTGACTCCACGCCATTAAATAAAACGATGAGTGGAACAGTCTAAATCTACCCAGGCTTCGTAAATATATCAAATCCTGAAGGTACGGTTCTATACTTCGGATTACACTGACAATCTAGTCTTTATAAAATTTCTTCCTTCTCCTTGTTGCCTACCTTTCCGAGATTGGACTCTCCAGCCCCTTTTGGATTCTTGATGTTATCAGAACGGTGATTATGAACTTTCCGGTGACTTAATCAAACTGTCTCTTGACAGATGACCTGCCCAGGATGAGGTTCAAGTGCCCGTACTGCACACATGTGGTGAAGCGGAAGGCAGACCTCAAGCGCCACCTTCGTTGTCACACAGGAGAAAGGCCCTATCCCTGTCAAGCTTGTGGGAAAAGATTTAGCCGGCTAGACCATCTAAGTAGCCATTTTCGAACAGTATGTATATGGTTTTTCATCATTTTACTTTTTAGGAAATACATGCATTTATCTGCTCTAGGATAATCTAGTTCACTGAGGAAAATCTTTTCACACAACTATGCAATATTAAACAATTTTTCCAATTTAATGTTTTACTTTGCACATAATTTTATATATTTTAAATTTTTATTTATTTGTTTATTTATTTTTGGCTGTGTTGGGTCTTTCGTTGCTGCACATGGGCTTTCTCTAGTTGCGGTGAGCGGGGGCTACTCTTCGTTGCGGTGTGAGGGCTTCTCATTGAGGCGGCTTCTCTTGTTGCGGAGCACAGCCTCTAGGTGCGCGGGCTTCAGTAGTTGTGGCACGTGTGCTCAGTAGTTGTGGCTCGCGGGCTCTAGAGCGCAGGCTCAGTAGTTGTGGAGCACGGGCTCTAGAGCGCAGGCTCAGTAGTTGTGGAGCACGGGCTCTAGAGCGCAGGCTCAGTAGTTGTGGTGCACGGGCTTAGCTGCTCCACAGCATGTGGGATCTTCCCAGGCCAGTGCTCAAACCCTTGTCCCTTGCATTGGCAGGCAGATTCTTAACCACTGCGCCACCAGGGAAGCCCCATATTTTTTAAAATAGGTTTTTTTTTCTCTTCTGAAACCTTGAAATAAGATATTCTTTTGAATATCCATTTCAATTCACTTAAAATCTATTATTTTTATATCCCGGTTTTTTCAGAGCCAAAGACAATGTAAACTTCTAAAATGTTTAAAACTTTTAAAATATCTATGTCAGAATCACCACTTCAGATATTAAGCATCTGCTAGTGATTCTTGAATCCTTGTCTGGTAGGTTGTCAGTCTAGTTTCTGCTGTCTGACCTCTCTCCACTACAGCCTCTTTCTAGTGTCTCTCCAGTTTCTCTGGTCTCCTGAAGGAATGGAGTGAGATGGGCAATAGGGCGACTCTCAATCAAGGACTGGACTGTCAGCAGTCAGAAAAATCTCAGGGAATTTTCTGTTCAGTGCTCTGGTGGTTTAATAAGGTAGTGATGGGACTTCCCTGGTGACATTGGTAGTGACATTGGAATTACTCTGCTGTTCATCTTGCAGCAAAAATTTTTTCCAAAATTGATGTTCTATTACCCATACTTTTATTTCATTTATATGAGCTCCTTTTAATTTGGAAGGGTATTGGTCACTTGATGCATTGCTTTCTAGGGATTCATCCAACAAATATATATTGAGCACCTACGATGTGCCAGACCCTTTTCTAAGAGCTAGGTATATGGCAGTGAGCAAAACAAACTCTCATTAATCTCTGAAGCTAATTTAAAAGTTAAAATAACCTTTTATTATTACAAAAGCAATAAGTATGCATTATAAAAACTACAAAAATAGACGTAAGAATAAGAAAATAAAAATATCATATTTTTACCACCCAGATATTACCATTCTTAACACTTTATCATGTGCATTTATTTTCTTTAACCAAAATGATATCATACTGTATATGCTATTTTGTAACCTGCTTTCTTTTTTTGTTTTTAGATTTATTTATTTTATTCATTTATTTTTGGCTGCACTGGGTCTTTGTTGCTGCACGTGGGCTTTCTCTTGTTGCGGCGAGTGGGGGCTACTCTTCCTTGCGGTGCGCAGGCTTCTCATTGCGGTGGCTTCTCTTGTTGTAGAGCATGGGCTCTAGGTGTGCGGGCTTCAGTAGTTGTGGCTCGTGGGCTCTAGAGTGCAGGATCAGTAGCTGTGGGGCACGGGCTTAGTTGCTCCGCGGTATGTGTGGTCTTCCCAGACCAGGGCTCAAACCTGTGTCCCCTCCATTAGCAGGTGGATTCTTAACCACTGCGCCACCAGGGAAGCCCCTGTAACCTGTTTTCTTTAGTGAATAATCTCTACCTTTCCATATCAATAAAATTTTGTGTTACACAGTTCAAATTTATCTATAGTTTCCTAAAATACCACTTATAGCTGGTGTGTCTGAGCCAGAATCCAATCCAGAACTCATCTCATTGTTAGATCCCTTAAATATGTTTTTGAGCTAGCATAGTTCCCTACCCGCCCCTGCCACCCCCCCACCTTTTTAAAAATAACATTGACTTACTGAAGATATTGAGCCAATTGTTTTACAAAATATCCTACCTCTGGATTTCTCTGCTTGCTTCTGCATGGTGTCATCTTTAGCTTGTTCTTTTATCACCCCCTGCATTTTCCGGAAACGAGTTTTATCTGGAGGCTTAATGGACTCAAGTTAAATACTTTCATCAAAGACAAAATTGTATGTTTCATATTGTGTCACATTAGGAGACACATCATATCTGGTGGACCCATCATTCATGTTGTTACAATTGATCACTGGATTAGGGTGATGATACTATGATCCCACCATTGCATTGTAATTAGAAAGGAATCTCTGTGTAACTATTTTGGTATTATATGACTATCCATTTCCCCATGAACTATTCATTTAATAGTATTAATGCCAATTGGTAATCTCTGTCCAAATTATTAATTTTACTTGGAGTTGTGGAATGATTTACTAATATTATCCTTCCTTCTATATTATTAGCTGGAATTCTATAAAGTAAAGCTTTCCTTCATCACCTGGGGCTATTTGGTTACTTTGAAATAGGGTTCCTGCAGGAGAAGCAAGATAAATGTTTAATTATTTCCCTTTAACCACCAATTTTCAAAGTAAAGAGTGATTTAATAGTAGCCTCAAATGGTATATGAGTTTTTTCTGGCTTTGTTTTTTTAAATAGCATATGTTCTCATGAATTTTCATTGGTTCATTATGTTTGGATCCATAACAATTATTATTTTTTTGATACTCAAAATTTCAGATTTGTGCAGTGGGGACCATTGAAGCTGGCTCTTGTGTCCTTTTGTCACAACTCCATTAAATTTTCAGTGCTCTTGTTCTCTGGCTCCAAAAGAGCCCTAGGCTCATCTTGTACTTCCCACGCCGCAAAACCGGAATCAGCCATTTCTCAAAGGAGCTTTGGTACCTCTTAGCGGGGAACGAAATTAGAAACCAAAATTTGGACACCCAGGGTGCTCATTGTTATTAGGGTATCCTTTTCAGATTGTTTTTGAGCTAGAAGGTATATATTTTTAAAAGAGTGAGTTCGTGATGATATTTTCAGTTTTAACATTCCAGTGTTTCACTTAATTTCTTTGTCTTCATAACTGTATTGGATTTGGAGGGGGATGAACAGGAATCTGTGTCAGAACTTTGTACTAAAAACAGTGCCACATAGGATAACCATAATACTGATTCTATCTCAGGAGAAATAAAGGTACACTCAAATTATGTACTTTCAACATTTACTGACTAATATGTCAGTGGTTAAGCAGAAGATAATAACTGTACTGAGTGGTAGTCCCATACATTTTCTTAGATATTTTACCAGACTGCTTTAGTTCTCTTGGGTTTTTTGACTATTTGTGTTTGGTGGCCCACTTTCATACCATTCTGACATTATCTAAATGAATATGCCATAAACATTAATTCAGCATATATAGTTAATTATATGTAATAATTTTTAGATTAGAATCTATAATCTATTGCTCTGACAGCTATTGAACAAAATTACTAACTATAATATACAATTATTCATCAATTACAACTTCTTCCCAAAGCATTTCACACATATTAACTCATTTGGTCCACACAACCTGAGTTGTATCCCTATTAGTAATAACGGAGCAGTTAGGAATAATAATAGACTGATATGTAGCAGAACCACCACAGTGGTTGTTTATAACCAGTGTCCATTCTGATAGTCAGGCTTCTATTTTGTTTGGGTGGTGCCCATACCTTACCAGTTGTTAAATATTTTGACAGTCACCCTGGAAGCAGGTTTATAATGTTTTAAGTTACTTGCTTCAAGATAACATCGTTATTAAATGACAAAAGCAGGACTAGAACCCAAGCTTTCCAGTTCCTAGTCCAGTCTTCTTTCTATTAGATCTTTCATTAATAAAAGTGGCAATAATCCTTATATTGAAAATATTTTTTGACAAATTTAAATTTGGGACAATATTTTTTCTTTCTCTAGCAAAATAACAAAATATTAGTATTCAAATGAAATGAGTTTTTTCCCCTGAATTAAGATATGGAAAGTCCTGGGCTTCCCTGGTGGCGCAGTGGTTGAGAGTCCGCCTGCCGATGCAGGGGACATGGGTTCGTGCCCCGGTCCGGGAAGATCCCACATGCCGCAGTGTGGCTAGGCTCGTGAGCCATGGCCGCTGAGCCTGCGTGTCCGGAGCCTGTGCTCCGCAACGGGAGAGGCCACAACAGTGAGAGGCCTGCGTACCGCCAAAAAAAAAAAAAGATATGTAAAGTCCTTAGAAAAGTATATGGCAGATATTAAGTGTTTGCAATAATTTTGTATTATTCTGGGAATGTGTCCCTTGTTACCTCAGATATAAAAGTATTATTGGATTAAGGGATATGTGAAATTATTAAGTATGTAATATTAATCATAAAAACATAGTAGACATTATTTAGAGAAAGCTGGTATTTAATATTTCTGTGACATTAATTTATCACCAAAACCTATGATTTTTTTCTAATAACTAGATGTTAATTTAATACTAATGCTTGGCTTTGAACATTTTAAATTTATGAATTGGTACTTAGAATATCAAACTGTTCTGCTTTTGAAAAATCTTTTTTTATCACTATTTAAATCTCTACACAGATTCACCAGGCATGCAAACTGATCTGCAGAAAATGCAAACGCCATGTGACTGATCTAACAGGTCAAGTGGTACAGGAAGGAACCAGGCGCTACAGACTCTGTAATGAGTGCCTTGCTGAAGTTGGCATAGACAGCCTCCCCATTGATTTGGAAGCTGAACAGCATCTTATGTCCCCATCAGATGGAGATAAGGATTCCAGATGGCACTTGGGTGAAGATGAGAATAGATCATACGTGGAGATTGTAGAGGATGGGTCTGCTGATCTGGTCATACAACAGGTTGATGATAGTGAAGAAGAAGAAGAAAAGGAAATAAAGCCCAACATCAGGTAGCTGGGATGTGAACCAACAGATCTGGCATGTCTGCAACTTACATTGACTTCCCATAACTCTCTCTTTCCATGGTCAGAGTCTGGTTAACAAATTATCAGACTGACCTGAAAGTAATGAATGACCTGATATCACTTGCATGCTTTCTGAACAGGCCATTGTATCCATTCTGAACTTTGTTGCCCTAAAATCTGTTGCTGCACTGGAAAGAAAGACCTGGCTTGAGTTGGCATGATGGATGAACAATTAATCCTCTTACTTTTATTACAGAGATACCTTTTTTTTAATATTGGAAGATCTACTTAGTGAACTTTTTTCAAAGAAAATATTTTAAATAAATTCACCACAACCAAACTGTATATAATATAATTTCAAGGTGTTTCAAAAACATATAAACTACCACTATTGAATTTTCACAGGGAACCAGGTAAGAGCACATTTAAGGCTCTGGCACCCTACCTGACTAAACTAATTAGTCCATTACCTTCAGACTGAAAATGACCTATCATTATTCCAATATCCTAAATATTTTAGAATTATGGCAGAAAACAAACCTAAACTGTTTGAAATCATTCATATTTGAAACTTTTGTCATTAAGTTAAAAATTACTCTTATGTAGTCAGTGTTTAAAAAGAACAAACTCTAAAATAGAAGCTGATCAGAGATTATGTGCAGACATCACTTTCTTAAAGCCTGAAACTGATACTGTCAAGGTAGTTTTTTGAGGATCTGTCTATATAGCTCTCTTCCTCTCCAGAGAAAAAAAGAAAACTGGAGGTTCTTACCGGTTCTTAAGATTAATTTCCTCCTTTTATATACTACTATATTACTTATAAAGTGCTCTTTCACACATCTCCCCACCTAATCAGCAAGGTAAATAGTATTGTCTCTGATTTACAAATGAGGAAATTAAGGTCAGAAAGTTTAAGTGGTGGGACTGGTGACTGGACGGGTTTTGATTTTAAACAGTCCTCTTTCAACTGTCTCTCCCTGGATAGTCCCCTGAAATGGTGAAGAAGTGAAGTCAAACCTCACCAATCTGCAATAATTATAAAAAGAAGCCTATGAGAATTAGAAAGTATGAAAGAAGAGGAATTTAATCAACTTCAACAACATATAATATCTTGAACTAGAGTTATTCAAGTAGTGCTAAGTAACGTCCCTATAGTACCTATTGACATGTTTTTATGTTATTTATATATAAATTTTATATATAAAACTATTTGAACACATTATTCTCCTAAGTTCTTTAAGCAGTTTATATAATTTATAATTTCTTCAAAACAAACTTTTCTACTAGAATACAAAATTAAGTTTTAACTCCTCCCCTATATGAATTATGAAACATTCCAAAATTACAGTCAAATTGGAGATGCATTATTTTAGTTGTAAAGATAAAATCTAAATACTAGAAGTAAAGAACTGTTCATAAAGGTCTTGGCAAGTTATCCCAATTAAGCTTGTTTTAATTTTGATAGAGGCTCCATGTATTATACTGTATTTTTAACTGCCATGACATACCTCAAGATACTTTTTATGTTATTTTCTCTTACTCTTTAATTAATGATTGTCCTTAATACCAATTTGTGGGCCAAAATGGTTAATTTCTTTAAGTTTTTTTTATAAATAGATGAATAACCACTTTGTTTTATGGTACCTAATTCTGAGATTTTTTTCAAGATTCCCCTGATGGTAAATTTCCAATTGCTTCAAGACCGGATAGTGTGCATTGAGTTCATTGTCTCCCAACATGACCATTCCTGAGTCAGGAGTCTTAACAATTACATTGTTCCAAGTGAGGGAGGGAACTTGTCATTCTTTAGTCTCACCAGAGGATGATAACATCTTTCAAAATTGTAATCTGATTTTTAATCATTGGAACCAATAGGAAAAATGACTGACTTGAGCTTTATTTATAGAAATGAAGTTGTGCTTGCATGTGTATACTCTAATGCACTTTAGTCTATGATCTAAATGTTCTTTGATGCTACTATATTCTGCATGCAAACATCAGCATGATTGTCAGCAAGGTCCACTGAACACAGTGCCACCAGGACTTGTAGAGCCTTATCAGAAATAATGCTTTCTCATAATTGTTTATAACAAGCATCAAGCAATCTCCACAAAACAGCTATCAAATTCACCAAACTAGACAGTGCATCTGTTCTATCATTTTAGTATCATAAAAGAACATACGTGACATGTTTGTAAGTTGTAAATAATAACTCCAGTATCATATCATATTTATCTAAGACTTTAGAGACCAATTCTTTTCTAGAGTATAACTATTAATGGTTTCTAAGAAAACTGAATTCTTTGGCTCTTAAATGTGGGAAAATATTACATAGGGGTATAATCTGTTAATATAAGCTTTATTTATGCCAATTTTTTTTTTTTTTTTTTTTTTGGGTACGCGGGCCTCTCACTGTTGTGGCCTCTCCCGTTGCGGAGCACAGGCTCCGGACGCACAGGCTCAGCGGCCATGGCTCACGGGCTCACGGGCCCAGCCGCTCTGCGGCATGTGGGATCTTCCCGGACGGGGGCACGAACTCGTGTCCCCTGCATCGGCAGGCGGACTCTCAACCACTGCGCCACCAGGGAAGCCCTTTTTCTTTTTAATGTTAGGAAAATAATGGAAGTTGGTTAGACCAAAGTTTGCTCTTACAAGAATGCTGTTTTATCAGCTTCTGAACACCCTTCTAAATCTATGGTCCTCAAGATCCGGTTGATAGGATGAAGTTTTGCAAAATAAAGCACCACTGAGTCGTGCCTACTGTCTGGAGGAAGCAAAATTGACTAGGCCAGTGGGTTAAAAGATTTTTTTTTACCCAAGAAACCCTTCTTCAAATGAATTGTTTCATAGAGAAGTTCAACATTTAAGGAAACTCTAAAGGACAGAGCTGCTCTGGTTTAAGCTCCCTACAAACCTTTCCCCAGACACTCTGCAGAGCTCAGGAGTCCAGCACTGAAAACCTTGGGCTGTATCACTTTTTGAATTCCCTTTGAGCATTACAGTCTCACTTCATTACTCCTGTTACTCCTTGCACTTATAAGCTGGTAACCATAGAGCAGCAAATCACATCTTTACAAGGTTCCTTCTATAGTTATCATATATCTTAAGACCTTTTTAAGAACAAATCTTTCAATATTGTATGTCTGAGTGATGAAATCAAACAGTTACTGCTTTTATGTGGCCAAGTTACTGCTTAATGGATGAAAAGCTTAGTGTTTCAGTTACTTATGAGCTCAGAACTCAATTCGTTAAAGTTATTTTGCTGAGTCATGCTAAGATATATTGAAATTTCCACTCATATTGGTTATATATGTTTGGAGTCCTAAAATTAATACTATGGAAAAACCCTAAGAACAGTACAGCATAAGATGTGTTTAACTGGGAAGGGTGATAACAGTAGGTACTGGAGGACCAAACTTTAGATTATAAATGGAAAGTTCTAAGTTATTTTATATTAGAGTGGATCAGTATTACTATTTATCATTTATATAGCATTTTATATTTGCAAAGTATTTAATAATTTTTGTTATTCTTTACATATCTATGAAATAGGACATTTATCACATGAAAGGTAAAGAAATTGAGGCACAGAACAGTAAAGCAACCTGCCTAAGACAACCCAGTGAAACAGTGGCAAAAATAGGAATTAGAATGATCAGATTTTCTGAGTCCTAGAATATCAGCTTAAATCACTGAGGTGTGTTGTGTATTACTCTATTTTATAAGATGAGTTTATACAAATTACAGTCAATTGTTTTAAAGCTGACGTCATTGTATGTGGATAAATCCTATACAGAATAAATATTATGTAAAGGATGTGACTTTGGTTACAAGAGTTTCAATGATAAAAATTCAGGTTGTCACACAAGTGGCATTATTTAGCCAATTTTATATATTGTGAAGTATAATTAATATTTTATTTTGATACAGGAGTTTCTCAACTATTCATGCCAATTGAGCCATGAATAGAACAGAAAAATGAAATCCACAGAGAATCTATAAACTTCATTTTCTAACTTATCAGCCTTCTCCCTAAAGTACCTGTGTTAATGCCAATGAAAAGTGAAATATGTTAATAAGCTACACACAGGAGAAGCCAGGGGACTCTTAATTATTATTATTATTATTTTTGGCTGCACTGGGTCTTCATTGTGGCATGTGGGCTTCTCTTTAGTTGCAGTGCGTGGGTTCTCTAGTTGTGGCACGCCAGCTCAGTAGTTGCTTAGTTGCCCCACGGCCTGTGGGATCTTAGTTCCCTGACCAGGCATCAACCCCGTGTACCCTGCATTGGAAGGCAGATTCTTAACCACTGGACCACCGGGGAAGTCCCGGGACTCTTAACTTTTAAATGCAAAATATTTTGAAATGTATTTACTTAAAAGCACGATAAACACTTTTCCCTGCCTCTTTTAATTTTCTTCACACCAGCAAAAGCCATTGGTACTTCATCATCTTTAGATAGGAAACCAGTGACCAGGGTAATGCCAGTCATCTCTTTACCTTTGGGCTCGATTAGATCATTTGCAAACATTATTAAAGACAACTTGTAAAGTATATCTAAGAACTGATTATACTTTACTTCACTCTTTTGGATTTCTAGATACACAGATCCATTATATAGTTTCTTGATTTTCCCACTGGGAAAATCTTTTAATTCCTTGTTGATATTATTTACAACTACTTAATTCTTTTATTGAGTAAATTATTTTATTCAGCCTATAAGGGAAAAAATGGAACATTTTTACCTAGATAGTAGTTCCCAACCTTGGCTGCACTTGAGAATCACTTGTGGAAATTTCAAAAATACAGATGCCTAAGTAAAGCAGAATCTCTGGCAGATGGGGCCTGGATACATTTTTTAAAATCTTTCCAGTGTCTTTTATGTGCAAAATAGGTCCCCTAGTCAAGGTTTCCCTTTTTCTCCCCAGATAGATAGATGCTAAAGTTGGGCAGTGGAACCATTTCACATTCCAGTCCACTGGTTCGCAACCCTATCATTAAGGAAAAAAAATTAAAATATGGTTGCCCAGTCCAAGAAGATATTAATTTTTGTGAAATTTTAAGATATTGTGTATGCCCCCTCATCTAAACTTTTTATTAGGGTCAAATAGTATGGACACTAAATTAAAATAGCCCATTTTTACTTTGAGATGTATTTGCATTTTTATTTGATCATGGGTTGCAGTCTGGGAATTCACACAGTAATTCAGAGTAATTAAAGAACTATATTAGGAAAATGTGACCGAAATACTATATCCTGAAATTTTGCAAGCTTTAATGTTTTCTTTGCTTTTGAAAAAGAAACCAGAACACTCTCCAAGCACTGTGAAACTTAAATGCTACACATTTGTATTCCATCAATGAATTGAATTAAATCTGTTTTTATTCAAGTTAAATGCCATACCAGAGAAACCAAGAAAGATGTCTTATTTAAAGAAGCCTTCAGATTAATTTGGAAAGAAAAATAAATGTCTTTGCTTTACTTCAAGTATTGCCATTAAAATTTTTTTTTGGAAAATAACTTGAAACGACTTTGGCATAAAGCACCATCCTCATTCCCATAATTGAGGTTATGTATGCAATTCAAACATGACATTCAAACATATCCGTTCAGTAGTACTGTATATGCAGACACCATTGCTTAATCTCCTACCAAAAAAGAAAATTATCCAATAAGGAAGTGGCACTTTCTTGCATAATTCAAAAAGGTAAAACGCTGAAATACAAGAAGATAATGTGTCTTTTGTTGCATATTTGAGTTGATTTTAAACTTTTTTTCCCCTGGAGGAAAAAAATCCACAAGGAATACAGCAGTGGAAAACGGCACCTGCACCAGACGCTCCAGTATTTGGGGGCCGTGTTAAAAAATGAAAGCCCATGCAAAAAAAAAAAAAAAAAAAAAAAAAATGAAAGCCCTGTGTTTTCCCCTAAGCAGCAGCAACATCTATTCGCGCTCAGGCGGTTGACCACGTGGCTTCATCCTACTCTCAGGGAGGGCTGCACCAGTGAGTGGGATTAAGGAGTAGGAACCTTTCTTTTCCTTTTCAGTCCTGTTTCCCGCACAACTACTTTTCCTGAAAAGTTATCACAGAGTCCAGCAGCGAGATCCCCGTAGAGAACCCCAAAGTTCCCCGTAGAGGGCCCCGACATACCAGACACCCCTAAAGCTAAATTCTGGGGGTGCAAGATGAATAGAAAACGCTGTGTTGTGTGCAGTGTGCACCCGATAAAGAGCCCCTATTTGCCGGGTCCCTACTCGATCCAAGGCCGCTGAGGTAAGCACACATGCCTCCCCATTTAAAACAGGAGGAAACAGGCTTGAGAACGGACCCGTCATTGAGTCCAGCCCACGCAGTGGGTTGGCTAGCGGTGTCCGAAACCGCCGCCCTACCGCCAGGGGGAGCTAGTGTCCTTTACCGCTACTCTCGGTTCCCATAGTGCAGTCTGTGCGTTACAGAGGGTCACTGCCTTGGGCGTCACCCCCATTCCTCCCCACCCCCGTCACACAGAGCGGGGGACCGCGCCCTTGGCCTCGATGCTGCTGGAAGAGATGTACCGGATGAGAGCCTAGCTCTCCAGATTCTGTGGGCACTTTACTGACGTTTTTTAGTTTACCTGTCTTGCCTCCCTCCCCTCCTTCCTTTTTCAGGGAGTCGTAACTCTTTTAGAGAAAAATTGAGCAACAAATGTTTTAGCCTGACAGCCAGGTGAGGTAGGTACTACTGTATTATGGCAGATGAAGAAACTGAAGCTTAGAGTGGTGAAAAGACTTGGCCAAGTTCAGAAAATTTAGGAAGTTTCAAGAAGGAAACTGGAAGGAGAGGCCTTGACTCCTACCTTTAGGTAACAGACATACATATAAACATCCACATATTGGAAGATGAGGCATTTGTAGTGACTTCGGGAACCCTTGTCACATGCAAGGGAGAGAAATGAAATAAAGTCCTGGGGGAATTTTACATTCCAGCTGGAGAGACATACATATATGGCCAATGACGATGTGTGGTAGAAAGTACCAACAGCCAGAAGTACATCCATTTATTCACCCAACCAATGTCTTAATATCTACCAAGCACCCAGATTCCTAAATGGAATTCAGACAAAAAATTTGGGTGGGGAGAGTATCACATTTATTAATTTTGTTTTTACTCAAAAATACAGATAACAAAAATGGTCCTTAATGCCAACATGTAAAATAGCAATGCTATATTTAAAATGAAAAAAAAAAGATGATTTTAAGCTACACCTTGAATAATGGAAAGAACATCCAATTAGGAGACACAATGAAAGGAGAAGATAAATGATCAGTATAACTAAGGAAAACTAGCAAATAGTTGAGTACAGGGGATGGAAGTGTAAGAGGAGTTCAAGAAAACTCCAATGTGGGCTGTGGAAGGATAAGAGCACTGTTGATAAAAACAAGGAACTCAGAATTTGGCTATGAAAACACAACATTAAAGATCTCTCCCTAAGGAGCATGTCACCAGGGGGCTTTGGAATCAGGAAGAACTGGAAGCATCACTGAAACAGACCATTAAAAGATGGAAGGTACAAATAATAACCAGAAGCCAGTTCCCTTGCTCCTTAAGGTGCTTCCAACTTCAAAGCGGAGTTGACTACTACACACATTAGCTGACTTAAGGAACTTTATGCAATTGTTGTAAAACAAAGAGAAAAAGAATCTGCACAAGAATTCAAAGGTAGGAACTGGTGAGTTGTATGGTGTGAACTTTGATGGTGGGTGATGGTGGGCGGGCTACACTGGTACTGAGAAGACTTGGAGAGGCCATGGGAACATAAAGGCAGAAACAAAGTTACCCTATAATTGACTCATCTTTCTTCTAATTGTGACACACCCCTTGAATGGTTAATACTTCGAGCTGCAAGGGAATCAGGATGGGACAGAAAAATGGGGGTCCTATAGAAAGGCACCCAGCTTGGCATAAAGGGACAAGCACAGCTTTTGAAAACAGCTCAACTCTGATAATGGAAGAAAGAAAATTAGACTAACAGGAAAGATTTGGAGTAGAGAAGCAAGAAAGGAAAAAGTCTGAAGAGAAAGCAGGAGGAGAAGCAGAAGGGAGTGGCTTTGTTTGCCCTTCTTAATAAACAAGAGACTCTGGCAGAATTGCACTGGCTCCAGGGTTATCCTTCGGCTGGTCACCCCCTAACCAAGCGCTGTGGCCTTTTTAAAAAATTAAAAGGTGGGGCTTCCCTGGTGGTGCAGTGGTTGAGAGTCCGCCTGCCGATGCAGGGGACACGGGTTCATGCCCTGGTCAGGGAGGATCCCACATGCCGCGGAGCGGCTGGGCCCGTGAGCCATGGCCGCTGAGCCTGCGCGTCCGGAGCCTGTGCTCCACAATGGGAGAGGCCACAATAGTGAGAGGCCCGCGTACCGCAAAAAAAAAAAATTAAAAAAATTAAAAGGTGAAAAAGTAAGGGGGCTGTTAGCATTTAAGCTTGTCCCAATAATAGTACTAGCCCTCACTGAGCATTACTATGTGCCAGGCACTGTCTTGAGTTTTACATGTATACATTTATTTAATTCTCTCAACAACTATTGTCACGAGTTAAAATTTGGAAATTGAGGCACACGGAGATTCAGCAACATGCCCCAAAGTGGACAGTTAGTAAATGGTGGAACCAGGACTTGAACCCCCATGATCTGGCTCCAGTTTGTGCTGTTAACCACTGTACCCCCCAAAGCCTCAAAATAAAACTGTTAGCACAGTAGTGTTTAAATTCCACAGTTCCAAGTATAATTCCAAAATTACTCCCTTTCTCTTCTTCTACAAAATAAGATTCTTAACTATGGTAGCAAAGCTGGGGACACCTGGTCTGTGAGTAATCACTATCTCCATTTCAGTGTTGAAGAAACCCAGCCTCAGCGAGGTTCAAGAAATTTCCCGAAGTCATATAGCCAGTGAGTGACATGGTCAGGATGTGAATCCATGACTCTAATGCACTTAAAGTTTGTATTTGGAAGTAATTTAAAAAACACACACAGTTGTGTATTTATTTGGCAATGGGAAAAAATAATATAAACCCACTATTTTCTACTGTTTTGTACTGATACAAGATATTTCTATAGTCAAAATGTTTTTGCTAAATAACATTAGCTTTTGAACTTTTAGAGTATGTGTCAGAGAAAATGAGACAGCCATTGTCAATCATCTATTTTTGAGTTGCACCTTACAAATATCACCCAAATGTAAAGTGTTTCCTTATATACAAAAACTGAGGGCTTCCCTGGTGGCGCAACGGTTAAGAATCCGCCTGCCAATGCAAGGGACACAGGTTCGAGCCCTGGTCCAGGAAGATCCCACATGCTGCAGAGCAACTAAGCCCGGGCGCTACAACTACTGAGCCTGCGCTCTAGGGCCCGCAAGCCACAGGTACTGAGCCCGTGCACCACAACTACTGAAGCCTGCGCGCCTAGAGCCCATGCTCCACAACAAGCCACTGCAATGAGAAGCCCGTCGACACAACTAGAGAAAGCCTGCGCGCAGCAGTGAAGACCCAACGCAGCCAAAAATAAAATAAAACTTGAGTAATGAGAGCTGTTGTGCTAACCTCACAGGGCTATTACCTGGATCAAAAGAACAACAGAACATAAATGTGATTTGTTATATATTAAAAGATATTGTATAAATACAGTGAACAGAGTCCTAAGTCCCAAATCTGCCTCTTGTAGCCAGTAGGTTTTAGGTGTCACTAATCCCCTTATTTGTAAAATGTAGGACAACTGTACTACATATAGAATTGCTGGCAGGACAAATGGGTAATATACAGAAAGCATCTGGGAAAATGTTTTGTACAGAGGAGACCTGGATGTGTTTATGACAAAATAAATATGTTGGCCCTAAGACTATTTTCTTGCGTGTCCAGAATTCAACATTAATTGTTCATTTTACAGGCAACAGAACAAAAAAGTACAGAGCATGTTATATGGGAAAAAACATTGACAAATTACTACAGTCACTAAATTCTGAAAAAGTTTGCTCTGGAAGGAGCTTTTGGAAGCTATCTTTTCCAATTTCCTGTCCCCCCCTCCCACCCCCTGGTTTTTGTAGATGAAGAAACTACATTCTCAGTCTCAATCTGGAATTCCCCAAACCTTCTGAAGCTCAGACTTCAGGAAGGGGCAGAACTGTAGTCCACTTGGTGCGTTTCCCCCACTTTGAGGAGGGTATAAACTGTACTTTTTCCACCATTTCTTCTTGAACATTCTCTTCCAAAGCCCAAGTGGTAATAGCAAGGTGGAAAGAGAACTAGCAAGGGTGGCGGTAAGGACACACATAACCACTTAGCCTTCTTGGAGAGGCACCAGTGAGAAAAAGTCATCACATCACTACTGTTACTTTCCTGAAGTCACTGCCATCATGTAACACAGCCCTGTACCCATGACAATGACTGTCTGATTAGTGAGCAGACCTGGATGGTGTGATCTGGACCTTTTAGGCTAAACTGTTCCAGTAAGATACCTTCTTTTTCTCAGCTCAGTTGTTTAAAATATTACTAGATCACAGAAACTTAGAACTGGAAAGGAATTGAGGAATCACTAATACACACCTATAATACATAGATGAGGAAGTAGGTCCAAGGTCAAACAGTAGTAGAGCAAAGGCTAGGAACTGAGGCTTGTGGCTTGGGATTCTTATGTTCTTATAGATATGCTCAAGGAGCTGACCTGCAGTCTCTGCCTAAGAGTTTGACATAGCTCTAAGATGCTTAATCCACTGACCACTAAGTAGTAACTGACCATCTATTATGTGCCATCTAGGAGCTTTCCTTCTATTCAGAGGTATAAGACTAGTGAACATTAAACAATTATAAAATTGAATAAGCCTGCAAATCTTTAAAGCTAACTAGAGAGGCATAGTTCAGAGACCCCTGAAGGCGGAATGGTAAGGGAGGCATTGTGGAAATGTGATTTGAGTTGGGTTTTTAAAATTTATTTATTTTTGGCCACTCTGCGAGGCTTGTGGGATCTTAGTTTCCCTACCAGGGATTGAACCCAGGCCCACAGCAGTGAAAGCACCAAGTCGTAACCACTGGACTGCCAGGGAATTCCCTGAGCTCGGTTTTAAAACAGAGCTGCAGACTAGCAACCTGTGGACCAGATTCTGCCCACACACAACCTGTCTGTACTTCATTGTGATGACCCACAGTGGTTTGGGTTTCTTTCCAAAAACTTGGGAGGTTTTACATAAAAATCCCACTCTCTGGGGGTTTATGAAAAACTGCCACCCTAGGCTTGTATTCCCATTAGAAATGAGGGCTGGAGCTGAGAGGCAGCTGCCCGCTTGGCCCCTGCGTAACCCCTCAGTTCAACACCTGCAGCCCTCCCATTACCTGCCTGACTCCTTGGGCAGCGGATTTGCTACCCGACATTTTCAGAAATGAGAACGGCAGCCCAGAAGTAAGACAGAGCGAAGATGGGTGGGTACGTTATGGGGAAGGAGAATTAGCTCTGCAATGGCGGAAATCTGTTCCTTAGGGAAAGACACATACTTGAAACTGGCAGAAGAATCTGGTGAGAGCACGGTGCAACCATCTCAATAAGTAAACTAAAAATAAATAAAACGTGTGCTGCTACTGACGGATCAAGAATGCCAACACTTCACGTATAAACGGTTAACATACTCATTTTCCTTCTATTCAGTATCTTTGTTTTGGCATATTTTAAAACTAACACAAACTAAATTTTAAAATTTACCTGAAATTGTAATGTTATAAATTTATTAAAACTAAGAAAATATAATTTGTATTCCATAATTACATCTGCCTTGTTTTTATTGAGCCCCATTATACAGCTCTGGTGGTTAAGAGATATGGCTGTGCTTTCCCCCCACCCCACCAAGTCAAATGTGTACCCTACTTGGCTTAACACATCCCAAGAGCTCTTCTTACTTTGGCTTCAGCTCTCCCATTCCCCTCACAGTATCCCATTGTTCACTTGCACAATCAACCCCCCCAAGTAGCCCATGATGTGTAAAGGAGTCGAACCATCTCAGGCTGGAAATTCATCCTAACAAAAGGTAAAGAGATTCTTCTAGACATTGTTTTGCTTGGAGGTCCACAATTTACATTATAAAATATGCCTGAGAATAAAGAAGGTAAAGGAGTGCTACCTCAGAGATCCTGCTGTGTATCCATTTGAAGAGCTACTATTAAAACCACAGGCTTGGGCTTCCCTGGTGGCGCAGTGATTGAGAGTCCGCCTGCTGATGCAGGGGACGTGGGTTCGTGCCCCCGTCCGGGAAGATCCCCACATGCCGAGGAGCGGCTGGGCCCGTGAGCCATGGCCGCTGAGCCTACGCAACGGGAGAGGCCACAACAGTGAGAGGCCCGCGTACCGCAAAAACAAAAAACAAACGGAAAAAACCTCACAGGCTCTTGCCCTTGTCTTCATTACCCCCCGCTACTTTCTGTTAAATTCCCAGAGAGGGACTTCCCTGGCGGTCCAGTGGATAGGACTCTGAGCTTCCAAGACAGGCAGCACGAGTTCGATCCTTGTTTAGGGAAATAAGATCCCACATGTCGTGTGGCGCAGCCCCCCCAAAAAAAAAAAAAAACAAAAATCCCCAGAGTAAAAATAATGTGGTGCTCCAAGAGAACAGTTAGAAAGCTCACAGACAATCTCTTCCTTTTAGGTCAAGTTTAGCACACTATAATGATATTTGGCAGCACCCAGTGGCAATCATTTTTCACATATGTGTGAATAAATAGCAACTTTGCAAACTCTTGCATCACAAGGAAGAATACCTCAATCAATGAATAGAAAATGGAATAATGCTGCAAATCAAATGAATGCAGCCTCGTTTTCAAAGGTTATCTACTTTGAAAAGTTCAGATCATTTTAAAGTTGTTTTCCTGGCCTCCTGTCTCCTTAGGAATGAAAAGCTTAGGTAATTTTTAAAAACCAAAGACATTTAAAAAAATTCTCCTTTTCTTCTCTAAATATAATGGCTTTAATATAAAATTATATGTTAGAAAGAAGGGCCCATTTGTACATACATCAAATTTTTCATATGGGAAAACAGGAAAGTGTCAATACTTCAGTGCTTAGAAAAAAGTGAGAACAGTAAATCAGGGCTCTTTCTAGAGAAGCCTTCCAATTGTTTAGCTATAATTGTTTCATCTGAGAAAACCAACTGGAATACAGGATGGCTCTTTCCCACAGCAATCTAAAACGACCTCTTTTCATGTATGTATAGAAAATATATGTGTTAACCAATTTGGAAGAAAAGCAAAATCCTGGTTGTAGGATTCCTCAAATTTCTTTTTTTTCAAGCTGCATTCAGTAAGAGCATGGGGGCTTCAGAGTCTCTCAGGCTGCTCTTAGATCAATGATCCTTTCTGGGACCAGGCTGGAGGGCTGGCGTTCCATGGGAAGGGTGTAAGGCACCTGCTGCTACAGCAGGGAATTAACAAATGAGATACCATACTTGCCACCTAAAGGTTTCTTTAAACTTTGAATATTTGGATAACACAGACCAAGGCTGTACCTAGATTTTCCATTTCTGTAAGTCACATTTTAATTTAAAAATTTCTGTTCTGCAAATCTCCATATATTAAGATACTGTAGAATTTATATCATGGTATCATGGTATCTTCTCAAAAGGAAGAGAAAAAACAGTTCTTCATAGGGAGGCTCTTTTTTGTGTGTGTCTTAAATGTCAAGGATCACAAAAACTTCTGGCTTCTCTTCATTATAGACCTGCATTGCTGAATATGTTATTGCCTTGACTTCAGTTCCCTGAAGTTGGGGTTAAAGAAAAAACAGGAAGAAAAAGGACATCAAAATCAGAATCATTAACTCTAGCAACGATTGGCAGAAAGTCAAAATTCTAATATTGCTCTGAAAAACTCAGACGAAACAATTAGTTATCAAATTAGTATAGTATTATCCACTGATCCAGTAAAAATGAGAGGCAAATATGTACAGCAGAAAAATCACTGAGTTAGGAGACGAAGCATATTATAGTCCTGGCTTTGTTTGCAACTGGATACAGAAGCTGTCTGACCTCTCTGGGCATCAGCTTTTTCATTTATCAAATGGGTTGAATCCAAGAACACAAAGCTTTCCTACTGTTTGGGTCAGGGCTCCCTCTTAAGGCTTCTTCCATACAGTTGAACCTGGGCCCTGGGAACTCGGCCTATTCCCTTCTCTGAATGGCAGTCAAATGCCTATTATCCAACATCTCCGTTTAGATGTCTAATAGGTATCTCAAATATAACATACTCAAAAGAAAATGCCACTGTCATTTGTATTATAAAAATAATTTGTTTTCAGTCCACATGCTCCCTCTCTACTGGCTTCTGTTCTTTTTATGCTTCTCTTCCCCGAGGCTCCCTCCCAGTCTTCATTTTATTGCACTGTGGTTGAAGAAATTCTATTGCAGCTACAGGAAGCAAACAGGATTTTCCAGTCACCTCCAACTAACTTAGGTCTCCTTGGCCTAAACACAGGAGTCAGTGAACTACAAATTGAAGGCCAAATCCGGCCTGCCACCTATTGTTGTACAGCCCCACGAACTAAGAATGGTTTTTACATTTCTAAATAGTAGTGGAGGAAATGTTTAAAAAAAGTTTTACTGGAACACATCCACATTCATTCATTAATGTGTTGTCCTTGGCTGTTTAGTGCTATATATAAGAGAAGAGTTGAATAGTTGCTCTTCCATCATTCTCTGCCCACAAAGCACAAAACATTAGGAAAAAAATTGCCTACCCCTATTCCAACAGATTTGACTCGTATAGAGCGAAGCCATACATGCTGGCAAATACTGAATCTGGAGAAGCACAAAAGGCAGAAGACACTTTAGAGAACATCTAGTCCAACACCTTCATTACGGGGGAGGACATCAAAACTCGATAAGGCAAAGGGATTTTTACACCCCACAACTCTGTAACAAACCTGACCCTATGACCCAAGTGCTGATTCCTAATCCTCCAAATCAGGTGTGTGAAATCAGTGTTTTAACATAATATGTCCCGACAGGTCATATTAGTCTGAGAAAAATTTAGGACTTTACACCAACTTATTAGAACTAGTTAACTGTCACATTTACTGACTTTATGGTAAGGTAGTATAAAATGTTTCTAATGGCTGGATTTAAAAACATACCTGAGGGTGCTTGGACAATGAGAATTCTTCTCCCCACCTTGAGAAGGAAAAGTGAAACATGATTAAGATTTCCAGGATTTAACATTTATTCTCTCTTTCCACATTTTAAAATAAGCCTTATAAATGTGGTTTAGATACTAGAAAGCCAAAAGAGATGGAGGGGGAAGGGAGCTATAAATTTCAATTTGATTGTTAGCAGATACAGCTGTTGAGGGACTTATGTGTACAATAGCCGTTTCAAGAAGGTTGATAGTTGCTCTTAAAAAAAAAAAGTGTCCTAGTATAATGTGCATAGGTAGATTCTCAATAAACATTGTTTACTGAATATTGGTTCACAACAGAGTAGCATGTTCAAAATTTTCACTGTACTCAGGACTACAGAACTAATTAATATCTTCCACTGGAGAAAGCACGTCTGAACACCATAAAGGCAAAATTCTAGATTCTATAATACAGTCTGAACTTGGTTTGTATTTTATAACTTTTCAAAAAATGTCCATGGTGTGTACATGGAAGGCCCTAGAAAGGTACTGCCCTGGAACCTGGGATGAACATCCTCTCTCCCTTCAACACATGTGGCTGAAGATCACAGTAGCAGAAGCAGTAGCAGTAGTAGAAAGAGCAAAGTTTTAAAATTCTGTTCAACTATTTATTAGCTAAGTACCCTTGGACAACCCTGTTTTGTCACCCATAAAAAAAGGGAGGAGGAGATAATAAAAGCTCTCACTTTACAAAAAGAAACTAAAAAAATTCAACATAAAATAGAAAAGATAAGCTCTATATAAAAATAACCTAAAAGAGCTGCGTAAGGGTTGGAGTGAGCCCTCACGTGGCTGAGTAAGACCAGAGGAGGCAGTGAGTGCTGGGAGGAAAGTGTAAGGCTCAAGATGGAAAATCATGAATCAGATGATACTGTCAAGGAGAACTTAATTGATATCACAACCAGAAAAATTAACCAAATTCCAAAACAGAAAGGAATCTGCTTGAAAATGGATCAACATATGTTGGACTTAATGCTGCCCTCTATGGCCTAATAGCAGATAGTCTTTTTTGATGAATCCTACATGTGACACAGGCTCATATACCTGCTGGCTTAGCAATGGCAGAGATCCCATTTTTGACGGCACACGTATCTTACAAAGATTTTGTAAGTTTACCTTTGAATACAGGTGATTTGCATTGTGAAACCTGTACCTTCACACGAGGTGAATTGGTTGGTCTTGTTTTTGGTGGTCTGTACCCTGTGTTCTTGGCTATCCCTGTGAATGGTGGCCTAGCAGCAAGATATAACTCAGCCCTGCTACCCGAGAAAGGAAACATCTTAAATTACTAGATTAGGATTTCTAAGCCTATCTTTAGAAAGATGTTATTTCCCATTTTGCTCCAGATTGGGTTTGCAGCATACCTTGGGTCTAGAGAATATAAACTACTTATAAAGGCTTTTTAGTTACCTGAACCTGTCCTAGAAACTGTGATTGTTAAGTAAATCTGTACACAAAAATAAAAGAGTAAAAATAACCTGTATCTAAGTATGAATAAACAGAGACTTGTTAAAAAAAAAAAAAAACACCTAAAAGATATCATTAAATGACTGAAGAAACTCGGAAAACACCAAATCCAATCAAAGTGCCATAATCAAGTGTTTGCAAACTCTGGAAGGAAGTGTATAACTTGTTAATAGAAGGAAATGGAGTCCAGGTGTGAGGATCTATAAGAAAGGATGCATCAGCATTTCTCATCACCAAGCTAAGCTTTATGCAAATATCTGTGCCCTCTACCAATGATATATTTTTTGTGCTAAAAATCAACAAATTGGGAATCCTGTTTAATAACACACATCAACTTTGTTCTGACAAGTTTCTGGTCCACCAAACCTGAGGTGAACCCTGGCTCCTAGGTATCTCAAGAAGCTTAACCTGCAAAGCCCTACTGGGATGCAACTGGTCTTCTGACTTAATATTGCTATTTGTCTTCCTGCCCACTGAGTTCACTGAAGAATAACTTAACATCTTTCATGACCCGCTACTTAAAAGGTTTTCAAAACTTACCCAATTGACCGTAATTTGAAATTTCTTTGATCAATATTAAGTACTTTTACTTCCTAAAGAAGAAAAAGAATTTCTTTTAATTTTAATATATGCTCATAACAGACCAGCTCCTAAAACATTTCTAGGTTAACATCTTTTCAAGATAATCGCATAAAACTTCTCTGAAGCAAAGAAAACTAAAATGTTAACTAAAACAGAATAACAAACTATATATTTCAAGGAAATAGTTTTTTCTTACATATTCAAGGGACATATTCTTAAAAATGTACAATCTAAAAATATGAGTCAGAAGAATTTTTCTGTAAGATACATAGAGGAGGATGACCTAGGATTTCAATCACTGGATTTTTTGGTTTTATTTATTTAGAGTTGACAAAACTCTCAGCCTATTTTTATATAATATTGTAGGACGAATGACCCAGTTCTGTAGGACGAATGACCCAGTTGGAAGAATATATGTAGTGGAGCTGGTAAGGGAGAGAACGGAGGAATTACGGAAGCAAGGAAGGCCATGTGTGTTAGATGACAATGAGGTTGGAGAGGTGTTCCCTCTGGAGGTTGGTGGCAACAAGTAAACTCCATTTGGCTCTTCCTTTTTCACATTAAGGAAAACTAAAAGCATCAATTTTTAAACTTAGGCCAACATGGTAGAACTGCCAAATTACAAATGGGACAAAAGGAACATATGGATGGACATAAATACAGTTCAAACTTGGGAGACATAAAATGTGCAGAGACAGTGGCAACAATAGGTGCGTTCTTGTCACACAATCCTGATGAGTGACAAGTATATAATAAGAGATCTAAATACAAAATGCACATACATAAGCAAACTCGGGTTATCCAAGAAGAGCCTATGGTTATTATAATTTCTGCAAATCATCATCTGTATGGCTTGGTTTTGCATCACATGTTCTATTTTAAATCACTAGTCTTATTATAAAATATGGGTAAGCACGCATTTGCTCAGTAAAAAAGAAAAACTATTGCTTACCCGGGCTATGAAGAATTCATCAGCACTGAATTTATAAAGCCATTCATTCAAAAAGTGAAACAGAAGAGATTGTAAGTCATCTCCTACACAGGATCAAAAAGAACCATGACAGTATCATGTTTAATAACTCTTGTCTCTAAAAAACTGGTTTGAATTTAACAGTGCAATGAATTTCTTAGGCTAGTTGAAAGAACAAGCTCATAATCAATTTTGTTGTTCTTACTGTGAGCATATACTGAATTTACATAGAATACTGAACATCTATAACAATTTCTTCCTTGTGAATAAATTGGTTACCTTGGGTTTCTACTTCTGTTGCTTGGAGGGGCTCCACTGTCCCAGTATCTGTCATATAACCAAACATGGCCATTGCACATTGCTCAAATGCTTCCTCCAGAGTATCTCCCCATGCGTGTAACCTAAAGAAATACATTCATGCCCTGTGTAATATAATCCACTGCAAAGCAGAAAACTTGTCAGGAAAGTCAAAATAAAATTAACATGATAAATACAAAACCAAAGGTCTCAATCAGTTTAATGACACTGAAACCAGGTGCTTTTAAACCATCATTTGCATGTCCTAAAGGAACCAAAAGACGAGGAGAAAAATTAAAACTCGGGACATCAAGATGAAAACATCAGCCTTCCTATGTTAAGCACGTGGCTGCAAAGGCATAAACTCTAGCTGTACTCACTGGACATCAGCTGTGTGATCCAAATCTGAGGGAGAGAGGAAAAAACACTTATAAGTAACTAAACTTGACTTGCAAATCACAAGAAAATAACTCTAGATCATTACTAAGAACATAATCCTTGAACAGCAAGAAAATGTGGGCTGGCCACACACCTTTCACTAACCATTTACACAAAAGTTGATTGTTCTGTTAAGGGTTATTTTTTATTTTTAAAAATTTCTTCTAAGCATTCACAGTTATTATTCTGTTAATATTAAATGAACTAATATTAAATAAAAGAATTAATAGTTCCATAATATTAGCATATTGATGCTAAAGGGTTATTTTTTTAAAAGCCTAGATTTATATTTAAATGAATGACAATTTCTGGAAGGCATCACGGCCACGGTCTTCTAGGTGATCTAAAAAGTGTCTAATACATCATAGTTTTTCAATAAACAAATGCCATTCTCTGCCATTAGTTACTTTTCCTCAACAAAACAAATCAGTATCTTTTCTAAATATCTACTTGTGTGAATGACCAAAATTCTAGAAACTACATCATCAAAGATATAAAATTCCAGATTTCATTTCACCTTTTCATGAACAGCTAGCCAAATCCCAGACAAAAGAGTTTTTTATTTTTAACAAGAGCCAAGTTTTATATTTGTTGATTTCTTTCACTTGAAGGACTCCTCAATGATATCCTTGACCAATAAAACTGTTTTGGAAAGTAAACTCTACAATATATATTATGAGCTTTTTCCTGATATTCTCACAGCAACACTAGGAAATAACAACTGCTACTACAGCAAGTTCCCATTGGATCTGTTATCTCAAGATTTCAGAGTCAGGACTTCCCTGGTGGTCCACTACTTAAGAATCTGCCTTCCAAGGCAAGGGATGTGAGTTCGATCCCTGGTCAGGGAACTAAGATCCCACATGCCAAAGGGCAACTAAGCCCACGCACCACAACTAGAGAAGCCCAAGCGCCACAATGAAGACCCAGGGCAGCCAAAGTTTTAAAAATTAACTAATTAAAAAAAAATGATTTTAGAGTCTATCCTTCACTCTTACCTGACTTCCATCAATTCTTCCTGCTTAGAATCATAGAATATTCAGGCTATAACGAAGTCTTAGAGTTCGTTTAACAGAATTCCTTCAATTACAAGAATAAACCTGAAATCCAGAGAGATTGTGCGACTTGTTTAGGACTACACTGCTGATTAGAGTTGGGACTAGAATTGAGATTTTCTGACTCCCAGTTTAGTGCCGTTTACATAACACATCTTGTTCTGGTAACACTCAAGGTTTAAGCTCATCTCTAATTTACTCAGAATATTACTGAGAACTCAATACATTTTAGGCATTAAGAGGCTCAATGATCAGCAGAGATGACAAACAAGTTAAAAGAAAATAACAGGTATTATCCCTAGAGAAATGAAAGTATGTGGCCACAAAAGGACATAGAAGGTTCACAGCAATTTTATTCCCCCAAATTAAAAACCCCATATCCATCAAGAGAAAGGATAAACAAACTGAGGAATACAATGCCACACTACTCAGCAATAAAAAATCATGAACTACTGATACAATGCGTTAACAAGAGTCAGGGAGCTCACCTCTTTCCCCTGCTGTCAGTAGTTGCTGAATAAAATCCATTCACCACTTTAACATCTAGCTGTGTTTGATACTGAGTGAAGAAGCCAGACAGAAAAGAATCTATACTGTGTGATTCCACTTATACAAAACTCTAAAACAGAAGTAAACTGTGGTGATAGACATCAGAGCAGTGCTTGCCTCAAGGTAAGGGGCTAGGGGACTAACTGGAAAGAAGCAAAGGGAACTTTCTAGGGTGACAGAAATGTTCTAGAGCTTGACTCGAGTATTGGTTACACAGATGTCATTTGTTTATCAAAACTCATTGGACTTTATACTTAAGATGTGAGCACTTTTATAACATGTAAATTGTACCTCAATTTTTTAAGACGGTTTAAAGAGACAATGACAGATTGCTATAGGGCAGTAGTTCTCAAATTTTTTGGTCTCAGGAACCCTTTATTCTCTTAAAAATTACTGAGGACCCAAAGAGCTTTTGTTTATATGGGTTGTATCTGGCAATACTAACCTAGAAATTTTAACTGAAAAAAAATCTTAAGTATGTATTAATTCACTTAAAAATAATAAGCCCAGAGACTTCCCCGGTGGTGCAGTGGTTAACATTCCACCTGCCAATGCACGCCACAACTACTGAAGCCCGTGCGTCCTAGAGTCCCAAGCACCACAACTACTGAGCCCACGTGCTGCAACTACTAAAGCCCGAGTGCTATAGGGCCCACGGCTGCAACTACTGAAGCCCGCGTGCCTAGAGCCCAAGGTCTGCAACAAGAGAAGCCACTGCAATGAGAAGCCCGTGCGCTGCAACAAAGAATAGCCCCCTCTCGCCGCAACTAGAGAAAGCCCCAGAGCAGCAACGAAGACCCAATGCAGCCAAAAATAATAAATAAATACAAATAATAAGCTCATTTTATTTAACATAAATTATATATTTTTATGAAAAATGACTACATTTTCAAAAAATGTAGTGAGAAGAGTGGCGCTGTTTAGCATTTCTGCAAGTATTTTTAATGTCTGGCTTTTCAGTGTGCTGCAATCTCACAGACATGCAGGAGGAAAAAGGAGTATTTTAAGAGCTAAAAAAAAATGTGGACTTCCCTGCTGGCACAGTGGTTAAGAATCCGCCTGCCAATCCAGAGGACATGGGTTCGAGCCCTGGTCCAGGAAGATTCCACATGCCGTGAAGCAACTAAGCCCGTGTGCCACAACTAGTGAGCCTGTTCTCTAGAGTCTACGAGCCACAACTACTGAAGCCCGTGTGCCTAGAGCCTGTGCTCTACGGCAAGAGAAGCCACCGCAATGAGAAATCCATGCACCGCAACAAGGAAGAGCCTCCACTCGCCGCAACTAGAGAAAGCCTGCCCGCAGCAATGAAGACCCAATGCAGCCAAAAATAAATACATAAATAAATAAATTTATTTTAAAAATGCATATGGGCAGCACAGCCGGAGTAAGGAAAAAAAATTGTATATAGTCTTCCTTCACCAAAACTAGAAACTGGTGGTTTTTTAAAGGTTAGTTGCAATGCAGAATCTGAGGTTTTAACAATGAATTTTTCGAACTCTGTAACATTAAAATCCATTGCTCTATCTTGTGCTTAGACCAGATCTTATCTTTGCCTGATTGTGTAATATCAAGCATTGGTTTTTGGGATAATATCAGTTCATCGATGTTGACACATTCTATAGAATTTTTTAAAATCTATTTGTTAATATCACCTCCAATCTCATCAGAAAAATCTTTAAGCACTGGGAAACCGTGAAGCTCATGATGGCAGATACAAGTTTTCCAAAATTCTGATTTCACTTGAAAGCTTGAACTTTATCATTATATAATATACATTATCAATATACCAACAAATATTGTTATTTTCCTTGATGTGACAGATTACTTTATTTTCAAGAAGATATTGGAAATACCCAAGTCTGAATAACAATAGTATGTCTTTCAGTCATTCTTTTGAGAAAAAATAGTGTTCCGAGAAAAAAGGCATCTCACAACTCAAACAATCACAGAAGTTCTTTTCCTCAAGGTAAGCATCAATACTTTGAGAAGCAGCAGAAACACTATGCATACTTCCCATTTTGTTACACAGAATATTAAAAAGGTGTGTACTCAGTGGTTAATATTTAATAAAATTAATAGTTCTTGCCAAGTCATCAAGGACATTTTAAAGTAAAAACGACTTTTTCTTTTTTTAATTATAAGTACATAGTGGTAAACAATACAATGGCTACCAATACAGTTTGGTGCCACTGCCTCAATTTGTGCCAAGGGGCCAGGACTTTTACCTATTACTGCCTCTGCACCACGAGTGCAAATATCAACACAGTGAAAAGAGCAAGTAACATCTAGTATTATTAAGAAAGTAGTTTTAATTTCACAGATACTTTGAAAAAGTCTGGGGAAACCTAGGGTTCTAGAGACCACCCACTTTGAAAATTCTATTATAGGAGAGAATAAGAGATAAACTAAGCTAGACTAAGAGGTTCAGGTAAGAATTCCCAAAGGAAACAAGACTTAACACTTTATGTGCCAAGAGACTAAGGATGATCTTTATCTATCTACTCACTCATTTATTCCCAGTTTCCGCTCAGTGTCTGATACACAACAGGTGCTCAATAATGTTGCTGAATGAATATATGAGATGACAATTGAGCTGAGTCTTAAAGGAAAAACAGGGCTACAGGGAGAGCTTGGGGTAGATCTGGGGGTAGTCAGTGGCAAGAAATGAAGCTGGAAGAAACAGACTAATCTCACATTACACATCAATGCCAAGATTCTGTACAAAATGTCGGCAAGTAGAATCCAGAATGACCAAGTGGGATTTATCCCTGGAATGCAAAGATTCAATTCTTAGGAAACAGATTACATCATCTCCATAGATGTAATCATGAGGCATAACATAAAAATTTTTTTTTTTTTTCTTTTCGGTTTTTTGCCTCACTGCAAGGCTTGTGGGATCTTAGTTCCCCGGAAAGGGATTGAACCCCAGCCCGGCAGTGAAAGTACCGAGTCCTAACCACTGGATGGCCAGGGAATTCCCAAACAAAATGTTAACAGGATTTTTGAGCAAATGGTCTTTTCTCAACTATTTCTCAAAAATACACTATTGTTTATTTTTTCTCTCATTCTTATTTTTTTTTAAATAAATTTATTTATTTTTTCTGGCTGCATTGGGTGTTTGTTGCTGCATGTGGGCTTTCTCTAGTTTCGGCGAGTGGGGGCTACTCTTCGTTGCAGTGCATGGGCTTCTCATTGCGGTGGCTTCTCTTGTTGCAGAGCACGGGCTCTAGGCATGCGGGCTTCAGTAGTTGAGGCACATGCGCTCAGTAGTGGCTCGCAGCCTCAGTAGTTGCAGTGCATGGGCTCAGTAGTTGCGGTGCATGGGCTTACTTGCTCCGCAGCATGTGGAATCTTCCTGGACCAGGGCTCGAACCCATGTCCCCTGCATTGGCAGGCAGATTCTTAATCACTGTGCCACCAGGGAGGCCCTTTTCTCTCATTCCTAATTGCTGCTTTTCACTGAATGTTTTTGTGGTATAATGAAAATATATACTTGCTCTTTGTCCCTGGTTCCTGGAACAGAGCTCTTAAAATCCTGGGAATTTTCTGAGTGACAGGAGTGTCACTCAGTGTTATTCATAAAGAGCCCCTTCTGACCACACTTGAGTCTATGCTAATAAGGTGATTCAGGGTTGGGCCCCTAAGTAGCCTCAGGACGGAGAGAAGATGAAACAAATGATTAAAAGGGGGGAGGGGATACCAACAGTAATTCTTATGGATCTTCACAAGCTGATTTTTATCTACATATAGAGAAAAAAATAAAAACAATAAGAATGGCAGGAAAGGAGCAAGTACTGAGAGGGAGATTGTCCTAGAAGATATTAAAAGATACAATAAAGCCTCAATAATTTAAAATGTGGCACTGGCACATAAAAAGAGAGCTAAAACAAAGGAATAGAATACTAAGTCCAGCTATAGACCTAAATATAGTTAGAGGAATTCTGTATACGATAAAGATGTCATATTTCAATCACAGGGGAAAAGACAGACTGTTGATAAATGATTTTATAGCATCTGGAAAATAATTATCAGATATTGATACTTAATTTCCACCTTACCCTAATCCTAAGGTATTCAAAATTTAAATATATATTTTTTAAAAACCATAAATACTAGAAACATGAACAATCTATAACTATTAGCAAAAATACGGTTCTCATAAATATGAGACAAAAAAAGCCAAACACAAAAGGAATACATACTACATGATTCCATTTAGATTATGTACAAAAACACGCAAAGCTCATGTATGGTGTTAGTAGTCAGGCTAATGGGAAAAATACGGAGAGAGGAGAAAGGAGCATGAGAGGGTCTTCAGGGATGCTGTAACATTCTGTTTTTTGATCTGGTTACTAGTTATACAGGTGTATCCAGTTTCCAAAAATTCATTTGTAACATGTGTACTCTACTATATGTACCTTATACTAAAATATGTGTTTTATTTTGGGGAATTCCCTGGCAGTCCAGTGGTTAGGACTCTGTGCTCACACTGCCAAGGGCCCAGGTTCAATCCCTGGGCGGGGAACTAAAATCCCACATCCCACAAGCCATGTGGTATGGCCTAAGAAAAAAAAAAAAGTTTTATTTTCAAATGTACTAGAAGAAAACATGGGAGAATTAATTTACAGTCCCAGAGCGAGCAATGCCTTCTTAAGTATGATATCCCAGTAGCCATAAAAAGGGTTAACAAATTTCACTACATAAAAATAAACTTCTGCACAGTAAAAAAGACCAACAATCCAATAGAAAAATGGGTTAAAAATATGAATATACACATTCCAGAAGGTAAATACAAATAACTCCAAACATACTAAAATACGTTCAGCCTCACTTATAAGTAAAATGCAATTAGTATAAGATGTTTAACAGACTGGAAAAGATCAAAAAGTGTGGTAACACAGTAAATTGGTAAAAGTGTGAGAAAAGAGGCACAGTCGGGACTTCCCTGGTGGTCCAGTGGTTAAGACTCTGCTTCCAATGCAGGGGGCATGGGTTCACCCCCTGGTCGGGGAACTAAGACCGCACCTGCCACGCAGCACAGTGCGGCCAAAAAATAAATAAATTTTAAAAAGTAAAAATAAATTTAAAAATGAATTAAAAAAAAGAATTCAGGCTTCTTAAAAGGAAAGAAAAAAGGCACACACACAATGCTAGCAAGGGTATAAACTGGCACAACCTCAATGGAAAGCAATTTGGCAATAATTGTTGAAGCTTAAAATGCAGATATCAAAAAGAATGTCTATATATGTATAACTGGATCATTTGGCTGTACAGCAGAAATTAACACAACATTGTACACCAACTATACTTCAATTTTAAAAAACATTGATAAAATGCAGATACCCTTTGAAAAAGCAATGTAACTTTTGGAAATTTATTCTACAGATACACGTGCACATGTGCCAAACAATAGATGCACAGGTATATCCACTGCTGCATTATTTTTATTGGCAAACGAGTATAAGTATAAATGTCCATCAACTAGAAATTGGTTAAGTAAATTAAACATACACCTTTGCATGTACACATAAGAAAATGTTAAGGATGGTCGATCTGTATAGCAAGACTAAGGGGCTGGGGATCGGGGCTGAAAGAAAGACTTTCGCTGCATACCCGTTGTATTTTTTGAATTCTAAGTCATATATATGACCTATTAAAAGTAATTTTTAAAAAATTAAGTGAGAGACAGTGAGCTAGGGAGATATGCAGGGTTCAGAAAGTACAGAGCCTAGTATGCTACGGTAAATAGTTGGACTCTATACAGAGGACAATGGGAAATCAAGGAAAGAACTTTAAGAAAGGAAATAAGAGCCAGATTTGTGCTCCCCAAACCACATCCACCTTTAGGGACGGCAGCTTAACGTTTATGTAGAACTTCAGAGTCTGCACTATACTCTCACATTTATTATTATCTCATTTATCCTTCACATGAAGGAACTGAGTGCAAAGAGGTTATGTGATTTTTTTGCCTAAAGTCACTAAGCTAAAAATGACAAAACCAGGTCTTTTTGCTAACAACACGATACAGGTAAGACACCAATTTATAAGTCCCCTACTCAGAGCTTTCCGAGTCCTCTACCCTAGGCACACTCTAATTATCCCACAGTTATAGGGAGATACTTGGGGGCGACAACCCCTCAAACGCTTGAAAATACGTTACCTTCAGAATTAATACGGAAGTAAAATTCCCACAAGATAAATGTAATTAGGCATATGCAGAAAAAGTTCAAAAGGCTGTAAATTTGGGAGCCCGGGTTTCCCGACTCTCAGACCAGGAGGCTTTAGCCTTCAGCGTTCCCCAGAGAAGTACATAAAAGCCTACAATAAAGGGCAAAACGGGAATGCCTAAGCCACCCGATGGGGCAAAATGGAAGAGGAAGCCGGAAGCCCCTGGCAAGGAGAGAAGTAAGCCACCTACTCACACTCGTACTTCCGATTGACTGGAGGATACTTGGCCTTGATCGCCTTCTGCTTCTCAGTCAAATTGTAATCTCTAATATCTTCCCTTTCCAGCGCCATGATTGCGGCTTGGGCCCCAAACTCAACTTCCGCCCTTCGTCAGCCGGACTTCGGCCCGGACTTCCAACTTCCGCCCTAGACTCCGCCCCTTAACACACACCCTTAAAGGGCCAGGCCTCCATTCTCGAGGACTTACTTAATCCCCTAAGACTTCCGTCCTAGGTCCCGCCGCTTGGAGATCTTTAAAAGTCCAAGGCCTCATTTTCTGGGCTTGCTTCATCAATAGTTCTTTCTAAGAACTAAGGGAACAAATAAATTGGAGGACCTAGGTGCTTGGAGATCTTTAAAAGTCCAAGGCCTCATTTTCTGGGCTTGCTTCATCAATAGTTCTAAGAACTAAGGGAACAAATAAATTGGAGGACCTAGAAGCAAGGGACACTTAAATTAGACATCTCGAGGTCTGATAGAAGCCTTTTCTTGCAGCCTCACCCCCAGAGTTGACAACTAGACCCGAAAACACTTTAGACTCCTCATCTAAAGTCCTACTTTGAAGGGATCGCTAGCTTCAAGAAAATGGCTGCACCCAAGAGCTTGCGGACTAAACCTCTCACGTGACCTCGAGAGGCGCTCTCTCACCAACCCCGCGCGCGCGCAATCGAAGGAAGTCGGCTCCGGGCCTTGTCGGGGCAAGGGAGGAGCGCGCGCTTCGACCCCGCGGCAAGCGACTCCGCGCGTCTGGATAGGCTACGAACGCGGCTTCCCCGCCCACCTCGCCGCTCGGCGCGCTCCGATTGGCCGGTGTTGGCGCGAAGGTGCGCGAGTCGGCCCTCACTCAGGGGCAGCAGGAAACAATAGAGGCCGCGCGCGGAGCGAGCGCCCGCAGCCTCCCCGCCCCTCTCGCAAAGCTCAACCCGATCCCCTCGGCTTGCCTGCCCGCCATGGCTGACAAGGAAGGTGAGGGTCCCGGGGCGGCCACAGGAGAGCGGGGGTGCCGGGCTTGCGTAGCGGCCTCTACACGGCCTAACAGTGAGGACAGGCCGGACTCTGCTGAGTGCCGTACCCGCCATCGCAGGCGTGAGGAGAAATCGCCCCGCGGGGCGGGCTAACGGCGCGCCAGCTTCTCGGGAGCGGAGGCCCGGCGCAGCGGCGGGAGGGTGGCGGTGGGGGCCCCGGCGGGTGTTTGGTCCCTCCCCGCGCTCCCTGTCGGTCTGCCTGTCTCTCTCCGGGTCCTCTTTGCAGCGCTCGCTACCCGCAGGGGTCGGTGTTCGGCCCTCCTCGCGGGTTCTGTTCTCCTGCCGACGCTGTCGCCCGAACGGCTAACGGCGTCTGGCCGGGATGACCCCAGCAGTTAGGCCCCGTGAAGCTGGAGAGCGGTGTTGGTGCCTGCGCCTCGGGGAGATTGAGACAAACCTCCATTTCAGAATCGGGATTCTGGAGCCGTGCCGGTAGCTTTGAAAGTGTCTACTCGGTTTCCATTTGTGGTCGCTAACTTAAATTTGTTTTTAATGTTTTAGCAGCCTTTGATGACGCAGTAGAAGAACGTGTGATCAATGAAGAATACAAAATATGGAAAAAGAACACTCCTTTTCTTTACGATTTGGTGATGACCCATGCTCTGGAGTGGCCCAGCCTAACTGCACAGTGGCTTCCTGATGTAACCAGGTGATAGGAATCTTTTGAACGTTATTTTGTTGTGTTCTCGGTGTAGATTTCTTGCATTGATTTTCCCTGTTTTTCTTTTCTCCAGTCACCCGTAGCGGGCACGTGATCAGAACCTAGTGGTGACATTTTTTTTCCTAGGCCAAAAAAGGCAAAATGTAAAACAACTTTGCAGTTTACCTGATAAGAGAAAACATGTTGTCTTCTTTGTCTGATTCTGAATTGAATAGCTGTATTATAACTATCGTTGACCAAACAGTAATGTGAAATTTGTCAGCTTTCAAAAAGTATTATGAGTCCAGTTCTTTCAACAAAAGAAATTTGAATCTCACAGTCATTGGTAGTAGCTGGTTAATGCAAAGATGAATGTGACATGGTACCTGCCATTCAGAACAACATTTAGAAGTTCTATAAGTGTACTAAGTAAGTAAATTCCTTCAAAACTCAGGTCTTTAGAAGTCAAGATATTTGCGAATTGTGGTTATTTGGCTACGTTTCAGCTCAACAAGTTTTATATAAATGTTATTAATAACTTAAGAATGAGCCTGCTGCCTTCACATTGGCATTTTTTAAAAAAATGGCGACATCTGTCCTAAGTATGTTAATAAGTACTTAGAAATTTAGAGCTGGAAGCTGGTTTATCATGACCAGGAGTTCCCATAGTCAGCTGATCATCAGAATTACTTGAGTTCAGGATAAGTGGAGTCATTTCTGTCAGGAGTTCTCAGTTCAAACCGCTTAGGAACTTGCGCCAGGATACTTGAGAATAGTTGAATGGTGATTCCCGATTTACTGTAGACATGTGCTAAATGATATTGGACCAGAGGATCCCAAATATTGGCCACCCCATACCTATTAAGTCATTCTAGAAAAGCTTTCCACATAATGTGATTAGCTATGTTTGGAAAGCAGTGAATTAAGACTAAATAACCCAAGGCTGAAATCTGTGCTGTAGCCTTAGTAGCTTTCTACTTTATGAATCAAGGTAAATAAATCTTTCTGCAGTATTAGACATTGGTCCAAATATCCTTCCCCCTTTTTTTTTTCGTATTCTGCTCGAATAACAATGTCATTTACTTATTTATTTTTTTAGAATGAGGGGTCCTTTAAGCAACTATCTCTAATGTCTCCTGTTTACTGTGTGTGTGTGTTCTTTTTTATTCATATTTTGTTTCTAAACACAAAAACAAAAAACCATACAATCACAGTTTTGTAATATTCTTCTTCCCTCCCTCACTTGCTCTGAGTCTTTAACTTTCTAAATGCAGGTATCCCCAACTCTATGTTGACAGCCCTCTTATCTTTCCTCTGTTTTTTCCCATGTAAGATGTAGACACCTATTAACTCTGTGCAGAGGAATTTCTGTTGATTTATCTCCAGACCCAACTTCTGAGCGCTACCTGAATTTTCAGCTGTCTTATCTGGAGTATTTTATTGGCTTCCCCAACATGACATATTTCAAACTGAGTATATTTTTTCCATGGAGGTCCCAACCCAACTTTTTCTATTGTTCCCATTTCTCCTTTTCATAGTTGACTTTGGTTTGACATTTTTTAGGTTTTTCCCCCTTTATCCACTTGACAGTCCATTTATAAGCCCTGATCAATTCTTTTGTAGCATCTTTCCCATCTAGACCATGGGTTCTAGAACTTTAACAGGCATCATAATCAGCTGGAGGGATTGTAAAACAGATTTTTTTTTTTTTTTTCAATTGACCACGCCTTGCAGCTTGCGGGATCTTAGTTCCCTGACCAGGGATTGAACCTGGGCCATGGCAGTGAAAGCGCTGAGTCCTAACCACTGGACAACCAAGGAATTCCCTGCAGAACAGATTGTTGAGCACCACAAACCCTCCCCTCCAAGTTTCAGATTGAGTAGGTCTATAGTGGATATCAGAATTTGCATGCTGAAGTTCCCAGATGATGTTGATGCTATTCCTGATACCACGCTTGAAGAACCTCTGCTTTGCACTGTTAAATTAATCTTTCTGAGGTAACTCAGATGATGCTGTGTCCCTTATAAATTTTCCATGGTTCTTTGTTCCTTACAGTAAAGAGTCCAGAATGCCTTAAGCTGGCATTCAGTACCCTAGAGTCTGATTTTTATCTGCTTTCTAGCCTTCTCTCTCACTTTGTTTTCCCACATTCAAAGTCAGATTTGGACTTCAGTTCTAGTTCTGTTAGTTGGTAGTTGTGATCTTAGGCAAGTTGCTTAATTTTCCCAAACCATCTTTAAATTAGAATAGTACTTCAGAGTGTTGTTATGGTGTTTAAGTGATATGAGGTATGTGAAATGCTTAACGTGATGTCTGGCACTTTGTAATCTTCCATTTGCTTACTTGCCTTAGAATACTGTCTTCCAAAGCCCTTGTCCCCCTCTTCTAGATTATCTCTCATTTTGAGACCTGCTCAGGTAACACTTCTTCTAAGAACGTGTCCTTTATTCCAGAACTAATCTTTCGTATCTAAATTTCCATGTTCTTGGGTACTTTTCATGAATTACATGTTGACTTGTGTTTAAAATGTTTGTGTATATGACTGTTTAATTGTCCCTGGTTTTTTGAGGATATGAATCACATCTTAATCATCTTTGTGCTTCAGTAGTATTTGAAGTTAGTTTACCTGATGTTACTTCCTTTCCCTTTTAATGATGTTAACCTAATGAAGTAACCTAAAGTGGTAGTATACCCACCAATTGGTTTCTTTCCCTCCAACTCCTTGTAAAGGGTGAGTAGCTAATTCGTATTTTATTCCATCAGACTTTTTCCTCAAAGTAATTGTAAATATTTGGCTAAGTTAAGAAATAATTATGAAATTAAGTGTTCTGTGGTCCTTATACTCAGCTCTATGGAAGATATGTGAAAAGTAGGAACTATGGCTCTTAATGACTTCTTCCTCTGAAAACCTGGTTGTAATAGTGCCTTGTGCATACATGTATGTCACTGACTTTGTAGTCTCTCTTAGTGTACTGATTTGAATACTGACCATATATTCCTATTACAGACCAGAAGGGAAAGATTTCAGTATTCATCGACTTGTCCTGGGGACACACACGTCAGATGAACAAAACCACCTTGTGATAGCCAGTGTGCAGCTCCCTAACGATGATGCTCAGTTTGATGCTTCACACTACGACAGTGAAAAAGGAGGTAGGAATCTTAAAGGTGAAGGAAGGAATGGTGTATGGGTTATATTTTTCATATCTCTAAATTATCATAAAGAGTGTGTACAGTTTGATAAAGTAGTCTTTCAAGTTAGGAACAAGATAACTAAGCTTTGGAAAGCCTGATTTTGCAGTATAGATATTAGATGTCAGAAGACATATTTAACACATACTTGGTTCTGTACCTTTTCTGTAAACTTTCTTCAACTAAATTTGGTGGTGGGGAAATTTCTAGAATTGAAAGAAGCAAAAATCACCATATATTACTGCTACGCATGCTTGCATTCTCAACATGGGAGATACTGCCCCTGCGGGAGTGAAAATTGGTTCTCAGAGGGGTGTGTGTGTGAAAACAATCTTATTCTTTGAACTGTTTAAAGCACAGAAATACATAGCAGGCATAAACAAATACACAGGAATTTCATCAAGGTATCAGAAAAAATGTCCTACAAGGTTCCTTACAGGGGCAATAATGAAAAAAAAGGTTGAAAAACACTGGCTTAAATTACACTTTCTGGGTTTAAGTGGTATAAATGACTTAACCATGGCATTTGCTATATAGTACATAAAAATTGAGTGTTTAATTATATCCTATTTTTAGGAGATATCCTAAGGGCTTACCTGTTCATGAGATACTTTTTCCCTTTCAGAAGAGATACAAATGAGTGGGTTTCCTTTATTGTTGTCCTTGAACTCAAATTATTACTGGGAGGTAGAAGATAGGCTCTCAGTATTGAGATTTGTGCCAAAAATGAGTGTTTAATGTTTTTTATCTTAGATTTCTCCTGATTAGCAGAATCCATTCTTTATCTAAGATATTTTGGGTTCCAGTTACTTGCCAGGATTGTAATGTACAGTTACTCTTTTGATCATTCCATATTTAGCTTAGGGTAATATAGAATGCAAAATAAGTCTTTAGGATAAAGGTCAGCAAATGATTTTGTGTCGCTGACCCAAGTGTGTGAACTATAGGATATGGTTACTACAGAGTTATTCTCTAGGTGGGCGTCAGTGATTGAGGGGATAAAACACTGAACTTAAGAATCAAGACTGGGACTTCCCTGGCAATCCAGTGGTTAAGGCTTCGCCTTCCAATGCACGGGGTGCAAGTTTGATCCCTGGTCGGGGAGCTAAGATCCCACATGACTTGCGGCCAAAAAACCAAAACGTAAAACAGAAACAATATTGTAACAAATTCAATAAAGACTTTAAAAGTGGTCCACATCAAAAAAAAAAGAATCAGAAGATGGGCTTGAGACCCTGTTGAGCTGCTCACTAGCTGTGTGGTTTGAGGATAAATCATTTAGCCTCTCTGAGCCTGTTTCCTTTTTATTAAATAAATTGTCTTTAAATAGGACTTTTGGTTATTTAGACATAAAGCAAATATTCTGATTGGTAATATAATAAATCATCTTTAATAAAGCAGGGAATTCCCTGGTGGTCCAGTGGTTAGGACTCCATGCTCTCACTGTGGGGGCCCTGGTTGGATCCCTGGTCAGGGAACTAAGATTCGGCAAGCCTGTGCAGTGCAGCCAAAAAAAAAAAAAAAATTGAAGCAAATATAAAATACTGTGAACCCCCCTCCCCCTGTAAATCTATCCCTTATGGATTGCTGTTAAATTGATAGTTTTCTGAATGGTTTATCTATCCCATTTATTGGATCACTCATTCAACAAATATATTAAGTACTTACTGTATGCCAGGCAATTTTTCTTGGTACTGGGAATACAGCATAAAATATAGTTTCCTGGCCTGGTGTATCTTGGACATCTTTCTGTGTGAGCATATGGAGATGTGCCTCCTTTTTGATGGCTGTATACTATAATTAACCATCCCTCAATTAACATTTAAGTGGTTTCCAATCTTTTGGCTTCAAAAACAGTTCTTGTACATGTATCTTGCATAGTTTTGCTGTAGAATGATTAAGTGGAATGTTAATCAAGTAGTAAGAACATTTTCAATTATAATTGGTACTGCTAAGTTGCCCTCCAAAGAAAGATTCACAATTTCACCAATAGCAGATGTATTGATGTCTGTTTCTGCATGCCTTTGCCAACACTGAATGTAATACTACACTCTTTATTTTACTTTGCTTTTTTTTTTTTTTTTTTTTCCCCTTTAATGGCTGCACCACGCTGCTTGCAGGATCTTAGTTCCCTGACCAGGGATCAAACCCGTGCCCTCAGCAATGAAAGCACGGAGTCCTAACCACTGGACTGCCGGGGAATTCCCTACTTGGCTTTTTAAGTTATTCGTAATGTTGGACCTATTTTAAAATATTTGTCTGTCTGTCTCTCTTGAGCTGCCTATTTATGTTTTTTGCTCATTTTTTCTTTTGAGTTATCTCTCTATATAAGGTAAGTTATCCCTAACTAATAGGTTATAGGTAATTTTTTCCCTCTTTATTTTATAATTTTGAGTCCTATTTTGTTTAGAAGCTGTGAATTTTAAATTATCCAGCTTTCCTCTGGTGTCCTTCCGATTTTGTCATTCACTGAAGGGCCTTCATTCCAAGATTTTAAAATAGTTAGCTGTTGTTTTCTGGTACTTTTGTGTTTTGACTATTAAAACTTTAATCTTTCTTGTATTTGTTTTGGTTTTAGGGATGAAATAGGAATCTGAGCTTTTTTCTAAGTGGTTAGCAATTTTTTTTTAATGCCATTTGCTGACTAATCCATTTTCTTCACTGTTTTTGTTGTTTTAAGTAGAGTTGATTTACAGTATTGTGTTTCAGGTGTTCGGCATAGTGATTCATTAGCTCTGGGGGGTTTTTTTGGTTTTTTTTATATTCCGTTATAGGTTACTACAAGATATTGAGTATACAGTAAATCCTTGTTGCTTATCTATTTTATGTATAGTAGTTTGTATCTATTAATCCCATACTCCTAGTTTATCCCCCCAACCCCTCCCCTTTGGTAACCATCAGTTTGTTTTCTATGTCTGTGAGTCTGTTTCTGTTTTGTATATAGATTCATTTGTATTCTTTTTTAGATTCCTCATATAAGTCTTCCCTGGCTTTTGAAATGGCATCTTTTAACATACACTCCAGTCTTTCTGGTAATTGGCATCAAACCAATTTACTTTTATGTTCTGATGATACCTTTATCCCCCTTACTAATACTTAATAATAGAGGAACTATGAAAAATACCAGTAATATGTATGATACATTTGTATGACTGTATTTCACCCTATTTAATCCTCACAAGGAAACTGATACTTACAGTTGTTTTGTAACTTGCCCTAAGGTTACATAGCATATCAGCTCCCATTCCTTCCTTTTCTCTTACTTTTACCTCTCCTTCGTCCTTCAAATCACCCTCGGATGACTGAACAAGCTTGGTGCTTGAAGCGGGGCAGGTGCTCTCCGTGTGATCTCAACAGTGCTGGAAGTAGATATATACTAATGTCTCTTAAAGCTTCTTGGGTTGTTGTTATATAGATAGCTTCCTAGTCCCTCCTTGCTCTCAGATGAAATGTCCTGGACTCTCAGATTGAACTATTGTAATTGATTACCATCTACTTGACCCCATTTGGTTTGAGGTACTTGGTGGCAGACAGCTTCAAAAGATCATTAAACTTTCAAAGAGAAAGAACTAAAAACTGGCTTAGGCTTGTTTTGACATTAAAAAGAATGTGTGTGTTTATATTAGATTCAGCCAGGCTATGGTCACATTTTAAGCCTGAAAATAGATTTGGTTTAAAAGTTTACTTCAGACTCTTACCAGGATCTTCAAATATAAACAGATTTATTTTTAGCAACTTATTTGGGGAATGGGTTGGGGGGGGCGTTTGTTTTTGTTTTTAAGTAATCTTTAGTCTTTTGCCTCAATATATAATAAACTATTACTAAATCATGATGAAATAATGGAATATTTGACTCAAGATGTTACAACTTATTCTTCTTAGTTTCAAAATGTTTATGGACTCAAAAAAACGGTACAGTGGTAGAAATTAGAATGCCGGTTATCTAGTTTGTCAGGCAGCATTGGTTAGGAGGGACACAGTGGTACCTTGTGGGAGGATGAGAGAGGGCTGGAGATGTTCCGTATTTTTATCTGTGTGGTAGTTCCCTGGATATGCATATGTAAAAATTCATCAGGCTAGACACTTTTACTATATTGTTATGTCTCAGTCTTTTTTTTTTTTTCAAAAGCATTGACTAATTTAATCCTCACATCCACGGTGACATTGGTACTTTTCTTTTTAATTAATTAATTTATTTTTGCTGTGTTTGGTCTTCGTTTCTGTGCCAGGGCTTTCTATAGTTGTGGCAAGCGGGGGCCACTCTTCATCGCGGTGCACGGGCCTCTCACTATCGTGGCCTCTCTTGTTGCGGAGCACAGGCTCTAGACGCACAGGCTCAGTAGTTGTGGCTCATGGGCCTAGTTGTCCCGCGGCATGTGGGATCCTCCCAGACCAGGGCTTGAACCTGTGTCCCCTGCATTAGCAGGCAGATTCTCAACCACTGCGCCACCAGGGAAGCCCCAGTCTCAGTCTTTTTAAATGGTATTTTATATGGAGAGAAGCAAACAAAATAGCAACATAGTTAGACCTTGATAGTCATTCAATTTATTGTACATTGCTACCTCAGTCTTTCTTTCCTACATCAGATTTGGCCTTTTGCGTATCACCTTCAACTTGGGGAATCTATTTGTTAAATAGATAAATCCTCATCTTCATAAATCTCAATTGTGAATCCTCTAAGCTGATTTCTTATTACTGTACTTCAACTACAGTTGGGGGGGGGTGGCTCTGATTAGTAGTATATAGCTGATACTGAAATAACCCACATTATATAACAATTACCCCCTTGCTCTGTGGGCTCCATGCCAGCTATTGCTCTTTCCTTGTTGGTATCTCTTTTCTGGCAATTATTCTTTTCTGTCATAGTCATCTATAATTGTGTGCTTATCTTATCTCCCTGTGTTTGGACTAAAAGTTCTTTGAGATCACATATTCTAATCATGCCTTCTTTTTTTACAATGTAGATGCTTGTGGTCTAGAATTCTGGGGGGGAAATTGTTTAATGTGTTTGGGGTTTTTTCTCTTTTAGAGTCTATTTTGAACTGTTTCTAGGTTTTTAGCTTGTTTAAACCACTGCTTTTCAACTTATAAAGTTATTTTGAGGTTGAAAGTTATCTGCTAATTATATTACCCAACTATGTCTCTGCTTTTTGAAAAGATTTTTGTCCTTCAGAGTGTCATTTTCATCTACAAGTTACTCTCATAACTTTGTTTTATGGGTAAGGTGTTTGAGGTTCACAGAAATTGAAGGCCTTCACCAAAACCACCAAGATAGTAAGTGGCAGAGTCAGTTATGCCATGGCCTCACTCTTACTCAGGTACCTTATCATGCTGCCTTCTGTAATTCTTTGGCTACTTATTAACTACCTTTGTTTAAATATTGCTTTGCCAAGATTTAAATAGTCACAAATTATATTGTTATACATTTTATAATGGTACTTGGGAGAATTCTGTAAGTGCATACAGTAGTCAAATATGAATAAAAAATGGTTTTGTCTAGTCCTTGCCTACCTGGTTTATTTCAACCAAGGACTCTGGTTGGCAAGTGTAAGTGGGAGGTCAGGAAAGTGGAACCAGCTGTTGTGGCTCTGTTTTTCTTCACTGGTGTGAGGAAAGATGTGATGGTATTTCAGAAAGGTCATCCCAGACTAGAGTTTCAAATAAATAGTAAAAGGGACTCTTTAGTCCCTAGCACACTGTGTACTTAATATTCATTAAAACAGTAACTTCGATTTTATTTATTGAGCACGTTTTTTTTTTGATAGTTTAAGTGAGGCTTGAAAGCCACTTAGTGAGAATTTTTGAAGTGGAGTCAATAGTGTTCCTTACTTTTAGATAGTAATGTAATACTTATTAGGTATATTATTACCTAAATCATTGTAGGTATAGCTGAAGGAGTACCAGGCTAGGGATCAGAAAAATAGGGATTCAATTTAGGTTCTGCCATAGTCAAGTCACCATAAACAAATTAATGTAGGTCCTCTGAGCTTCTCTTTTCTTGTGTAAAATTTTTATTTACTTATTTTTTATTTTTGGCTGTGCTGGGTCTTTGTTGCTGCGCGCGGGCTTTCTCTAGTTGTGGCGAGCGGGGACTACTCTTCGTTGCAGTGCGCAGGCTTTTCACTGCTGTGGCTTCTCTTGTTGCGGAGCACGGGCTCTAGGCTCGCGGGCTCTAGAGCGCAGGCTCAGTAGTTGTGGCGCACAGGCTTAGTTGCTCCGCGGCATGTGGGATCTTCCTGGCCCAGGGCTCGAACCCGTGTCCCCTGCATTGGCAGGCGGATTCTTAACCACTGCGCCACCAGGGAAGCCCTCGTGTAAAATTTTTGGAGATAATAACTCTTCCCTACGCTGTAGGGTTATGCTAAGAATCAAATGAAATAAGTAATGTGAACACACTTTATACTGCTAACAAATTTTTAGATCGCTTCTAGTATTACACCAGTTCGTTGATTAAAAGCCTTGCCTGTGTCATACTTTGAATGACATAGAGTAGCTCTTGCTTTGTCCTCATTTGCAATTAATTTATTGTATTTACAGAATTTGGAGGTTTTGGCTCGGTTAGTGGAAAAATTGAAATAGAAATCAAGATCAACCATGAAGGAGAAGTAAACAGGGCACGCTATATGCCCCAGAACCCTTGCATCATTGCCACAAAGACTCCATCCAGTGATGTTCTTGTTTTTGACTATACGAAACATCCTTCTAAACCAGGTACTTGCCCTCTTCGATTCAAATACAAATGATGAGTCACTGTGGGGATACATTGCTTCTCTCAATTTTAATTGCTTGTTATTCTTTGTATAACTTAATATCTTATATTTATATTGATATGTGTGGGTACTCTTCCTTCATCCTTCTTCCCTACGCGGGGGAAAAAATGCTTTTTTACATAGGATAGAATGTGCAGCTCTTAAGCATTATCTGTTTGGTCATAATGGGTCTATATGTCTCATAAAAAGTAAGAGCTTTAGACCTCTTGATAAAAATTCCATTATGCTTAGTAGATCCAAAGAGGAAGTGGACTGGATAGTCTTGATGTGTCTGTTACTTTGTAGACCCTTCTGGAGAGTGCAACCCAGACTTGCGTCTCCGTGGACACCAGAAGGAAGGCTATGGGCTTTCTTGGAACCCAAATCTCAGTGGGCACTTACTTAGTGCTTCAGATGACCATGTGCGTATCCTTTACATTTTGAAGCAAATCTGGGCTAGTTATATCAGTTTTTTTCCTCTGGGGTGTGTCAGGAAGTGAGACCCTTTTGTGTAATAGTTAATTTTTCATTTAAGACTATCTGCCTATGGGACATCAGTGCTGTTCCAAAGGAAGGAAAAGTTGTGGATGCGAAGACCATCTTTACAGGGCATACAGCAGTAGTAGAAGACGTCTCCTGGCATCTGCTCCATGAGTCTCTGTTTGGGTCAGTTGCTGATGATCAGAAACTTATGATGTGAGTAGAATCCATTTTTTTCTCAATATATTATCTAAGTTTTATATTTAGTTACCCATTTCAAGCTTTTTTCCTGTTTTTTTCTCTTTTACTAAAGCTGGGATACTCGTTCAAACAATACTTCCAAACCGAGCCACTCAGTTGATGCTCACACTGCTGAAGTGAACTGCCTTTCTTTCAATCCTTATAGTGAGTTCATTCTTGCCACAGGATCAGCTGACAAGGTCAGTGTGATTTATTCTACAAGAAAACAGGGTGGATTTCTTAACAACAAAAGGCTGGATTTCTTAACAACAAAAGGTGGATTTCTTAACAACAAAAGCCTTAACAACAAAAGGCTTCTTTTGTTGTTAATATTTATTTATTTGGCTGTGTCGGGTCTTAGTTGTGGCATGCAGAATCTTTCGTTGTGGCGCGTGGGTTTTCTCTTCTCTAGTTGTGGTGCATGGCTCTCTAGTTGAGGTGTATGAGCTCAGTAGTTGTGCTGCGCGGGCCTACTTGCCCTGCGGCGTGTGGGATCTTAGTTCCCCGACCGGGGAATTGAACCCGTGTCCCCTGCATTGGAAGGTGGATTCTTTACCACTGGACCACCAGGGAAGTCCCTCTCTGGCTTCTTTTGAATGCACAGAGATCTTTTAGTTATGGATTTTCTTTTTCTCGATAAAAAAATTTTATTGATTGTACTGGCTTTCATTTTTGTATGTAGACTGTTGCCTTGTGGGATCTGAGAAATCTGAAACTTAAGTTGCATTCCTTTGAATCACATAAGGATGAAATATTCCAGGTGAGAGAAACTAATGCTCCTCCCCCCGTGCCAAGGGAAACCTGAATGTGGGAGTGGGCACACTTGTGCCTTATCCCATTGCTATAAGTAATAAAAATCATCTTTATGCCTATGCTGATCTCTATATGAATTGGGATTGTTTTCCCTCCATTGTTTCTATATTAAACTTAGTGCCTGATTATTTTATCTGCCTTGTTCCTGACGCTTGTCTCTTCCCTTATTTCCACTCCTTTATCCTTTATAACTTGCTGTATCTGTTAATTTCACAGTTCATTCATAAAGTACTGACTCCGTGTTTTCTGCCACATCCATTTAATTCAGCTCCATATGCAAAGCCCTCTGACTCAGTTCAAGAAATAATTGTTAACATTATGTTGGAAGCTTAATGCAAGGGCACTGTGAGGAGTACATTATAGTCTTTGCAGTCCTATGTGTAATACTGAATTCATTATAAGTACTTGGGTAAATAATTACTTTGTGTGTGATCTGTACTTTAGTTCTTAGGTCAGCACTGGATGACATTTGGCTAGAAGCTGGAATTAGACAATAAGAATAAATGAGATCTTCAAAAATATGAAATAGAACAAGAGCTGATATTCTGGGTCTAGTAATGGGTTAAATTGTTAAATATAATGTTAGATTTTTTCCCCTCAATTTTCTAATTGATGGCTTTTTTCTTATGTATAGGTTCAGTGGTCGCCTCACAATGAGACTATTTTGGCTTCCAGTGGTACTGATCGCAGACTGAATGTCTGGGATTTAAGGTAAGTCTTGTTAATTATTACTCTTTGTGGAGTTATTTTCTTACACTTTCCAGAATTACTCAAGGTAAATCTGTTTTAACTTTTTTAAAAATTTATTTATTTTTGGCTGCGTTGGGTCTTCGTTGCTGCGCACGGGCTTTCTTTAGTTGCGGCGAGTGAGGGCTACCCTTCGTTGTGGTGCGCGGGCTTCTCATTGTTGTGGAACACGGGCTCCAGGCGTGAGGGCTTCAGTAGTTGCAGCACGTGGGCTCAGTAGTTGTGGCTCGTGGGCTTAGTTGCTCCGCGGCATGTGGGATCTTCATGGACCAGGGATTGAACCTGTGTCCCCTGCATTGGCAGGCGGATTCTTAACCACTGCGCCACCAGGGAAGTCCCTGTTTTAACTTCTAAAAATCTTTTTGTGCTAGTAAAATTGGAGAGGAACAATCCCCAGAAGATGCAGAAGATGGGCCACCAGAATTGTTGGTATGTTACAGATGTTGAGCAGAACTGAAATAGTTTGTGGTTTATTGTCCTCTGTCTGCTTTTCATCTGTTTTCCTTCCTCTTTCAGTTTATTCATGGTGGTCACACTGCCAAGATATCTGATTTCTCCTGGAATCCCAATGAACCTTGGGTGATTTGTTCTGTATCAGAAGACAATATCATGCAAGTTTGGCAAATGGTAAGTGTTTCTTTATTTGGGCGAGTTTAGATAAATGAGACCTAGTATCACTTGATATTTATATACTCCATCAGTACAACTGGCAGCTCAGTTCAGTTTACTCCCGAGTGTGACTTGCCTGCACATTATCATTTTCAGCTGCCTACCCTTTAACTTTATCAAGTTGTCTCACTGGTATCTCGAACTCAACTAAACAAAACTAATCTTTTCTTTTCCCCTTCCTTTCCTTACTCCCCTTACCTCCTGACTTTTTGTTTTCTATATGGCTTCAATGTCTCCCCAGCTCACTAGATTTGAAAACTCAGGTCTTCCTCTATTGTCTGTTCACCTCTAGGTGCGGTTCACTTATCAGATTTTATATTGTTGATCTCTGCAATGCTTCTCCTGTCTTTACTCATCTTACAAACAGATATAACCAACTTTCCTGTTTGTATTCCACACCTAGTTTTTTGGTCAGGTTCTCATTACTACTTGCTGGGCTGTTGCAGTAACCTCCTAATTGTTGGCTTGCCTCCTGTTTTTCCCTCTTTGCTAGCAGTCGAATCTTTAGGAATGATCATTCCCTTGAAATTACTTACGAACATACCTAGCACAGTTCCTACTGCAATGTCACAGCATCAGAGAGTACCATTTCTTCATGAAACTTACCTAGATGTCAAAAACATTCCCTGCCTTTATACCCCAATTGAAGGTGATCACCCTTTGAATTTTCAGAGCACTTGAAATTTAATAAAAGCAGCTGTAATGTCTGATATATAGCAATACAAGAAACAGTTGCCTTCTGGAGATGGATGGTGGTGATAGCTGCACACAGTGTGAATGGACTTAATGCCACTGAACTGTACAGTTAAAAATGGTTATGATGGTCAATTTTGTTATGTGTCTTTTACCACAATTTACAAAACAACTGCATGACTTTTAAGTGACAGTAGCCTAATAAATGAAAATAATTCAAAAGAAACTTTTGGTGTCTCAGAGTAGATCTAGAGCCAGGAAGAAGCTCCAGAGGTGAGTTTTTGGCTCAACATGAGGAAAAAAGTTTTTGATATTCAGAACTTTCTTACGGAATAACCCTATTAATCAAAAATAAAGAAATAAAATGGGAGTATTTGTGGCCTATGAGATTAACACATTATATACTGCATCAGTACTTTGGAATATTATGTATCAGAATGAAGTATACTTAGTTTTATAAGCTATTCATGATATGCTAATAAGTAGGAAAAAAGCAAATTATAGAACAGCATGATAGAATCCCTCTTATTAAAATTTGGGTATCTAGTCTTATGTTTAATTATATGTAACTATTTAATAGAAGGCTATTTGCCAAAATGTGGTTGGTATGTTTAGAGAATTCTTGTTTCCTTCTTTATACCTTTCTGTATTATAATTTTTTTATAATAAGGATTTGTTTCATGTATTAACAGAAAATCCACTTTATCCTTTTCCTTGTAACACACCCACACAAAATTAATATAAAAAATTAGAGTTCTAACAAGAAAGTGAAATGGGCTGCCTTAGATAGCCTGTCAATGAAAGGTATTTTAGTGGTTTAAAACATGTTTTTGTTTGTATTTTGGGGTGTTTGTTTTGTTTTGTTTTTAAGAATTATTGTGATATAATAAGTAGTAAGCATTTGGTCTTTGTCCAGGTTCCTGGCACAGAGTTCCCAAAACCCTTGGGATTTCCTGAGTGGTAGGAGTCTCTATTGCTATTTATAAGTAGCTGCTTTTGGCCTCACCTGAGTTTAGGCTAAGGAGGTGACTTAAGGGGGCCCCTATAAAAACTCTTGGGAAAGCTCCATAAAAAGCTTTTGATTTCATGAGCTTCTGGGTTGGTGAATATATCAATGCCACCAGAAAGGGTGTGGAAGCTCTGTGCTCCATCCCCACCTTGCCCTGTGCATCTCTTCCATTTGGCCGTTCCTGAGTTATACTCTTTATAATAAACCAGTAGAGCGCTTTCCTGAGTTCTGTGAATCATTCCAGCAAATCATCAAACCTGGGGGGCGGGGGTGGCTGTGAGAAAATTTATAGCCAAGTTGGGCAGGAGTACTTGTGTAGCCCGGGCACTCAGGGCTTGACACTGGCCTCTGCTGAAGTGAGGGTAGTCTTGTGGGGTTGAGCCCTTGGTCACAGTGCTACCTCCAGGTGGTCAACATCAGGATTGAACTGAGTTGTTGGACACCCCATTGGTGTCAGGGGAGAAGATACCACACTTTTGTTGTCAGACTACTCACATAATTGTATACATTGTTTGTCCCTGTAGTCGGATTGAAAGCTAAGACTATCCCATCCTCTGTACCTACCCTAGTGATACTAAGTGCATAGTAGATACTAAGAACAGTAAGTTTTGCCCAAGTGAAAGTGGTATATGTGTTTAAGATGCTCTTGGATATGGGTGTTTCATCAAGTCGTACAAGTAGAGTTTATTTTATGCGAGAACAGTTTCTCTTTTTAAAATATTTATAAATTGAGATTTAGAACATGGGTTTTGCAGTACAGTCACAGAATTGTGCAACCATCACTACAGTCAGTTACCCCAGAAAGAAACCCCACACCCAGTAGCCATCCCTCACATTTGCCTCCAGTCCACCCAGTACTAGGCGACCATTAATCTACTTTCTCTATGGATTTGCCTATTCTGCACATTTAATATAAATGAAATCATACAATATGTGACTGACTTTTTTTATTGCCAAATAATACTCCATTGTATGGATATATCATTTTATTTGTCCATTTATCAGTTGATGGACATTTGTGTTGTTTTTACTTTTTGACTGTTACGAATAATTGTCTGATTAAAAGACTCAAGGTTGATTATCAAGACAAATGGTAACCTTCAGTTTTTAGGGACTGTCCTAATCCGGGGGGTTGGCCTGTGGCCAGCTGCCTGTTTTATTTGGCATGCAACTATACTTACCCATTTGCAGGTTGTCTGTGGCTACTTTCATCCAACAACTGCAGAGTTGAATAGTTAAAACAGACTATATGCCCCACAGTCTGTCTCCCTGGCCTCGTCTGTTTGAAACTTTAACTTCAAGAAGTAACTTTCATGTTTACTCAATATCCTTTTCTCTTTTTCTTGTTTTTGGCAGGCAGAGAACATTTATAATGACGAAGACCCTGAAGGAAGCGTGGATCCAGAAGGACAAGGATCCTAGAGAATGTCTGCACTTCTTGTGATTTTAGACTCCCCTTTTCTTCCTCTCAACCCTGAGATTGATTTAACACTGGTTTTGAGACACAGACTTTGGTTATCCCTCTATAATAAGTTCTATCAACAATGTTATTAGTCCAAACAGAAGGTGTTTTCTAAATATTAACTGGGGGCTTCTTGATTCAGGAAAGCCACAGACTTATATTTAAATTTTCTTCAGGAATTTTCTAGTAACAGAGGTCTAAAGTAGCCACAAAAAGGGGAATATTGTGAGTGGTTATTTTTCTTCTTATGCTGTATCCCCAAGTTTTTCTGACTCATTTAAGTAAATGCTAGAGTGAGTAAGAAATAGAGCCAAGTGAGGTAGGTGTCTGAGCCATGAAGTATAAATACTACAAGATGTCATTTTTATTCAGGAAATAGGGGAGATTCAAGTCATACAAATTCCTGCTCTAAAATCTTCACACCGAACTTGCCAGGATACACATTTTCTTACATAGACCAGTCTCCTCTCAGTTTCTTCAGTTAAGTCAAAACAATGTGTTCCTCTTTCCCCATATATTTTTGCTTGTTAGTGTATTTCTTGAGCTGTTTTCATATTATTTCTTTCCTTTCTGTGAAATGGTTTAAAAAAAAAAACAAAAAAAAAAACTTGGGACCACCAAGTTGTAAAGATGTATGTTTTTACCTGACAGTTATACCACAGGTAGACTGTTCAGTTAAATTGAGAAGAGCAAATCAATAGCTTGTATTTGTTTTTAAAATTAAATTAATCCTGGATAAGAGTTGCTTTTTTTTTTTTTTTTTAAGGAGTTAGTCCTTGACCACTAGTTTGATACCATCTCTATTTTGGGTGACCTGTTTCACCAGCAGGCCTGTTACTCTCCATGACTAACTGTGTAAGTGCTTATAATGGAATAAATTGCTTTTCTACATAATCCCACGCTGATGGGTTTTATTTAATATATAATATCCATCAAACACCAGTCTCTGGCATCTAGAAGAGTTGTTCAGGTGACAGTTATTTTCTATGGTCTTTGACTACCAAGAGCAGAATTAAATATAATAGACCCAGAGGTATAGCAAAGAGCTTTACTCCTTCCCAGGGGAAGTGAAAGACATAAAATGCTGAATTAGAGGTGCACAGATTAGTCTTTGATAAAATAACATCTTTTTGAAGTCTATCTCTGGAGAACTACATGAACTTTCAAGAATGTCAGAGGCAGTGTGGCAGAGAGAATTTAAGGCAAAATTTAAATTTGGAAAAGGTGTTTGACCTTTTCTCATAGAGAGGTTGAATCTCCCCAGTATTTTTTTCACTGGGGCCGGTACTTAGAGGTTAGAAAAATAGGCTCTTGAAAGCCAAGTGCCATAACCAGGTAAAATGCCAGGTTCTTCAATCACCCAATTTAACGGAGTAGATCACTCTGACCCAGAATCATTTTCATGAGGTGAAAAATCAAAATCACCTTTGGGGAAATCTGGATTGGTTCTTTTTTCTAAGTCAGTAGTTTGTTTGTTTTTTTTTTTGCGGTACGCGGGCCTCTCACTGTTGTGGCCTCTCCCGTTGCGGAGCACAGGCTCCGGACGCGCAGGTTCAGCGGCCATGGCTCACGGGCCCAGCCGCTCCGCAGCATGTGGGATCTTCCCGGACCGGGGCACGAACCCGCGTCCCCTGCATCGGCAGGCAGACTCTCAACCACTGCGCCACCAGGGAAGCCCAGTAGTTCTTTTAGAGTATAGTGAAAATTACCATGACACATAAGTAAATCTACATGAATCAGCACAGACTTAAAGAAAAGTAAACTTTGTAAAGGGATTCAATTAAAGTCTAACATTCGTGGCACAAAAGAATTCAAATTGTAAACCCATGTACAGTTGACCCTTGAACAACGTGGGTTTGAACTGCATAGGTCCACTTACAACATACTTTTCAATAGTAAATACCACAGTACTATACCTGCAGTGGTTGGTTGAGTCCGTGGATGTGGAGGAACCTCGGATACCGAGGGCCAACTAAGTTATGTGCAGATTAACCGCCACATTGTTCAGGGGTCAACTTGAATATAAGGAAAATCGTCTGCCTTTTTGACTCCACCTGTGTGTCTGAAAAACTTTCTGCTTTGGGTCAACAGAAGGTAAGATACATTCTTCACAATACAGCAAGGTGTGTCCATACATTCTTCCTTTACTTTGTGCGTGTGAAGGGTTGCTGATGGGTGCCAGGAGACTTATTTTTCCATTTCTCAGTGCTTTGAAATCAGTACCAGCAGCCTATGAAATAGAATCCAGCTAAGAGTTGACTGATAGTATTCTGCCTCCAGCCAGCCCTAGAATCTTTTTAAACAGGTCAGCCAGTATTTGTAACTTTCCCAGAGTGAACTGCTTGCCAAATCCCTGGCACTCCCTTCTCTGTTTAGAAAAAAGTATGTCCAAAGGGTACTCAGTGATCCTTTGCTAAGAAGTTTTTTTTGTTGTGTCTTGGTTACAGATTCGGCCATATGTTTCTAAACAGCCCCTGTAAGGTTGAGAGAAAAAAGGATAAGTTTAAACTTTCTGCAACTTCAAATAATACAGTATAAAGTTTTTGTGGGGTTTTTTTGTTTGTTTTTTGGGGGTTTTTTGTTTGGGTATGCTGCATGGCTTGCGGGATCTTAGTTCCCTGACCAGGGATTGAACCTGTGCCCATAGCAGTGAAAGCGCTGAGTCCTAACTGGACCACCAGGGAATTCCCAGTATAAAGTTTTTAATAATGAATTTCTGAAGCTTAGTGCAGGCCATATTGAGGAGAGATTGCTAGAGTGTGTTTTGCATCTAATCAAGGATGACTTTGGGAGGGGCTAGCTAAAAAGTTTTTCTGCCCACGTTAACTTTACACACAGGTATTACAAGGCCTGAAATTCTGTAATTTCGATTCTTTGGATTAATCATTGTCTTTTCCATGTACTTTTCATCTTATCCACACAAAGGTGTTTAGCAGATAATTTTCTTCGGTTACAAGGTTCTAGTAATCTCCCAAACAATGGGCATAGCCAGTTATGCCTGGATGAAACGTGGTAAAAGGAAATCCTAGTATGGGAGTTCCCTGATGGTCTAGTGGTTAGGATTCAGAGCTTTCGCTGCTGTGGCCCGAGGTTCAATCCCTGGTGGGGGAACTGCAAGCCATGCAGGCTGGCCAAAGGAAAAAAAAATCCTAGTAATTTAGGAAAAGCATCAGTAATAATAGTTATTTGTGAATTTATATACAAAATGTAGGATTAACTAGGAAATTAATAAAAATTTATGGATATTTATCTAGTATCCAACTTGATCTTTTTTAATCCTTAGTTTCTTTATCCAAGAGAAGCTAGCACTTTATAAAGAATGTGAGGACATATTGGTATGTAAAGAACTTAATGGATAGGTGTGTTGCTTGTTTCACAAATTAAGCAATAATCATGTCCTTTAGTCTACAAACAACACCCTCTTCAGCTTTGTAAATGACTGTTAACAGATTAATTTAGCCTTGGCCTCCTTAGTCATAGTCTGAATTAGGTACCCTAACTGCCTTCTCTGCTATTCTAAGGAAACTTTATGAATAGCAGATGGGGTCCCGTAGGGTGAGGAAAGTAAGAATGCACAGAGCCTAGATGTTTTATCCTGTTCTGGATTTCCTGATGATAATCAGGACATATTTTAAGTCCTACTAGAAATTGAAACATTCCAAATGAAGCCTGAATGCTTGAACCAGGCAACCTGGAAGTATGTGTTATCCCTAAATGACTTACTTGTCATGAGACACACAATCTTTTTTTAAGGCACTAGTCTTGTTAGGTTAGGAAAGCAGCAACAATGCAGACACTGCTCTTGTAACCTACAAGGATCACCTTGCGGCTGTGTCTGGATTCCACCTGCCTCAGAAGTGGGAGCATTAGCCTGTTCCAGGCTCTTGGGTAGCATAGCTGTTTTTAAAAAAAGAGCCATTTTCCATCTGTTCACGGATGAGCATAATTTGAAAATTTTCCCCCAGTTTTCTTTTTTTTTTTGCTTTTCACTGTCAAGAGAAATTTCCCCTGAGCAACATCTGCCCTCCCCACCATTCCCTCAGCCTGTGTTAGTTGAGATTTGGGTAGCAGCAAAAACTGACTTGTACGTTGAGAGCTCTTCAGCAAGGCTGATCTTTAGCTGCTCCATCTCTTTGTTCCTCTGTTGCTGGAGTTGCACCCCGCTTCTTAGCTGCCTCTGTTGTTCTTCCATTTCCTCCAGCTGTTCCTGCATGAGGGCCAAGAACATTTCTAATGCACCAAACAACAAAAACCTGACATTGTCCATAATAGTATATTTCCTTACACATTGTTTAATCTCCATAGCAGTACTGAGGTTGAGAAACAGATTCAGAGAATTTGTGTTTTGACAGTGATACTGTTTTTGACAGTGATACTGTTCTGAAAGGAGTCTTGTCTGTTAACCACAGCTTACGTCTTAAAATCCTGCAAAGGGTGGACAGATTTTCAGAGGGACTTTTTTGTTTCCCAATTTTAAGAAGTGTTGGGGGCTTCCCTGGTGGCGCAGTGGTTGAGGATCTGCCTGCCCTGGTCCGGGAAGATCCCGCTTGCCACGGAGCAACTAAGCCTGTGCGCCACAACTACTGAGCCTGCACTCTAGAGCCCGCAAGCCACAACTACTGAGCCTGCACGCCTACAGCCCGTGCTCCGCAACAAGAGAAGCCACCACAATAAGCCTGCGCACCGCAATGAAGAGTAGCCCCCACTCTCCGCAACTAGAGAAAGCCAGCAACGAAGTCAGCAACAAAGACCCAACGCAGCCAAAAATAAGTTTAAAAAGTGTCGGGGAGGATTTTGATTATCTAGTGGTGAACTAAGAATTTTATAGACCCCTTGCTCTATGTACAAGTTTGTTTCCATTAATAATCAGTAGTCTTTATAATGCCCAACAACTTCAGCAATTTAAGTTGAAAGAAACCAAGTCTTTGTGTAAGCAATTATTCTTTTTTTTTATCACTACATTTATTTATTTATTTATTTATTTTTGCGGTACGCGGGCCTCTCACTGTTGCAGCCTCTCCCATTGCAGAGCACAGGCTCCAGATGCACGGGCTCAGCTGCTCGGTGGCCTGTGGGATCTTCCCGGACCGGCGCACGAACCCATGTCCCCTGCATTGGCAGGCGGACTCTCAACCACTGCGCCACCAGGGAAGCCCTAAGCAATTATTCTTGAATATTATATTTGAATCTTCTTGAAGTCAGAGATCTTTACTTAGTACTTACCACAACATGGCATGCAGATAGATGCTTTATTAGTGAGGGTATCAGAGTTGTTAATTTCCTATATCCTTTGCTTATTACATCAGGACAATTCGTTCTAAAGTTGGAAGATGAAGGTGCTATGCCCTGGAGGCCCTCAGGGGTCTTCAGATAACTTTCCCATTCTGCCAAAACCAGGCAGGATGCATTCTGTAAACTGTCTCTGCCTAGGATTAATGCCTGAGGAATGAAGATGTCAGCAAATCAGTCTGTGCCTTGGTTGCTAGCTGACATGGATCCTCAGGATCCATGGGGTAGCTGGGAAGGGAAGGGAGCATTGAAATTGGAAGGCACATCTTTAAGGAGCAATGACTTTACCTCAGATTTTGAAGAACAATAGGAATCCAGTTTAGGTGCATACTGTCATTAGAAGGATCTAAATAATTTGTTCACTGAGTCACCCTTGATATACTTGTGGCCTGTCAATCTGCAGTGTTTTGATACTCTGGCTGAATCTCAACTTTCATCAACATTGTCAAAGGTATTTTTTTTAGTGCCTAGCCATGCTTTGATACCACACAGAGATGTAGCCTTACAATCTAAGAGCATGTTATCTAAAGGAAAGCATCTGCATACCTCTGTGCCCCAGTTTCCCAAGCCTCACCATCTAGCAAACCTGTTGTTTGTGAAGACCTGCTTGTGAAGGCTGTCTGCACCATCACTGATAAGCTGTTGACAGGGAGAAACTGTCACAGAATGAAGGAAGTATTGTACAGTGACAGAAATTAAGGACAATCTCCATTCTTAATCCTGTGTAGCACCACTGGGTTAACTTTTTAAAAACTGCTTTATTGGGACTTCCCTGGCGGTCCAGGGGTTAAGACTCCGTGCTTCCACTGCAGGGGGCACGGGTTCGATCCCTGGTTGGGGAACTAAGAACCCACATGCCGAACAGCGTGACCAAAAAACAAAAACTAAAAACAAACAACAAAACAAAACAAACCTGCTTTATCATCTCAATCTTTCATAAACTTTCCATTTTCTTTAGTCTGGCATTCAGACTCCTGCTAGTTGGACCCTTATTTCTAACTAGAACCTCCATTATTCCTGTAGTCTGCACTGTCCACTATGGAAGTCACTAGCCACATGTGGCTATTGAGTACTTGAAATATGGCTAGTCTGAACTGCGATGTGCTGTGAGTGTAAGATACATAGCAGATTTCTAAGACTTGACACCAAATATATATATATATATATGTGTGTGTGTGTATATATATATATATATCTCAAATTTTAATGTTGATTACGTATTATAGTGGTAATATTTTTGCTATGCTGGGTTAAATGTATTATTTTCACCTGTTTCTTACATTTTTTTAAATGTGGCTACTAGAATTTTTTTCTTGTTTTGGCCACGCTGTGTGGCATGTGGGATCTTAGTTCCTCAGCCAGAGATTGAACCCACGCCCCCTGCATTGGAAACGCAGAGGCTTAACCACTGGACCACTAGGGAAGTTCCCCTAGAAATTTTTAAATGACATCTGTGGCTTGCATGATACTTCTGTTGGAGAGTGCTGCTCTAGTCTGACCAAGTCAGATTTCTGTGCCTTTACTCCTGCCATTTCTGTCACCTAGATAGCATCTGTTCCCTTATATTGTAGTTTTTTATTCATGTCTAACTCCCAACCAGATTGTAGGTTCCTGGTTCTTAGTATGTCCGGCACCCTACACATAATGCTTATTGAGGTGAAGCATGCAGATAGTAAGCATATTCCATCTTTTGGCATTAGAAGTCTACCAATTTCAAGCTAAAAACTTTGAGATCATTCTCAGCAAATTCCTCACCCCGCCCACTGCAACCAGTCACCAAATGCTACCCATTTAACTTCACATCTCTCATCTCTCATCACTCCTCTAAGTGGTGTTTCCAGGCTCTTTCAATCTACCCTCCACACTGCCACTTAGAGTACGTAATTACGTGGCAGGCACCATTAGCAGCACTTTACAGATATTAACTAGTTCATTCCTTGCAACAGCCCTATTAATCCCATTTTACATGTGAGGAAGCTGAACCACAGAGGTTAAGTCATTTGTCCAAAGTTTCTCAGTTAGTGGTAGAGCCAGGATTTGCCACTGACTTACAGCTCATACTCTTAATTGCTTTATTGCCTTCATATAGATAGATATAAAAGTAGATATAGATGATAGATAGATGATTGATAGATGATAGATAATAGATGATAGATGAAAGATGATAGATGATAGATAATAGATGATAGGTAGATGATAGATGAAAGATGATAGATGAAAGATAGATGATAGATAGATGATAGAGAGATTGATAGATGATAGGTAGACAAATGATAGATGATAGGTAGATAGATGATAAATAGATGAAAGATAGATAGATGATAGGTAGATAATAGATAGATAATAGATAGGCTCTTAAATGGTCTTCAAACTGTTTTCCAGGAAACCACAGGAGGAGGCCATGCTGGAGTGACCTTGTCAGTCTTTAGTTAGACAGTAGCTCTACTTTTACTTGTTTTACATGTTGGCATTCCATATAAAATTGTTTTGGGGAAAGGGTCTGTGGCTTTGAAGAAAACCTTTTTAGGAAAACCACTGACCTAAAGAATACATAAAGCCGGGCTTTCCTGGTGGCACAGTGGTTGAGAGTCAGCCTGCCAATGCAGGGGACACGGGTTCGTACCCCGGTCCAGGAAAATCCCACATGCCGCAGAGCAGCTGGGCCCGTGAGCCATAGCCGCTGAGCCTGCGCGTCCGGAGCCTGTGCTCCGCAACGGGAGAGGCCACAACAGTGAGAGGCCCGCGTACTGCAAAAAAAAAAAAAGAATACATAAAGCCCTTTGCAATCTGGTCCCAATCTACCTCTCCAGCCTCATCTCTCTACTTCTCACATTCCTTATGATCCAGCCACACTGAGCTTCTCACTTCCCATAACAACGTCTGTGTTTTCATGCTTTTGTATAAGCTGTTCCCTCTGCCTAGAATACCCTTCCCTTGTCTACACAGTGAATTCATTCTTTAAGGCTCAGCTCAAACACCCTGTAGTAGTTGAGTGTGGACTTGAACTAGATGGCACAGGGTTACATCCTTCCTTCATCACTTCCTAGCTGTGTAACCCTGGACAGATGACTTAGCTCTGACTCACCTGTTTTCTTGTTTTTCAAATGGTGACAGCAGTCATACCTATCTCAGATGTAAGAATTAAATGAACTATTGCATGTAAAGAACTTCACGTACATGCTAGCTATTGTTAATCCTCTAATGAAATTTCCCCCTTATCTCCCCAGGTGTAATTATACCTGCTTCAGTACAATGCTTTATTCCTACAACTATTACATTGTCTATCACACTGAAGCATATTAATTATTTCATTGATTCTAAAACTCACACTTTAACATCTTACTTGGATCAGGATGCATCTTACGATCAAGTGTATTAGATTTTATGAAATTTTATCTGGCATCCTTCCTGGACTATAAACTTTTATTTCTTCTTTTCTTTTTCTGTTTAATTTTTATTTTTTGTATTTTTTGTTCATTTTATTTATTATTATTATTATATTTTAATTGGACTATCAACTTTTTGAGGACAGGAGCTGCCCCCCACTCCACCCTACACCACAGCGTCTCATCCCTTGCCAGCACATAGCTCATTGCCTGGCCCATAGAAAATAGGCACTTAGAAGATATTTGTCAAATGAATGGATGATGGTGATGAAAGAGGCAAAGTTTATAGTCATAAGAGTGAAGCGTACCCTTGAAAAGTAATCAGATGCCATACATGGCCTTTGGCAAACAGTTTAGGAAGAAGCCATTTCAGAAAGAAGAACTGGGACTTCCCTGGTGGCGCAGTGGTTAAGAATCCGCCTGCCAATGCAGGGGATACGGGTTCGAGCCCTGGTCCGGGAAGGCCCACATGCCGCAGAGCAACTAAGCCTGTGCGCCACAACTACTGAGCCTGCACTCTAGAGCCCGCGAGCCACAACTACTGAAGCCCACGTGTGTAGAGCCCGTGCTCCACAACAAGAGAAGCCACTGCAGTGAGAAGTCCGCGCCCCGCTACGAAGAGTAGCCTGTGCTCGCCGCAACTAGAGGAAGCACGCGCACAGCAACGAAGACCCAACGCGGCCAAAAATAAATAAATAAAATAAATAAATTTTTAAAAAAAGAAAAGAAAGAGAAAAATTAGCTCTTTCATACCTTTATTCCTACTTTAATTATGGTATGGCGATAGGAGACACCCATCAAGATTGTTTTCTATAGAATGATCTTTGGAAAGGTGCACAGATCATCAAATCTGAAACAAATCCAGTACAGTGACGAAAATCACTGAGGGAAAAGTTCTACAACTCTAGTACTATGTCAGAAAATTCTAATCCTGAGGATTCCTTACTTAGAGCACCACCATCCTAGTTAGTCTTGCCTGAAATCTAAGCATCCTCTTTGACGTCTCACCTCTCTGCCCCACTCATTCTGTAGCCAAGTTTATTCTACATTTGTTCTTGTATCCTTCCCCTTCCTTTTATTCCTGCTACCATTGTTTCCTTTTACCAATCGTAGCTTCCTAATTAGTCTCCTTGCCTTTGGGTCTCTAGCCCATTTTACACACCGCCACCAATACTGTTTCTAAAAGGAGAGCAACGATCATGTTAATCCCTTGATTAAATACCTTTATGGGGACTTCACTGGTGGCGCAGTGGTTAAGAATCCGCCTGCCAATGCAGGGGACACGGGTTCAAGCCCTGGTCCGGGAAGATCCCACTTGCGGCGGAACAACTAAGCCCTTGTGCCACAACTACTGAGCCTGTGTGCCACAACTACTGAAGCCTGCGCGCCTAGAGCCCACGCTCTGCAACAAGAGAAGCCACGGCAATGGGAAGGCTGCACACCGCAACAAAGAGTAGCCCCCGCTCAACACAACTAGAGAAAGCCCACACACAGCAACAAAGACCCAACACAGCCAAAAATAAATTTTAATGAATAAATAATAAATAACAAAATAAAAAGAAGCTCTTAAAAATAAAAAAAACCTTTATGGATGCAACTGACCCCTGAATAAAGTCCAAACTCCCTAATTTGGATTTCAAAATCCAATGTGATCTGCCCCGATTTACCTTTACAGGTTCAACTCACCTCTCAGTTTTTCACCTTTCACATGCAGCCAAGTTACAAATTATATTTTAGATCTATTAGATTAAATAAAATATATTAAAATTACCTTCACCTATTTCTCTTTTATGTGGTTATTAGAAAATTTCAAATTATATATGTGGCTTGCGTTATATTTCTGTTGGACAGCACTGCTCTAGATCTTACCTATACTAAAACACTTAGCTCAAATAACATTGTCTTCCGTTATGGGTTCTCTGATTTAATCCACGACTATTATCCCATAGCATTCTTATTTGTACCTCTCTTAAATCACGTTACTTCCTACCCTGGGTTACAATTGTTAATGTAACATTTGATTGAGTGTAAGCTGTTAAGGTTAGTATTTGTTTATGCAAAGATAATTAGTGCCCTTTCACTAGATTGTGACCCAGTAAAAAAGCAGTGCAGTGAAGGCGGCGGGCAGTGTTGGGTGAGTGAGGGGAGTGCATATATGTATAGTTTGAAAACGTTCAATATTATGACCAAAAAACCCCACCGTTTTCATAATACAACTACAGAAAGCTTGACAAAATCTTCAGTGAAGTAAATGCAGCCATTTTCAACAGAGGACATGTTCCCTTAAGGATACGTCAAAATCTCTGGTAGGGCATAAGATTACGTTCATCCAGAAAAAGGGGGGTTCCAAAAGACAAAAGTACTGCTCTGAAAAGCACCACACTGTGGTCTTCTCATGGTACCCAGCAGCTCTTAAGTCAGTGCTTAACTGATGCATACTCTGAGCCTGGTGGCAGAGATAAGTAAAACATACTCCCTACCTTCCGAAAGCTCACTGTCTGTGGGGGAGAGAGACTTGTTTATGCACTTAGTGTTCGTCTCCCACTCTGTTCTAAAAGGGATTAGAACTGGCTCACGATCAGAAATAGCCTGAATACAAGTGAAATGGTGACAAATGCACAAAAAAGGAAAACGAGGAATTGAGATTTATAGATTTCATCCCGGTTTTTTAAGACTGGAAAAACTTCAAGGCAGAGATCAGATAGGTGGGGCTTGAAGGTGAATATGGGAGAGGGGAGAGAATGAATACTACCTAGCCTCATTCCCTCCTGCTCTATATAAACCCAAGTGTGATTCACTTAGAATTGGAAACTTGTGCCGTGGAAAGAGCACTGAAATATTTGGGGGTGGTCAGACTAGAGTTCAAATTACTCCAACTCACTGGGCCTCAGTTTCCTCATCTATGAAAAATGATAATAGTTGACTTGGAGGATTAATGAAGATCAAGTGAGATAATTGGTGTAAAAGTGCTGTGTAAATTAAGAGTGCAAGATAACTTTCAGCCCTAGCACAGGCCTGAATGAATGAAATGGAAAATGGCATAAAGAAGTGAGTGAATGGCCCAAGGAACAAATTGTTCTTCCTACATATGCTAGTATCCTTCAGCCCAAAGACATTCGGCCCCGATCCCCTTTTCCTCCCCAGGCTAAAAGACTGTACTTCCTTTCATGCCAAGTGGGCCTACCCTGTACTGCTGCACATCCTCGTCTCGTTTTTGCCTCACAAGGGTGGTCTGGTCCTCCAGATTCTTGTTTTGCAGCTGGAGCTGAAGGGCCTCTGCTTGCAGGGGTCGCAGAGCCTCCTTCATCTCCTGGATCTCGGCCTGGGTTTTCTGCAGAGCTTTGGCCGCAGCTTCTTTCTTCTCTAGGAGCCGCAGCAGCTGAGGCTCATACTCCTGCTCCAGGCCCTGGCGGCTCTCTGCCATGAGGTTCTCGAACTGGGCAGAGAGCTGCCGGCTCTCCTGGAGAAAGTGCCCATCCCTCTGGCTTGGAGGTGCTTCTAGTTGTTGCCGTAACTGCTCCTTTTGCTTCTGATAGGCATCCCGAAGCTGGGCCGATTCCTCCGAGAGCTGGGCTGCCTGGGCGGTCAGCACTTCCCGGAACTCGGCAAACTGGGCCACGTCCTGCCGGCGGCACTCCAGCTGATATTGGTAGGACACACATTCCTTCGTCACCTTGAACAGCTTCTGCTTGACCAGTCGGATCTCCTCCCTCAGCCCATCCCTCTCCAGCTCTGCCTGGGCGTGCAGTTTGTAGGCAGCCAGGATGTCATGGTGGACCCGTTGCACCTCCTGCAGGGCTGGTTCCCGGAGCAACACAAGCTCATGGATGAGCTGATCCCTCTCCTCTTCCAGCTGGGCCACGGCTTGGACACACTGCTGGAAACGCCCCTCCAGCAATTCCAGGTCCTCTGTGCTCAGGCTCCCCTCTGTGCTGGGACTCGGCCCAGCTCTGAGGCTCTCCTCGGGGTTAGGTTTCTCCTCACTCGGGACTGTCTCTCCCCCACAAACCATCTGCTCTGGGCTTGTAGTCTTCCCCGGCTTCACCGGCTCTTCCACATATAGCATCTCCTCTGGCTTTCCTGGCTCCTCCACATACAGGGCCTCATCAGGCGTCCTGGTCTCCTCAATATGCAGCATCTCCTCAGGCTTCTCGGTTTCTTCCACATACATAGCCACATCAAAGTCACCTGTGTCCCCCGGGTAGAGAATATCCTCTAAGTTCAAGGTCCCTTCCAAAGACAGAGTAACTTCTGGGTTCCAGGTCCCCACCTCATACGGGGATTCAGAGTTCTCCTCTTGCAGAGAAGTGGCCTCTGCTCTTGTGTTCCTGCAAGAGAAACGACAAGGTGAGAGGGCAGCCACAATCCTGGGATGGTTTGTGACTGGAGCCAGTAGGACACAGGCCTAATTTATATCAAATTCTCACATCTCAGAGAGCACACGTCTGCCCCTTCCCTCCATCGATCCACCCCGACACAGGCCATTGCTTAGATCTGACACCATCCCCATGATGTCAGTGTCGAGTCTCTGCTTACATACCTTCAAGGACTGGAAACTCACACCTGAGCTACTATATGTTCCACCGTCATAAGAAAATTCTAGTGTTGAGGTAAAACCTTCCCTGCAATTTTTCCCTGGGTTTGATTCTTCTTTCTAGAATCAGACAAATCTAATTTTTCTTCCATGTAAGTTCTTTGAACACTTACAGAGAACTGATTTATCCTTCAATTATTCCATGCATGCCAAGGTTTCCAGTACCCTCCTCATTTGGGTCACTTCTTTCTGACAGGCTCCAAGTTGACAGGCTCCAAGTTGACAGGCTCGCTATCCCTTGGGGATGGGTATAGGAAGCAATACCCAGGTGTACTCTGAGCAGTGATTCCCTGGACACTATACTCCTATTTTTGCAGTCAAGATGCCCTTAGCATATAGGGCAGCTCCATCATATTCTTGATAAATGCTGAGTTTGACTAAAATCCTGAAGACTTTTTCACACCAAGTGCTTTTAAACCACATCTCTTGTTCCTATAAAACTTCATCTTGTTGGAATTGGCCCATCCTTCTAGCCTGTCAACGCTCTTGAATTCAGATTCTGTGATTCTAACAGATGAGACCCTTAACCCAGCGCCCGTCGCCTGCTAGCTTACTCAGTTCCTGTTGAGGAATGCTCTCCTGCTGCTTTGGCCCTCAAGTGGCTTTGGTCTTTCCTGTTTCAAATGCATCTTACTTACCTTGGATCTCTGAGCAATTCTTTGAAAACATAAAATACCATGGAAACAATAATAAATTACACTTTTAAAGGTCTTATATATGCCAGGCCCTGTTCTAAATGTTTTACATCTATCAGTTCATTTAATCCTCATAACAATTCTATGAGGCGGTTACATTTATTATTCCCATTTTACAGATCAGGAAATGGAGGTTAAAGAGATTAAGTAATTTGCTCAAGGAAACTCAGATACTCAGAGTGCACCACTTATAAAACAGACTAAGTTTGAGTGTAGCTTTCAATAAACTTTTCTTTTTTAAGATATAAAGTATAAATGAAAAGCCTCACATATCAAACAAAGAATTTGATTTCTCTTGAAAAGGCTTACTTGTGTCCAGGTTTTCAGCTCTATTTCTCAGCTCCAAGTTCCCAATAAAGATTATTTTTATTCTAAATCGTGTTCTCAGTCCTCCTCTCTACACCCCAGGAATCCCTGGCTTCCCTTTTGTATCTCCTGATGGCCCTCTGGAAACCACAAAAGTGTGTCTTCACCAGGCCCCAAACATCACTGGCCTCATTCAACCCCAGCACCTGCACCAAAATCTAAAACTTAATGACAACTCAACAATCATCTAGTCCATTCACTTCACTTTACCAGAGATGAAGTGCTTTTTTTGTTTTTTATAAATGCATTTATTTATTTATTTTTGGCTGAGTTGGGTCTTTGTTGCTGGGCGCGGGCTTTCTCTAGTTGCAGCGAGTGTGGGCTACTCTTCGCGGTGGTGCATGGGCTTCTCATTGCGGTGCCTTCTCTTGTTGCGGAGCACGGGCTCTAGGTGTGCAGGCTTCAGTAGTTGTGGCTCGCAGGCTCTAGAGCACAGGCTCAGTAGTTGTGGCACACAGGCTTAGTTGCTCCGCGGCATGTGGGATCTTCCCGGACCAGGGCTCGAACCCATGTCCCCTGCATTGGCAGGCGGATTCTTAACCACTGTGCCACCAGGGAAGCCCTGGAGTGCTTTTTTAGATATCTTCATCTGATGTTACTTGGCACCTCAAACTCAACTGCCACCAAATTATCCTTCTCCCTGAGCTTGTTACACCTGTATTTTCCAGCTCAGAGAACTGTATCACCATACACCAGGCTGATGAAACAAGCAGTCTTTTTTTTGTTTTTTAATTAGAGTACAGTTGATTTACAATGTTGTGTTACTTTCTGCTGTACAGCAAAGTGAATCAGTTATACATATACATGTATCCACTCTAATCTTCTAGATTCTTTTCCCGTATAGGTCATTACAGAGTATTGAGTAGAGTTCCCTGTGCTGTGCAGTAAGTCCTTATTAGTTATCTATTGTATATATAGTACTGTGTATACGTCAATCCCAATCTCCCAATTTATCTCTTCCTCCCCTTTCCCCCCTGGTAACCATAAGTTTGTGTTTTACATCTGTGACTCTATTTCTGTTTTGTAAATAAGTTCATTTGCACCATTTTTTAAAATATTTATTTATTTCTTCTTATTATTTATTTTGGCTGTGCTGGGTCTTAGCTGCAGCAATGTGGGATCTTTAGTTGTGGCATGCAGATTTTATTTCATTCTTTTTTATGGCTGAGTAATATTCCATTATATATATGTACCACATCTTCTTTATCCATCCGTCTATTGATAGACAAGTGGTCTTTAAACAGCCAACTCACTAAGAACTGACATTTCTATCTCAGAAAGTCTCCAGTCTCTATCTCCCTCTTCACCCCACTGCCAGGACCCTCGTCCGAGTCATCATCCCTCACCCGCACTTTCGTACCAGCCTTCCCATAAGCCTTCTTCCTTCTCATCCCAGTCTGTTCTTGACAGTGCTGCAGCTTGCTATAATATAAAGCAAACCATCTTGCTCCACTTCACCATATATAGCCAACTGCTTAGCATAGATTTAAGGCCCTTAAAGATGTGACCTCAACATACCTCTTCAGCCTCATCTCACATTACTACCCATAGCCCACCCAATGCTTGACTACCCGTAACATGCGTTAACTTTTCTACCTCCTACTCCTACCCCACAATGTCTAAAGGGTCCAGCTGAGAAAATACAGTTCATTGTATACCACCTGACTAGAGAACAGTCCTACACTACCTGGAAAAGTAGAGTTCCTAATGCCAGGAAGGATGCACCTGCTCAGCTAGCCAGACCCACCCGGATCCTCAACGGAGTCCCTGCTTTGCCAGCAGACGGCCCTCACATCATGCTCCAGCTGAGTACTCCACGCTGGAATAACGTAATTGTGTTCAAGGAAGTATTCTAAGCGTTTCCCATAAATACTAATTTATCTGATGCTCATCCATTATCCCCACTTTATAGATTAGGAAACCAAAGCACAGAGTAAAGAACTCACTCAAAGTTCTACAACTCGTACGTGGTGGAGCCTGGCGAAGGCCGGCAGTCTGGCTCCAGTGCCGGAGCTCCTTTTTACCACTCTCGTCTTAGAACAGGCATAAGATCTGAAAGAGGTAAAACAACTACGGCAGGTATAGAGCTCGGCCCTAGCATTCAAAATATATTTATATCTATTTACCTAACAAATTTCTACTCATCCTTCAAACCCTGCTCAAACTCCACCTCCTCTGTTAAGCATTTCCCAGACAACTCCCATTCTTGTGTTCTCAAGGCACTTTGTAGGCAGCTCATCTTTGAACTAAGTGCTTTGTGTTACAGAAGAGCATGTGTCTGTCTCCCCTGATAGTCCATTTCCTAACAACCAGTACAGTTATTCTCTCTATATCCCAGGGTGGGGCTCTGTAGAAGGTAGGCAGGCAGCAACCAACTGAGCTCCAGGGAGGAAACTTGCCCAAGGTCGAGTGGCAAAGCTGGAAGTAGATTCCAAGTCTCCTGACTTGCAGGCAGTGCTGTTACCACATACCACTCAGTCACCCCATCCACAGTGCCAGGCCTCTGCTAGGTGCTGCCCTCACACTGCTGTCTCTCTCTAAGGAGCTGGGGGAAAGTAGATTATGGGAGGCCTAGGGGCAAGGGGGCCAGCTTAACTGGGGCCCCTGACCTCAGGTTTCCTTGGGCTCCAAGCAGCCTCCCTCTCTGCCACTTTGTCCCTGTCCCTAGAGGATTCCAGCAGCTCCCAGCCCATCAGGGATGTGACTGGGAGTGTAGGTGATACTGTGCAGGCATGAGTTGGTGTGTGACTCTGTGTGTACCCCTATGTGTGTACAGGTGAGTGCACATGTAAAACAAGGCTCAGCTTTGTGCCCTTGGTGACAGGGGAGGGGTGTCAGGTGTGTGTGTGTTTGCACCTCTACCTCTTGGTACAAGAGGAAGTCCAGGGCTACAGGCTGACCTGGGGCAGAAATGCTCCCTACTCGCCCCAAATCCTTCAGCCACAGGTCCCTTCCCCGCTAACCAGTGGCGGAGCTGACCGTTGAATGTTGGAGAGGGCCTCCCCTCCAGGGCCCCTGCCAACCAAGGCCCTCTTGCTGGTCTGGGACAGTAGACTCTCCCCTCAACCCCGCCCCGTCCAACACCACCCCAAGCCCCAGACCAGAGAGAACCAGCTGCTTGAACACTCTCAACTCCAAGCTGGCAGCCGCCCAACCTTGCACGAAGTCTCTTCCACACGGCAAATCCAGCAACTGGAAGCCTCCATCTCCAGCTGCATTTGGGGTGAGCAACGAAAGAAAACGGGTAGCGTCTTTGGCCACTGGGGGCCGAATGGCATCTCACGGTTGGTGCCCGCTAGTGTGAAGCGGTTAATCCTCGCACCGCCGGTGGGAGGGGGAGGGGTAATTATAAAAAGTCCCAGACAACCGGAGATGCCAGGCCGGGACGAGACGCCCCGATCTCCCTTCGTGGGTGGCTCCGCCCCGTGCCCCACCCAGGCTGGACCCCCGCCCCCGCCCGGCGAAAGGCGCTCGCGGGGGGTGGGGATCCATCCAGCACCCCTCCCACAGGGGGCGGCGACGCGGCCCCGGGACGGTCCTTTCCTACCTCGCGGCCTCGGCGGCGCCGTCCCCGCCGCGCCGGGGCTCCGGGCTGGCCATGGCTGCGCGACCCGGGCTGGGCGGCCGCGGTATTAATAGCTGGCCCCCCGGGCAGCCCGCGACCGTCCGCCGCACTGCCAGCTGCAGTTCCGAGGGTCCCGGTTTGCGCTGGGCGGGGCGGGGGGGCAGTGGAGGAAGGTGTCTCCGCAGCCTCAGGAGAGCGCTTGCCCTGCCAGACCGGCCCGGGAGGGGAGCAGGGTGTGGGGTTGGGGACCTCGAGGGACACCGCACCCTGCCCGCCGCCCGCAGGAGTTCGGGGGTGTCAGCCGCCGCCCGGCGCCCTGCGATGCCCCCTCGCCTGAGCGCTGTGCCCCGCAGCTGTCGCCGAGGGCTGGCGGAGGAGGGGGTAACACTACACCCCGTACGTTTGGGGACAGTCCGGAGCCTGGGGAAGGGCGGTGGGAGGACTGCGTGGGAGGGTTTAAGCCTCTAAGGTTCAGTCCATATTTAACACCGCTTTCCGCCCTCACGCTGCGAGGTTTCCAGGGGTCTCTCCGCTTGCTCCACCTGTCACCCCCCACCCGCCCTGCTTCTGCCCACTCCAAGGCGTGCCCCTCCCCCAAGTCCTTAGGCCACCAGTGTCAGGATCAAACTCAACACTGAAGGCTGTCTCCCTAAGCGAGAAGCTGCCAGGCCCCTTCCCAGACCTGGGCCTCGGGCATTCTCCCTTCTGATGCCTTTTTTCCACTTAGCCCCTCTGGGGAGGTCTTTGACTCAATCGCAGAAGAATGCTGTTCACGTAACCAGCAGAGGGGCTGGATGTGTTTAATCAGAGAGGCCTTGAGTAAAGGGGGGTGTGGCGGGGGGGCGGCCGTGCGGAACGCTTGTGGGCTGTGCGTTGTGATCCGTGTGCCCGCTGCCAGCTGTGTGAACACCACGTGGTTGTGTGTGTGCCCTGTGGAAGGGCAGGCTGTGTGATGGTGTGTCAGCGTGACTCTGTGATGACTGTGGAGTGCCTGTCCGTGTGGGTGTACCCCACGCGGATATGTGACTGTATAACCATGGGGGGGTGATTGTGCTGGTGGTGGAGTGTCTGTGTGGCCGGCTGTTGTGACTGTGTTGTGGGGCGTGTGTATAGTTGTGTGCGTGACTGTGTGCTTACAGGAGACTGGGGACTGAAGTGTGTGGGAGGGAGGGCTCATAAGCAGCTGTGTGGAGTGTCTTCTGTGTGTCACTGGGGACTGAGTATGTGGTCCTTAATCCAAGTTTCTGAGTGTGCTGCCTTTGGCGTATATTTATATCTCTCTGTGTAGTGCAAGGGGGTGGGAGATTAACACCCAGGGCAGCCAAATATACCCTTGTAAGGTATGCACGAGAAAAAGTCGAGTTTTGGAGGCTGCTGGTCATTTTCTGACTTACCTCTAAAATATTCCAGAGGAGGAGGTTGGCAAAGCCTCTGGGGCTGGTCATTTGACAGCCATTGCCAGAGGGGATGTCAGAGGGGAGCCGAGGGAACAAGGGCAGGGCCTGCCAGCAGCACTATTTGCTGTGGTGCTAGGCAACAGGCAGCAAGGGTGGCATTAAGAAGGGCTGTCCCTTCCCCTCCAACCCTCAGCCCAGGACCTGGCCCTGGGCCGCCCCCAAGACTAATTCCTTAACCGCTCTTAAACTCCCCCTAAGCCCTTCTTTAGGCTGAAACACTGAATCCCCCAGCGTCCCAGAAGCACCTCCGGTCCTTTGTTTTTGCTGTTCCCTCTCCCTAGAACACCCTTCCAGCTCTTCATGTCCTCTCTTCTTCAGGTCTCAGCTCACATGTGATCTCCTCAGAAAGACCTTCCCTGATGTGCTCCTCTCCCACATAAATATCCATCCTTTTACTGTTCGTCTTATCATCTTGTTTATTTTCTGTACAGCACTTACTGCAATCTTTAATAATATTGTACATTTTCCATTCCTTCCTTTTCTGTTTCCCCCACTAGAATGGAAACCCCATGAAGGCAGGGACTTTGTGTGTCTTGTTCACTTCTGTGTCCCCAGGGCCCAGCACAGGGCCTGGCATATAGTAGGATCTCAAAAAGTTGTTGAATGAATGAAGGAAAGGAGGATGGTCCTCCCTAGGCCAATTCAGGCAACATTTGATGCCTGCTGTGTGCCTGGCCTGGGCCACTCACCACCAAGGAACCCCTTTGTACTCAGGGAAACAGACATACACATGTGCCCAGGCTGTATACACCAAGGCAGAGGGAGGTGGGTGAGGCCACAGGACTCCGTTCACTTGGCAAACATGGGCACTTGGCCTGCGCTGGGTCCTGTGTCAGAGCAAATGGCCTTCTTTGGCCCAGGGCCCTGCCTGCAAAGAGCTCACAGTGTAGAGGATGCTAGAACTGTCCCCTGGGGTGACAAACCCCTGCAGAGAATAATGCTAAATCACTGAGCTGAGTGATGGGCTAGGCACTGAGAACCAAGGAAGCCAAGAATGGGAGAGATTAACTCCAGGACTGGGGACAACCTCACGGACGAAGTAACATGGGCCTGGAAGAGGAGAAAGGGCGTTCCGGCGTCAGGCACAGACTGCTTGGAGAGACAAGCACAGCCACTCTGTCTCTCAGCCCCTCCACAAAGCCGAGTCCACGAAGAGAGGAGAAGCCCCTGGGCTGGCTACTCTTTGCCTACCCTTCATTCTCTGTGCTTCTCTGCCCTGCCCTGTGTCCTGGGGCTGACTACCACTGACAGTCTCACCTGGGCCCCCTTGCCTTACGGTTTCAGGTAAAGTTTGGCCAGTAGGAGACATTGCCAGATCAGAGGGAAGGAGGAGAGTGAGATCAGGCTATTTATAATACTGTGATTTTGACAGTTACTATGTTCCTCCACTGAAAGGCACAGCTCCCGTTGGGTGGCCTGCAACCCCAGGGCACGACTTCTGCCAGGTTCCTTAACAAGGCTCCCTCCCTTGCCCCTTCAGGCCCTGGGGCTAGTGACTCTATCCCACTGTTGTGAGCCCCAGGATGCTTCACCATTCCTGCCAACACCTCTGTAAATAGTTCCTTCATTAAACCCTCTTCTGGCAAATGCTTTGAGTTTTCTCCCCTGCTTCCTGCTGAGACCAATAAGGTAAGAACTAAACTTAGGGAGGATGAGTCTTTGGCAGAGAATTTGGAGAGACCCTCTTTCTAAATCACCACCCAAAACCAGAATCAGAAAATGTTGTGAACTACCACAAAGCTACAATAATCAAAACAACATGGTATTGGCATAAAAACAGACACATAGATCAATGGAAGAGAATAGAGAGCCCAGAAATAAACCCACATGCTTATGGTCAATTAATTTATGACAAAGAAGGCAAGAATATACAATGGAGAAGGGACAATCTCTTCAATAAGTACTGCTGGGAAAACTGGACAGCGACATGTAAAAGAATGAAATTAGGGCTTCGCTGGTGGCACAGTGGTTGAGAATATGTCTGCCAATGCAGGGGACATGGATTCGAGCCCTGGTCCAGGAAGATCCCACATGCTGCGGAGTGGCTGGGCCCGTGAGCCATGGCCGCTGAGCCTGCGCGTCCAGAGCCTATGCTCCGCAACGGGAGAAGCCACAACAATGAGATGCCCGCGTACCGCAAAACAAAACAAAAACAAAAACAAGAAAACCACAATGAGATATCACTTCACACCTGTCAGAATGGCTATCATCAAAAAGACCACAAGTAGCTCTTTCCCATCTTGCAAGATGGCAGATGAAAGAGCTGAGAAGCCAGATACTAAGGAGAAAAAACCTGAAGCCAAGAAGGCTGATGCTGGTGGCAAAGTTAAAAAGCTTAAGAAGGTTAAGAAGGGGAAGCCCCACTGCAGCCAAAACACTGTCCTGATGAGAGGAATTGGCAGATATTGCCAATCGGCTATGTATTCCCAAAAGGCCTTGTACCAGAGGAAGTATTCAGCAGCTAAATCCAAGGTTGAAAAGAAAAAGAAGGTGACGGTTCTTGCTACTGTCGCAAAAAAAGCTGGTGGTGACAAGAATGGTGGTACTGGGGCTTCCCTGGTGGCGCAGTGGTTGAGAGTCCGCCTGCCGATGCAGGGGACACGGGTTCATGCCCCAGTCTGGGAAGATCCCACATGCCGCGGAGCGGCTGGGCCCATGAGCCATGGCCGCTGAGCCTGCGCGTCCGGAGCCTGTGCTCTGCAACGGGAGAGGCCACAACAGTGAGAGGCCCGCGTACCGCAAAAAAAAAAAAAAAAAAAAAAAAGAATGGTGGTACTGGAGTGGTTAAACCTTGCAAAATGCCTGGGTATTATCCTATTGAAGATGTGCCTGGAAACCTGTTGAGTCACGGCAAAAAAACTCTTCAGTAAGCACATGAGAAAACTATGCGCTAGCATCACTCCTGGGCCCATTCTGATCATCCTCACTGAGCGCCACAGAGGCAAGAGGTTCATTTTCCTGAAGCAAGGTGAGCTTGCTACTTGTGACTGGGCCTCTGTCCCTCAGTCGAGTTCCTCCGTGTAGAACACACCAGAAGTTTGTCACCTCCATCAAAATTGATACTGGTGGTGTGAAAATCCCAGAACATCTCACTGATGCTTACTTCAAGAAGAAGGAGGGGACTTCCCTGTGGTCCATTGGGTAAAACTCCACACTCCCAGTGCAGGGGGCCTGGCTTTGATCCCTGGTCAGGGAACTAGATCCCGCATGCATGCCACAACTAAAGATCCCAAGTGCCTCAACTAAAACCTGGCGCAGCCTTAAATAAATAAATATTAAAAAAAAAAAAAGAAGAAGAAGAAGAAGAAGAAGGGGGACTTCTCTGGTTGTCCAGTGGCTAGGACTCCGCTCCACTACAACGGGCACGGGTTTGATCCCTGGCCAGGGAACTAAGATCCTGCAAACGTGTGCTGCTGCCAAAAAAGAGAAGAAGCTGTGTAAGCCCAGGGACCAGGAAGGAGAGGTCTTCAACACAGAGAGAGACAAATACGAGATTACAGAGCAGTGCACGGTTGATCAGAAAGCTGTGGACTCACAAATTCTGCAAAGAATCAAAGCTGTTCCTCAGCTCCAGGGGTACCTCTGCTCTGTGTTTGCTCTCACAAATGGAATTTATCCTCACAACATAGTGTTCTAAACATCTTATAAAGAACCTAATTAGGGCTTCCCTGGTGACGCAGTGGTTGAGAGTCCGCCTGCTGATGCAGGGGACACGGGTTTGTGCCCTGGTCCGGGAAGATCCCACATGCCGCGGAGCGGCTGGGCCCGTGAGCCATGGCCACTGAGCCTGCACGTCCGGAGCCTGTGCTCCGCAACGGGAGAGGCCACAACAGTGAGAGGCCCGCGTACCGCCAAAAAAAAAAAAAAAAAAAAAAAAAAAAAGAACCTAATTAAGTAACTGGTCCATTAAAAAAAAAAGACCACAAGTAACAAATGCTGGTGGATGTAGAAAGAAGGGAACCCTCAGGGAATTCCCTGGCAGTCCAGTGGTTAGGACTCCGCACTTTCACTGTTGAGGGCCTGGGGAACTAGGATCCCACAAGCCACTTGGCGTGGCCAAAAAATAAAAAAATTAATTAATTAAGTAAGTAAAATAAAAAAGAAGGGGACTTCCCTGGTGGTCCAGTGGTTAAGAATCCGCCTTCCAAAGCAGGGGACACGGGTTCAATCCCTGGTCAGGGAACTAAGATCCCACGTGCCGCGGAGCAACTAAGCCCGTACGCCACAACTACAGAAAAGCCCGCGTGCTGCAAGGAAGAGCCCATGCACCGCAACTAAGACCCAACGCAGCCAAAAAAATTAATAAATAAAATAAAATGTAACATGTATTAAGAAAAAAAAAGGGAACCCTTGTACCCTGTGGATGGGAATGTAAATTGGTGTAGCCACTGTGCAAAATGGTAAGGAAGTGTCTCAAAAAACTAAAAATACAACTACCATATGACCCAGCAATTCCACTCCTGGTTATATATCAAAAAAAAAAAAAAATCCATGCACCCTAATGTTCAGCATTATTTACGATTGCCAAGATATGGAATCACCAGATGAATGGGTAAAGAAGATATGGTGTATATATATGATGGAATATTACTCAGCCATAAAAAAAATTAAATTCTGCCCTTTGCAACAACATGGATGGACTGGGAGGGTATTATGCTAAGTGAAATAAGTCAGACAGATAAGGACAAATACTATATGATATCACTTATATGTGTAATCTAAAAATTAAAGCAAACTAGTGAATATAACAAAAAGGAAACAGACTCACAGATATAGAGAACAAACTAGTAGTTACCAGTGGGAAGAGAGAATGGGGAAGGGGCAAGATAGGGGTAAGGGATTAAGAGGTACAAACTACTGTGTAGAAAATAAATAAGCTACAAGGATATATTGTACAACACGGGGAATATAGCCAATATTTTAAAACAACTATAAAAGGAGTATAAGCTTTAAAAGCTGTGAATCACTATGTTGGACACCTGTAACTTACATAATATTGTACATCAACTATATCTCAATTTTTTAAAAAAATTATTTATTTATATTTTTTTGGCTGTGTTGGGTCTTCGTTTCTGTGCGAGGGCTTTCTCTAGTTGCGGCAAGCCAGGGCCACTCTTCATCGCGGTGCGCGGGCCTCTCACTATCGCAGCCTCTCGTTGCGGAGCACAGGCTCCAGACGCGCAGGCTCAGGGCCATGGCTCACGGGCCTAGTTGCTCCGCGGCATGTGGGATCTTCCTGGACCAGGGCTCCAACCCGTGTCCCCTGCATTGGCAGGTGGACTCTCAACCACTGCGCCACCACGGAAGCCCAGCTATATCTCAATTTTAAAAGGATTTTAAAAAAACCCATTTTCTGCTAAAAAAAAGTTGCAAACAGATTAAAATCCCATTTTAGGTGAACAGTGACCTCCTGGCCACCACTCCAAGCAGGGTCCCAACCCAAGAGGTCCCTCTTAGTTCACCTTACTCGGGCTTAGGCCTCTAGTTACCCTGACCAAGAGAACGGGTCAGGGAGGGGCTAAGACTGTGGGGAGGATTGGGGGGATAACTGGCAGAGGAATGAGCTGGGAAGTAGAGAGGCTCCAGAGGGCAACAGGTAGGGGAGCCTTGGCAACTGTCTCCACCAGACCCCAGGGCACACCCTACATAAGCTTGGGAAGGCAACCCTGAACCTCGGTTCCCTGCCTGTGAAATAGGCGACTAATACGGTCTTCACAGGACTGTCATGAAAAGTAATTAAACATGAGGCTCAGCACAGGAGTAATTGGAAGTGAACTTGCTTCTTGGAAGCTCAGAGTAGCACATTCCCCATTATTACTGGTGCAGGTGGAGGCCATTCTGCTGAGTTTCTTTTGCATGCCAAGAGCTCCAGCAGACCAACTAGACATGGGGATGTGGATGGTGAAAGATGCCCTAGCCGGGCCCTCCAGCCCACTGCTTCAAGGGAGCCTGGTACAAATCCAAGCTTTGGAGGCAGCAGACCCGAGCCTAACACCTGCCTCTGCACTTACTGTGTGACCTTAGGAAAAATCACTCTTATCTCACAGAGATTGTTTTCTTGTCTCTAAAATCAGATAACACTTTTGACCTCATGGGTTTGCTGTGAGGACAAACTGAGAACACAAAAAGCATTTACTCGAGTACCCGATGCAATGTAAGTGCCCAAATAATAGTAGCTATTATTTAAAAAACTCTCTTTTCTCTCTCTTACTCTCCCTGAAACTGCAACCAGGGACTGACTTACTACAATATGTCCATTCATTCACTCACTCCTTTATTAGTTCATTTATTCATTTCAACATTTATTAAGCCGGACAAGGTGCTAGATCCTAGGAACACAAGACTAGGAAATCATTAAAGCAAGAAAAATACCTGTATTTTTTCATTGCTGTATCCCTAGCCCCTAGGCTTTAAATAAATAATGGCCATATGAGCAAATGGTTTTAGCTATTTTCTTGAGCACGTATTACATGCCAGGTGCTAAGTTAAACCTTTTTTTGGGGGGCAGGGGGCGCCATGCAGCTTGTGGTCTCTTAGTTCCCCAACCAGGGATTGAACCCGCACCCTCGGCAGTGAAAATGAGGAGTCCTAACCACTGGACCGCCAGGGAATTCCTAAGCTAAGCATTTTGTCTGCATTATTGCCGTGTAACCTTAGAACAGTCCTAGAACATAATGCCTGTAATAAAGCTCATTTACAGATGTTTATGTAAAACTGAGGCTCAGAGGGGTTAAGCAGGTTAGATGACCAAAGTCACAGGTAGGAAATGCTGGCACTCAAATTCAACGTACTGCCTCCACTAATGACTGAATTTATTTTTTATAATCGTTATCATTATGCCTGACCTCCAGAGGCTTATAGTTCAGTGAGAGTCCAATGGCCTTTTCCTCCTCGGACTTACCCAAGACGGGCCCTTGGCATGGCCACACCCTTGGGCAGAGTTGGGTTCAAACCCAGTTTTTCATCTCTGGCGAGTTACTTAACCTCCCAGAACCTCAGCTTCCACTTCTGGGAAATGAGGTTGGGTGAGCGTTAAATGAGAAAATGTGTTGGAAATGCCCAGCACTTTGCCCAGTGTACAAGAGTCGCTCGATAAGTGTTATTCTCATTATTTCCTCCTTCCTCCCTGCTCCCTCGGACCGCTGTGTGGGAGCCCCCTGTCTGCAGCCAACCAAGGGTGCAGAGGACGCCACATGGGCGGTCGTCCCTGGAGGCAACGCCGAGCACTGCCTCCAGGGGGCGCCACCACACCGACCACCCCATCCCCCCGCCCCCCCCGGGTCCCGGGGGTTGCTGTTCCCACCGCGGCCGCGCGGGGTCGTCTGGGCCCGTGGTTTTCAGGGGCCGAGGGCGCGCAGGCGGCGGGGAGGTCCGAGCCCGAGTTGAATCAAGGATGTTCTTCGGGAATCACAGGGATAATAATAGACAAAAATAACAGTAACGGCACCGGATCCAGCAGTCATCAGCTGTTACCGATTTAACAGGCGCATTCGAGTGCTGGGAGGGAGGTTGCGGGACTCAAGGGAAGGAGCCAGGCTTAGTCTCGGGCTGCGTTCTAATCCAGACAGCCCACTCTCGCGTTCCGCTCTCTAGCCTTGGGCCTTTTTGAGTCTACTTCATCAGCATTCAAATGGGACCATAATAATATAGTTCTTGAGAGGAATAAATGAGCTCCTGGAGAGCTCATCCGAGAGCGACTTGGGAATGTACATTTATTGTCATTCTCACCTCTACCCTGTGAGGGAGCTATTATTAAATTCCCTTTACAGCTGAGGATCCTTTGGGGGGCCTTTCCCAGGCTCCCTGCGCTGGATCTCTCTCCTAGCACAGCCCACAGGCCAGTCCAGGAGCTCACCGCCTAAACCCACCACTCAGGAGTGTCTCCTCTCCTCTCTGGAGGTGCGGGTTCTATTTCAGACCCTCAAGCTCCTCTGGACACTGCCTTTTCATGCCTAGGTAACGGCTCAGGCAAGTAGACTTCCTCTGGCTGGTCCCACTACAAGCCCCTTCTCCATACCTACCTACCTCTTCCAAAACGCCATCCAGTCACCTCCTCCAGAAAACCTTTCCTGGGCTCTCTCCCCCCAGGTCCACAGCCTTTGCACATGCCGTTGCCTCTAGCTGGAACATACTTTCCCTCAGCCCTAAAGCCTGTTAGGGCACAGCTTAAATATCACTTCTTCCAGGAAGTCCACTTCCCCTATGCTACTGCAGCCCCCTGTGCTCCTAAACAGGTTGCAGCATAGGGGACTGCTTATTCTGTGCTTCATCTTCCACCCTTACATAGTGATGCCTCTGAAAGCAGAAACCACACCTATTGAAGGCTCCATAGCATCCCAGAGTGGGGCCCAGCAAATGGGACAAAATCAATGTTCAGTGAATGCATGTCCATTGAATGAGTGATTAGACCCAACTGGGTCCACCCACTGAGCCTTCTCAAGAGCCTCAGCTCAGAGGCACACGCCTGGTCACAGAAACAGAGGCGACAGTCATGCAGTCACATGCGAGCATAGAGTCACAGTCATACACAAGAGGCACGTGCACAAAGCCGCGTTCATCTGCGCTCATTTCTGCTTCTCTGTGTCTGGGTACCTTTGTGTCCTAGGTATGTATTCAGTCTCTTCTATTGTGACTTGGGGTCCCTGAGAACAAGAATTGTGTCTCCTTTCCTAGCCTGGTAGCCCCTAGGGAGAGTGAATTGCGTCCCTCGGACTGGGAATCCCAGGGGAAGTGTATGTCTCCCCAGGTAGTTTGAGGAGCTGGGCCAGGGAGTGTCTTCCCTACCAGCCTGGGTGCTCTTGGATTAGGCTGTCTCCCACATCAGACTTGGAGCCCTTGGGACAGGGCCACAGCCCCCCCCCCCCCCACTAGCTATTCTTGGGCCCTCAGGACAGACTGGGTCTGATTAAGCTGGGTACTCCAGGAGCAGAGCTGGATCTTCCGCATCAGATTGGTGGCTCCTACAGGCATGGCTGTGTCCTCCCAACCCCTCTCCACCCCTGCCACATACCCACCCGCCAGGCCCTCCTCCCACCATGGTACAGTGATTGGGGCTGGATTGGGCTGCTGGGGCTTTGGAAGCAGCAGCAAAACTAACAGCAAACCTGGGAGAGGCTGGTCGTACAGGATCCCCCAGGAGGTGACGGGATCAGGGAGGCTTCAGCAGGGGGGGACCTGGCCCAGTGCAGGGTATCTGGGCAAGTCCTTCACGTGTCTTCCATTCATTCACCAAGCCTGTCCCGAGTCCCTGGGCCTGGCCCTGCAGCCACCACGTCTATTATCTTGTTTAATTCTCTCACCAGTCCAATCCTGGGAGGTAGGTGTGATCATCACCACGTTTCTAGGTGAGGAAACTGAGGCTCAGAGAAAAGCAGTGACTTGCCCTAAGTCACATAGCTGGGAAGTAGCAGAGGTGGGCTTCCCACCGCACAGGCTGCTTCCTTCCAGCCCAGGTTTGAGGAACACCGGGGAGGTAGAGTCGGCAGGGTGCAGTGACTGTGTGTGTGTTTCTGGCTTAGGCCTGTGGAGCTGGCTACGGAGATGGGACTGCCAGAAGTGGGAGTGCCTGGTAGGGAGACCGGGAACAGTGAGGAGAGGCAGGTTCCACAGGCAGCCAGCCAGGGCAGGCAGGAGACAGGCCAGGCCTGGAACCCAGTGTTCTCAGTTCCCAGCATCAGCATCCCCTCCCCAGTCAGCTCCTGGCACTGGAGTCCTGGTTTCAAGTCCCATTCATCATCTGACCCCTCTCTGGGCCTCACTTTTCCCATCAGAGGGACCAGGACAGAGACCTGGTGGGGACCGTGGCCGGCACTCCTGCTTCTTTAAGCCTTCATCGGAGGAGGGTGCGGCCGGCTGCAGGTGAGCAGAGTTGCCACATCAGCAGGGTGAGCCCCGCCCCATTCCCTCCCCCAGCTCCAGAGGGAGCCCCAGAGGACGGTGGGAAGTGGGTGGAGAGAGAGCGCTGAGCCTAGCTGGCTGGAAGGGGGTGAGGTTGGCCGCACGGGTGAGTAGGGGAGACGGCGTGTGCATGTACCTGACCGTGCTGTACCTGACGGAATGTCTGTGAATGCTTCAGATCGTACAGGAGTGTGTACACAACGTGTGTGGCTTTGACTGTGAGCATGTACTCAAGTGTGCAGGATTGTGTGCAAGAACGTATGAGTGTCCCTGAGCGTGTCTTTGTGTGCCCGTGTCTGCGCGAATAGCTCTGGGTTTGCCCTTTTGTCTGTGTGGATGTTGTGGACAGGAGCTCGTGTGAATATGTCTGAAGGTGTGGATATACTTGAAGGTAAAAACGTGTGTGGATGAGTTTGTGAGTGTCTCTGAGTGTGTCTCTGTGTCTGGGGGTGACTCTGTGAATGTCCTGAGTGTACAGGAGTATGTGAATGTTTCCAGGGTGCCTTCGTGTGACCACGTGGACAAGGGTGTGTGTGACTCTGTGTGTCGCTAGCAGAGTCCTCTCAGATTAGGTCTGAACCTTTGTGAGTCCACATTGAGCAGCCTGCTCCCACTGACCCCTGACCCTTCAGAAAAGCCCAGCCTCTGTGCCTCACTCCTTCATGGTGACTCACCTCCCTGCCACCCCTGCTCCCCACCCATCAACCTCCTGCCTTGAAGGGCAGTCCCTCTCTTGTCCAGTTTCCCTTCTTCCCACCCAAAGGAAGTCTCAGTTACTTCCCCCAAGTAGCCTTCTGTGACCAGAAAAGGAGCCCTAACGTTAGCTAAGCAGTTGTACCTCCACTTGACAAATGAAAATGTGGGCTCAAAGCACCGCAGTGACCTGCTGCAGGTCCCATGGAGGAGACATGAATTTGACCCCATGACTCCTACAACTCAGGGTAGGACCCCTGGCCTCCTCCAGACCCATCAATGGTCCCAGTCCAGGGCTCTGAGAAGGAGAAAGGGAACTGACATTCAGGGACCCCTAGCCACTTGCTTGGCTGTTCCCGTGTTGTCATTTCATTCACTCCAGTCTTTTTTTTTTGTTGTTGTTGTTTGTTTTGTTTTTGTTTTTTTTCTGTGGTATGCGGGCCTCTCACTGTTGTGCCCTCTCCCATTGCGGAGCACAGGCTCCGGAAGCGCAGGCTCAGCGGACATGGCTCACGGGCCCAGCCGCTCCGCAGCATGTGGGATCCTCCCGGACCGGGGCACGAACCCATGTCCCCTGCATTGGCAGGCGGACTCTCAACCACTGTGCCACCAGGGAAGCCCCTCATTCACTCCAGTCTTGCTCAGAGAGGTGAGGCAGCTTGCCCAGGTCACAGTCAGGGAGTAGCTGAGCCAGGATTTGAACCCAGGTCTCTCAAGCTCCGGAGCTCATACCTTTAGGGACAGTGTTGACGGGTGAGGGGTCAGTCCGGGGCTGACTGGCCATTAGTCCCTGAGAGAAAAGCACAAAGGTGATGAGACATGAGTAGAAATGATGAAGGTGGCTTGAGATGGTTCCCATGTGGCATCATGCCCACAGCCGAGATGACACACTCTCACATGAGCCCTGGGGGCTGAGCCGGACTTCCTGTTCTAGCCCGAGTCTGGCTCCCTGTCTCGGGGCCCCCTCCCCTGGACAGAGCCCCTGGGTTGAGGGAAAACGTGACTAAATGGGCCCGCTTGAGCAACCTCCCTGCTGGCTGGTCACAAGTGTTTGAAATTCCACTGCTCCTCTGACCTCTGTGCCCTGGAGGCTCCCCTTTTAGACCAGAAGCCCCGGCTCCAGGGGAGGTATCTGGAGCCACCTCGCAGACTGAGGGAGTCTGACTGGAGTGAGGGTCTCAGATTGATGGAAGTCCTGGATGCCCATCTGGAACAGGGATGGGAGCAGTGAGACAGGACAAGGGCCCAGAGGGAGTGTGGTGGGTGGACCCCTGGGGAGGCTGAAACGGGCTCTTCACCACAGCCTCATTTCACTCTCCCCAACAGCTCCTGGGGTAGGCTTTACTCCCATATTTCTAAGGAGAAAACTGAGACTCTGAGAGGCAGATACCTGGTAAAACTGGACTCAAATCTCATCTTTGGAATTCAAGTCCAGGGCTCTTGTTACCATTTGTGGCTCCCTCTGGATCAGCTGGGAGGAGGCCAGAGAGTCAGGGATGGAGAGGCGGTGTCCCTTTGGTTCCTTTGGATGAGAAGGACCAGGGAAATGCTCAGGAGACGGGGCTGAAGGAAGACGGGGGGAGGTGCCCCTCACCTGGGGCCTCACATGTCTCCACAGTTGTTCAGGAAGCGAACAGCTCCCCTGACCTGGAGTATCGTCTTGGCCACAGCTGCAGGCTCCCAAGTCTGGCCCTTAGAGTCACAGAGGCTCGGTCCTCCTGGGCCTTCACTGCTGTCTTTCCTGCACGTCTTGCCTGCGAGCCTCCTTGCTGGGCTTGGCTCCTGCGGCCTCACGATACTGCTCGTGGCTCTCTCTGGGTCGCCCGCTTACTCCCTGAGAGAGGATCTGCTTCGTTCAGTGAATCTGACTCCTGGAGGGCAGTTTCCAGCCAGACCACTTCATGGGCCCCTGGCCAGCTGAGTGAGGGCCAGGCCCACCTCTGGTCCAGTTAGGGGCAGGGCAGCTGGGCCACTCGGTTCAGAGTATAGTGGCCAAAGAAATCCTTAGAAAGGACTGTGGGTGAGCCAGGCATCTAGAGCATAAACTAATCCCTTGAGTCCAGACCCTGATTTCCACCGCTTCTATGAAGCTGGGGACAGTGCCTTGTCATCTCTGTGCTCCTAGTGCCCCACACAGGGCTGGCAGGGCTGAGTTGTGGTGACCGTGCTGAGGCACAGGTGAGTGAAGTCAACTGAGGAGCCTTGGGGCTCTGGCCAAGGCTGTGGCTGTGCAGTGGGGCCTGCGATTCCTGTGCCCTTGTCCAGGGCACTCAGGATCACCATCACCTCCAACCTCCCTGGACTTGGGTCTCCCTCCCATGGGTCTGCTTCTCTGTGTCCTGGAGACGCCTGGAACACCCGGTGGCCACCCCTGCCACTCCAGACTCAGGGCTGTAAGCCACAGCCTCTCTGGCTGTAGGTCTGACTCTGTGTCCCTGACCCTGGAGCTCACAGCCTTTCTCCCTTGCCCCCTCGCTGCCTGGGTGTCCTTCTGTTTCCGGCCTCCATGTGTGGCCCTGCCCGACCCTGGCCTGGCCTGAGGGGAGGGGTGGAGGGGATGGGAGGGTGTGCACAGTGCAGCTTTGTTCAGGGGATCGGGCTGGGACCGATGCCTGCTCTTCTGTTCCAGCGCCTGGCCTGAGTCTTGGCAAGCCAGAGGGGGAGCTGCCTCTCTGCGGCAGCAGCAGCATCTCAACATCCGTGCCACTGGCAGAACGGGCCCAGAGCCACCATGGAAGCTGACCAAGAAGGCCCTTAGCTGGGCTCTCCTTCCAGGCTATTATTGATCCCTTTGCCTCTGGCTCCTCCATCTCACGACCTGGGCCCTGGGCCAGGACAAAGCCAAGGATGTGGCTGAAATGGGTATACCAGAGGCTGGGTAGACGCAACACTGGTCTCAGGGCTGCAGTTTGCAGTGGCTCATCCGGGAAACGAAGGTTTACCAACAAGCCTCCATTAGGGAGATAAGGAATCAGTGAGCGGTTGGGGCTCAGTGAGGGGGATGGGGGCTCTCAGGGAAGGGATGAGG
>NW_020175208.1:2468166-2481281 GCF_003031525.2 Neophocaena asiaeorientalis asiaeorientalis | reverse complement strand
TCTCAGTGCAGGGATGGGGCTCAGTGAGGGGAATGGGGGCTCAGTGAGGGGAATGGGGGCTCAGTGAGGGGCCTGGGGCCTCAGTGGGGAGGACGGAGCTCAGTGAGTGAGACGGGGCCTCAGGCAGGCAACACCAAACAGTCCTCAGCAACAAACTGTGAGGCCTTAGGGGCTAGGGAGCCAGGGCCGAGAGCAAGGCCCTAGAAGCCAGTGAGAGGGAGGTCTGGCCTGGGGCCATGGGGGACAAGAGAGCCTTCCCAGGTTTTCTCATTTCCTGGGAGCTTCCTCCCACCTCTGGGGTCCTTAGGCTGGAGGCAGCTTCCAGAAAGACATTTGGAACCCTAGGATGGCCCTATTCAGGGATCTCAGGGACCACCCCACTGGCCCCTCAGGTCATAGCCCTTGGCAAGCCTGAAGGACTGGGAGGGGGAGAAAGGGATGGGCAGTGGGACCACACCTCGGATTCTTGAGATTTATCCACCTCAGTGAACTCCCACCATCCGTCCCCCTCCTCATCACTGTTGGGATCTTCCCGTGTCCCCTGCATCGGCAGGCGGACTCTCAACCACTGTGCCACCAGGGAAGCCCCTGAGTCCTTTCTCTTTTACAGAGGACCTCCCCCTTGATGGAGCCCATCCCCATCCCTAGAGAGTCCCTAGCTTTCTCTGAGTCTCTGTCCCCTTACTGAGCTCAGGTCCGCCTCACAGAGCCCTCACGCCGGAATGGGAACTGGTAAATCTTTCAGTTGAGTCCTTCAGGCACTGTCCTTTCTCACCTGCAGAGAGGGCTATCTGGACCCTGAACCCATCCACTCAGGTTGGGTTGAAGCCCTATTGCCCAAAGAACTGCAGGGCTGCTAAGGCGAGAGGATGTGCTCATTTGCATGGGATCATTTAATATTCAAATGCCCAAGCTTGGACTGGTGAGGAATGACTGCTAGAAGGCATGCTATTTGCATATTTCCTTTTTAGTGAGGAAAACACCCAAACCCTCCTCCCTCCCCAGCTCCCCTGTTTGGAGCCTGACTGGGGGAGAGCCTTAGTTGGGCTCTGCAGAGAAGGCACAACTATGGAGAATGTTGAGTAGGAGCTAGTTTGGGTACTAGACCCCAGAAGTACGCTGAACACAGGCCTTGGGTGGGAGAAGAAGCAAGGATTCCCTCCCCATTCCCCAGAGGAAGCCAGGATCTGGAACAGAAAGTAGAATGAAAAGGGGGAAAGTTTCTTAGAATGTTAAAAACTGAAGTGGTTCTTAGGGATTTCTTAGACTCTACACAGTGGCTACACAGGGTACATATACTACCACTGCTCCATTCTGCATCCCCTGCGTCCATGGCAGACATGACTAATTGATCACAGCACTGTGAACCCAGAGCCATTTGAGGCAGCAGTTAGCATATGAAATTAAATCTATTTGTCTTCCCTGATTACTTCAACCCTTTTCTTTCCAGACAGGGAACCCGAGGCCCAGAGAGGATGCAGAAAATGCAGATTTATCCACCCATCCTCCCTGGAAGCACATGGGTCATTCTCTTGGAGGGTGAGGGAGGGCAACTCCACGCTGTGTAAGAAAATCATCACAAAAAAGGTGCTTCTGGGTGGAATTATAGGTGATTTTGATTTACAGCTTTGTACTTTTCTGCATTTCCCAGATTCTCTTTGAGCATGAATCCAGTTTGTAATCAGATATCTCCCAATAATACTAAGTATCTCTCTTTTTTTTCCTTTTAAACACTATGTGGTACCTGCTTTAGGCATTATCTAAATCAACCCCGACAACCACTCTGGTAGGGAGGTGTTATTATTGTTATTCCTGTTTTAAAGAGGAAGAAAGCGAGACTCAGGGAAGTCTAGAAATTTGCCCAAGGTCACACAGCTAGTGGCACATCTATGACTCTAGCCACATTAAATGCAATTGAATCAATCAAAAGTTAATATCAGGGATGGTCCAGGTCTATGGGAGAATGCTGATTGGCTTGCTTTTCTGTATTATCTACGTGGGCTGCCCCATTCAGGAGGAGGGAGGTGACTTGCCCAATGTCACTCTCAAACTCAGTGTTTGTCCACTGTTGTGTGGACAAACAGCCTGGGCCCCAGAGAAGGCTGCTGAGCAGCCTGAGGAGAGAGTAGAGGCCTGGCATGATCCCGCGCTCCTCCCCAGGACCTGGACACCTCTCACTGCTCAAGACAATGGGAACACTGTGCCCTGGCAGAGTGCAGAATGGTAGGACACCGCCTGCCAAGGTCCTTGCTATTCCTCTCAGCATGGCATGGTGAGGAGAGGATGGAAGATGCTGAGGAATGAGATAGGGGTGCCTCAGAGCTGAGCCAACAACAGCAAGGGCAGAGCAGGGAGCGGGGAGGAAGGAGGGTCTGCCTTCCACTGGGGCTTGGGAAAGGGGCCGTTTTGGCAGGACCATGGGCCTAGTGCCTCCCTCCACCCAGCTTTTGCAGGTGTCACCCACTGGTATGCCTGAGCCCCTCAGCCCCCTTGTCCACTGTCTCCAAACACCATCCCTTCCTGTGTGCCCAGAGCACGGGATGAGGACACCAACGGACCAGTCCTCCAATCTGTGTGACCCTGCCCAAGTCACTATGTCTCTCTGAGTTTCCTCACCTGTGAAAGGGAGGTGACAGGTCCTACTTTTTAGGCAAGACCCTACTTTTTTTTTTTTAAAGAAGATGTTGGGGGTAGGAGTTTATTAATTTATTTTAATTTTTGCTGTGTTGGGTCTTCGTTTCTGTGCCAGGGCTTTCTCTAGTTGTGGCAAGCGGGGGCCACTCTTCATCGCGGTGCGCGGGCCTCTCACTGTTGCAGCCTCTCTTGTGGAGCACAGGCTCCAGACGCGCAGGCTCAGTAGTTGTGGCTCACGGGCCTGGTTGCTCCGCGGCATGTGGGATCCTCCCAGACCAGGGCTCGAACCCGTGTGTCCCGCACTAGCAGGCAGACTCTCAACAACTGCGCCACCAGGGAAGCCCAAGACCCTACTTTTTAAAGGCAAGCATAGAAGCAAAGGACCCCAGCTGGAGTGGGTGAAGCAGCTCAGCAAATGCTGGCTGTTGATGTGACAAGGGCTATCCTCTCCCAGCCTGCCCCACTCAGCTGGCAAAGTGAGGACTGGCCAGGAGAGCTTGCTGGGGAGGAGCCCTCTTCCTTCCTGCCCCTTTCAGCTGGGTATCAAGATCTGAGACCAGATGTGTGGCCGAGTGACTCAGCCCTTTCCTGCCTGGAAGCTCCTCCCTGCCTGCCTCACCAGGCTGGGCCAGGGAGGGTGAGACAGCAGATTGGAGGTGGGGATGGCTGGTCCTGAACAACCTCAGGGGAGCGGTGAGGACAGGGTGGGGGAGGGAGAGGAAAGGATGAATGAGGCTAGTGTAGCTTGGCCTGCAAGATGGGGATGGGATGGAGGAGAGGGTTTGATCATGGGGCTGTCAAGGAAGAGACTGAGGGTGTCCTTGAGGCTAGTTGATGACTCAACCCACAGGGCTCATATGCTCACCCCCCCACCACCTGCTTGCATCCCTTCCCCAGTATTTCCAGGCCAGCCCCAACCTGTTTGCCCCACCCTCCTAGGCCTGCATACCGATGGGATGCTCCCTTTCTTCCCTGTTCTCTCCTTCTCTTTCTAGCCAACCGCCTCCACTTTCTCACCTCCCACTCAGGCAGGTCCTATTATGGACTCCCCGAAGCACGTGGAAGCAGCTCTCTGGAAGGTTGCCTCTCAGTTGCTAAATCCCTTGCCCAACCTTGATCTCTCAGGGACAGTAGGCACTGTTGACCTGACCCTTCTTGGAGCTCTTTTCTTGGCCTCAAACACCACCCTGCTGGTTTCCCTTCTATCTCTTGAATGGTTCCCTCTCTGATCTCAGCTTCCTACTCTCACCCTTAAAGGTATGTGTTCTATAAACTCAATCCTCCACAGTCTCCATATGGAGGCAGGATTAAGTGCGTGGACTTTGGCATCGTGTGGATCTGGGTTCAAATCCTGCCTCTGCCTTTTATTAGCAATGCAACTTTGGAAAACTACTTCTCTGAGCCTCAACTTCCTCCTCCATCAAATGAGTTGATATTACCTATCTCTTGGGGATCAAATGGGATAAGGCACATAAAGCTTTCAGCACTGAGGGACTTCCCTGGTGGTCCAGTGGTTAGGACTCCAAGCTTCCACTGCAGGGGGCATGGGCTCCTCCCTGGTCTGGGAGCTAAGATCCCAATGCTGCAGGGCATGGCCAAAAAAAAAGTTTTCAGCACTGGGTCTGGCACTAGTCAGTATTCAGTTACTGGCACTTGCTGTTAATATCTTTTCTTCCTGGTCAATTTTCCTCCCCACCCCACCCCAACTCCTACCTAATAGGTATGTCCAGCTGAATGTCCTAGTAGCACTTCAGACTCCAAATGGCCAAAAGCAAAATCCCATCCCTTCTTTTTCCTCCCTAACTACTAGCTTCTCTTCTTTTTTTTTTTTTTTTTTGGATAAAAATAATAACAAATGTTTATTAATAGCTTTTCTTCTTGATGCCCCTATTTCTTTTTTTTTTTTTAATTAATTAATTAATTTGGTTGCGCCGGGTCTTATTTGCGGCACGCAGGATCTTCTTCTTTACTGCGTGTGGGATCTTCCATTGCGGCATGTGGGCTCTTAGTTGCGGCATGTGGGATCTAGTTCCCTGACCAGGTGTCGAACTGGGCCCCCTGCATTGGGAGTGTGGAGTCTTAACCACTGGACCACCAGGGAAGTCCCAATGTCCCTATTTCTGTTAGAGCCCTTGGGATGTCATTCATTCATTCAATGAAAAGCTATGTGAAGGGAAGACAGACTTGAAAAATCATTGTCTTTGCCCTTAAGGAGCTCATAGTCTGAGGAGGGAGACAAGCAATTTAATACAGTAAGATCTATTAGAGGTTTGTATGGAGAAATCCATACAAACAAATCCTTACAATCCAGGAAGCCTTCCTAGAGAAGGGAGCATTTGAGTTGGCACTCGCAGGCTGAGTAGGAGCTTGGAAGGTGAATGAGTCAGGGAGAGCTAAGGAACCAGCCACGGGCAAAGGTGCAGCAGTGAGAGGTATGAGAGAGCAGAGAATGGCCAGGCCCTTAGAGCTGGAGGCTCATGGTTGGGTTTATTTATTTAAATTAAATTATTAATTAAGTTAAAATTTTTTTTAATTTATTTATTTTTAATTTATTTTTGGCTGTGTTGGGTCTTTGTTGCTGCGCTTGGGCTTTCTCTAGCTATAGCGAGCGGGGGCTACTCTTTGTTGGGGTGTGTGGGCTTCTCATTGCGGTGGCTTCTCTTGTTGCGGAGCATGGGCTCTAGGCGTGTGGGCTTCAGGAGCTGTGGCATGTGGGCTCAGTAGTTGTGGCTCACGGGCTCTAGAGCACAGGCTCGGTAGTTGTGGCGTATGGGCTTAGTTGCTCCGTGGCATGTGGGATCTTCCTGGATCAGGGCTCGAACCCATGTCCCCTGCATTGGCAGGCGGATGCTTAACCACTGAGCCACCAGGGAAGTCCCTAAATTAATTATTTTATTTTTGGCCGCACCATGTGGCTTGTGGGATCTTAGTTCCCTCACCAGGGATTGAACCCAGGCCCTCAGCAGTGAAAGCACAGAGCCCTAACCACTGGACCGCCAGGGAATTGCCCACGGTTCGGTTTAGAGAGCTCACTTGGGGCAGCAGGGAGGACTGCTGGGAGGAGGCAGAAGTGGAGGCAGCAGGGAGACACAGGAGGAGGGTTAAGTTCTGAAAGTTTACCCCTGCTTTGCTCTGCATGCTCTGTGCAAACTTGGGAAAGTCACTTGACCTCACGGAGCCTCCATCCCTCATCTGTCAAATGGAGATAATAATAGGTACCCGAGGGGATGTTGGGGAGGGCTGGGTGAGCTAATGGAAGGGAAAGTGCTGGACAAATGCAAGCTGTTGTTGTAAAATGTCCGCCAGGGCAGGCTGGGTTCCAGCCACGCCCCACCTCAAAAATGGCCTCCTTGAGTCTTTTCTGAGTCAGCCCACGTGCTCCCTGGCTCTGAGGTGGGGGGTAGGATGCAGGGGAACAAATGCCCACACAGCTGACTCTGGATCTTGGCTCACTGGCTGTGTGACCTCGAACCAGTGTCTTCCCTACTCTGAGCCTCATTTCTCCAGCTGCAAAAATAGGGTTGAGAGCCTAACTGCAGGGCTGTTGGGAGGATTCCATGGCACCTGGTAGGTGATCATTAACTGTATAGTTCCCTGTTCCCTGTTCTCTGGTCCCCTTGTCCAGGGCCTGGCACCAAGCTGAGCAGAGTGGGAAACAGTAAATATTTAATAACAGATTGACTGAGAGCTCCTGACGGGAGGGATATGTGGAGGAGCCAGAGGACACCTGCTCCCCTAGCAGGGTCTGCACAGATGTCCCTGAGATCTAGGGGCAGACACATCCCAATCTTGAGGGAACTCTTGCCTTCAGTGACTTCCTGGGGAATCCCATCTAGCAGGGGTCCTCCCAGGGTACCCCAGTGTCTCCTCTCCTATCCTCTCTTATTCTGTCACAGCAAATGGATGGGGACCTCATTCAACAACGGTTCACTGAGCCCCTCCCCACTGTCCAAGCCTGTGCCAGCACCAGAGGTTCAGAGACGAAGGAGGCCAGGAAGAGACGAGGAAACCTGCTCACCAGGGCTTCTAGCTGAGAGGGCAATGGAAACATGTTTGCTATAATGTGGTTGTATGTGATGTGGCCAAGGACTGACTTTTGAGAAAATCAGACCTTAAAGAAGGGACTCAACCTCTCTGGGCCTCCATTTAACCATCTGTAAAATGGGGACAATACTTCTTATCTCTTTAGGGCTGTTGTAAAGATTAAGGGAGGCAATTATATAAGCACTTAGGGCAAGCCCTGGAAGCTGGTCAGTCCATCAGCGGAGATGCTTTGACAGTGATGATTGTAAGTCATGGCGGGTGTCTGCTGAGCACACTGTGGGGCGGGGGTGAATCTGCACGGGGGAGTCAGTGAAGGCTCAACAAGAGGAGCACTTGGGCTGGTCCTGAAGGACAAGTACTTTGCCAAATGCAAAAATGGGGAGAGGGAGGTCAGGCTGGAGAGTGAAGGGCCCTAGGTGTCCAAGAGGCTGGGATTTACACTGGAGTCAACAGGAAGGGATTTAAGCTGCCAGAGGGACAAGATCCAGATATAGCATCAGAAAAGGTGCCTCTGGGGTGTGTGGAGAAGGGATTGAGAGGTTGGGAGACTGGGGGAAGCTGGGGTTGGAGCTGTGCCTGCATCACTTAGTCACCTGCCTGGTGCTCACCTGGGGTCAATGATTCAAAGGTTCCTATCCCAGGAAGACATCTGCCCCTTAACAGGAATTTATAGGGGCAACGCCTTTAGCCAGAAGAACCACCCGGGGAACCCAGAGCAATCAGACAGAAAGCCTGTTGGGCCAGCCCTGAGGTGCAGCCCCTCCCCCTGCCCTGGGCCTCCCCTTTGTGAATTTGTGTCTCTGTGGTTGTCTGTGGCTGAGGCAGCAGAAAGAGTATTTTGGAGTGAGCCAGAGCTAAATCCAAATCCTGATTCTGCTAACTGGCTCTATGACCTTGGTCACATTTCTTAACCACTCTGAGTTGGTTTTGTGGGAAATGTTCAGACTTGTAATATTTTTAAATGCTTGTATGTAAACGCGTAGAAAAAATATATGCATACTCCCCACTAACACTAACAGTGGTGAGGTGGAGGTGGGGAACATGTGTGAAGAGGCACTTTCACATTTTACCCTATTTATTGCTGCATTGTTTGGGCATTTTATAGATACATATATTCTACGTTATCGCATTTGTAAAAAGGGGATAACAATGCCAACTTCACAGATTGTTGGAAGGATTTTAAGAAGATCCTACAGATATAATTCCTTTCACACTGCCTATGTAGAACTGACCCTCACCAAGTATTAGTTCCCTTCGCTTCCTCTTGCCTGAACGTGTGTTGGGCTTTGTGCATCGGTGCTGCCATCTGTAACTGTTTGTTTATATTTATGTGACTAGGCCTTCTGTATATCTCTCTCTGATTTATGGGCCAGTGGGTATCTGTGTGTGTTGTTTTTGTATCAGTGGATGACAGTATGAGTGTCTGTGCATCTGGGAATGTGAGCATTTGTGTATATATGTGTGTGTGTTAGCATGTCTGTGTATAATTGGGTATGTTTCTGTACCTGTGTGTGTTTACATGTGTTTAGATATCAGGCTGTCTCAGTGTACCTGGGCGTTTATGGGTACTCAGAGGTATCAGTGTGTATCTGGGTTTGTGTCTTGGTGTGTGCCCATGTATCCGAGTATGCCAGGGTAAACTGGTGTGCATGTGGGTCTGTCAACCTGTGTTTGTGTCTCGGCGTGTTTGTGTAGGCCCTGTGTGCGTGGTGGGCGTGGAGGGTCTTGCTGAGGATCCATACCCAGCTGTTTCCTTCCGATCATGGGCCCCATACATCTTGACCCCTCTCCCAGCTTCCAGAAGGCCCTGAGTGTGGGCACTTCCCTCCTAGCCCTGCCCTTGGGCACAGGGCCAGCCTTGCTGCCCAGGACTGGTGGAGTAGGTGTCTGCAAACACCTGGAGGTCCCACCCAGCAGCTCCCTACAGGAAGCCTTATCAACTGGCAGACCAGGCTGGTCATGCCCCTGTTTCGGGGGTGAGAACTGAGAACTGACCGCTCTCCTTGGACAGCAGTGAGCCCTGTGGATCTGGGGGTCAGGAAATCCTGGCTCTCTCAGCCTAGGTCAGTGTCCATCTGGCCAGCTTTTGTGCTTGTCAGATGCAGCCAGACAGTTGGGAAACAAAGCACGTCTCCATGGCAACTCGCCTCTGCCTTTGAACTTGGGTAGTTCAGTGGTTTTGTGGCTCCTTCTTCAGGTCTGGCACTGGGATGGGGGTGGGCGGTGAGGATGAGTAATGAAGTTTCCATATATGCTCAATGCATCACCCCACACACCCCAACCCACTCCAGTACCTCCACTCACACTCTCCTTTTCCAGGTGAAATCAGATATTCAGATGGGGTAACTGGTGCCCAGAGAGGGCAAGTGTCTTACCCAAGGACACCAAGTTAGTGGCAGGACCGAGATGAGAAACTTGTTAGGCTAACTTTTAACAAGCCATTAGGTTGGGCTGGCTGGATAACTCATTTCTGTGCAGACCTCAGATAAAGCTTCTCCTGACATTTCTACCAAGATGCTAAAACTCTTACCATTTGCCCTTGCTTGTCTATGAAGTGTAGTATTTTCTAATTACTGAGAGAAACTGCTGCAGAAATAAACTGAACGCTGGCTCTCTGTTAAAACAATGACCACACCTGTAACTCAGGATTTCAAATTTTTAGTCCATCAAAATGCTGGCCTTGTTCCTCCTGATTTATTTTGTGTTAAGTAAAGGTTATACATTTTGATTTATAAAAATAAATTCATATGTATAAAGCATTGCTTTTATCTGTTTTATCTGTCAGATAAAATTCAGGGGGCTTTTGTTTGCAGGGAAAAATAAAAGTTCCACTGCTAAAAGAAAAAGGTTGAAACCTACTTTTCTACGCTGTGTACAGCTCAGAGAGTGACAGTCTGATCACAGAATAGCTGGTCAGTCTGGAAGCCTGGAGCACAGAGCTGGTGCTCAGGAGATAGTGGCTGAAAGAATGCAAGGAATCAGAATTCATTCCACAGTGGAGACGGGGCAGTGGCAACAGCAACCTTTCCTTTCTCTCTGTCTCCCCCTCCTCTCTCTCTTTCCTTCCCTCCCTCAGCCTCCTAGGAGCTGGCAGCAACTCAGAGCTGAGAGCCCACAAGACTCCATCTCCATTCCACACACATCACTAACACCTTGGGCATTATTTCACCTCTCAACCCAGCAGGGAAAATGGGTGGAATTAGGCTTGGGGCCTGATTCTAAGAGATGCTGGGAGGATCAAAGAAGACCTCAGCAGGGAGGTTGTTTGAAACGTTGATACGCTGCCACAGATGCCAGGAGCCACAGAGTAGGGGCCACAGGAGTGTCCACTGTGGGGATGAGACCTGCAGGGTCTCCCCGCGCCCCCAGGTTAGGGAGGAAAGAGAGGGCATCAGACACAAGGAGCCCGTTTCTATCTTCTCCCGCTGAAAAGGATCAAAGTGTAGATTCTTAGTTCATTCTGAAACAGGAACCCCTTTGAGAATCTGTTAAAGCTGTGGACCCTTTCCCCAGAAAAAATGCATACAGGTGCATTTGAAGTTAAGCAGAACATTTCTGGAGGTTCCTGGAGGCCCAGCTGCGGCCCCAGGATAAATACTTTGCTTTTGCAGGGTCTTGACTGCCCACCCTTGAAAGCAGCAGGGGTGGGGCAGGGGCACAAAGCAAGTGATCAATTAGAACCCCCCCGCCCCCCCCAACACAAATCAGTTTTAAATTTCACCTCTGCCCAGAGGTAGCTGTGTGCCTGTTGGCAAGTCACTCCCCCTCTATTTACACTCTTATCCATGGAATACGAGGACTATTAATCTCTCAACATCCTCGACTTTGCAGAACTGCTCTGCCCTCCAACTGGTCTAAGAACTGAGGGAAGCCAAAGGTGCTCCCACCCACAGCTGCGTGATTTACAGACTCTTTCCCTTCCTGGTGTTCCCTGTAAAATGAGGGAGGCTCAGCCATACCTTGGCGTGGCTGCTTAGTCTGGAGTCTGTAGGTGGAGGCCAGGCCTAGCAGGGGACAAAGCTGGAGCCTATGGGAGGCAGGTCTCCCAAGGGTGGGGGGTCAGGAAGTGTTGGATGGGTGTGAAGGCAACATGGGGTGGCCCTGGGTTTTCCAAAAACAGAGGGAGCAGGGAATTCCCTGGCATTCCAGTGGTTAGGACTCTGTACTTCTAAGATCCTGAAAGCCATGTGGCACAGCCAGAAAAAGGAAAAAAAGAAAAACAAAAACAGAGGGAGCAAAGCTGGATGGCCTCAGGGGCTGTAGCCCCAAGCTTGGTTATTGCTGGTTCCTCCCTGGGGACAGGCTGGCAGCTTCCTTCCTGGTCAGGTGACAGCCTGGCTCCAGGATGGACTTTGGGCCCTGCCGACAGCGGCTGCTGGGAAGTCAGTTTCCTTGCTGCCCAGAGGGCCAGCAAAGAAATGTAGCTGAGCTGAGCAATCATGAATCCAGAGACCAGTGTTGCAGGCTAGCCCTTCCCAGCTAGCCCTGAGGGGCTCAGAAGCAGGCCAGTCCATTAGGCCAGGGGACAAGCAGGAAAGCTGGGCTGCTGGTCTGAGGGGTGGCTGGAGATGGGAGGTGAGAATGTCTGGGTGTTAGAGTTAGGAGCAGTGAGGGGAACACAGACCTGACCTCTCCCCACTCCCCTTTCCTCTCCTCTTCTCCTAATCAGGGGACCCAATCTGTGAGTTGACTCCTCTGGGTTGTGTTTCTAGGGGAGCTTTTGCTGAGGACTTATATGAGCCACTGGCAGGGCCAACTTCGTGGGCGTAGTCCACACGGCCCTGCTCTCGGAAAGGCCCCATGTTTGGTTGAATGCTCTGCCGTTGCCTTCTTGAAATTTTTAATAAATTTTGAATAAAGGCCCTGCATTTTCATTTTGCACTGGGCTCTGCAAACTGTGTAACCAGTCTGGCCACCAGGAAGAAAGGAGGTGCTGAAAGGGTTGGTGGGCGGCAAGATTGCCCAACGTTCCTCTCCTGATCGCCACTTCCGAAAGCCAGAGCATGTTTGCTTTCCTCTTTCCTCCCTACCGATGCATCCAGACTCTCCAACAGGCCAAGGCCCTGTGCATCGCTCGCTCTCCAAGTCTCAGCCCTGCCTATAACAATTTTCCTCTGATACTCACCAATGGAAGGAGAGGTAGGGTCCTTAGGGATAGTGCTAGGCTGGGCAGAAACCAAATGAATGGTGGTTAGATGGGAAACTGAGGCCCAGCAAGGACAGTAATCTGCCCCAGGTCCCCTAGGTGGTAGGGGGGAGGTGTCAGTGATGGCCCAAGTTTGCCACAGCTGAGCCCCTGGGGGCACTCGGGGGCTAAGGCAGGTTAGAGAGGTCACAATGCACACTCTAATCCTTCTATAATATAGTGAGTGTTGTCTATACTACAGCAGGGCTGACTGGGCTGGGTGGGGACCAGGAGAAAGCTATTTGACCAGGGTCAGGTTGGGTGATGAAGACAAATTCTAAGCGGTGGGGTAATCATGATGCCTTTCTGGGGACCCAGTGAGGGAGTCTAAGAGCGCTGAACCCACAGCTGGACCCTAGGGCAATTTCTAGCTCCTGGGGACCAGGCAGAGACAAGACCTAGGTTGTCGATCTTAGCTCCTCTGCTGCTGACCACCTCTGTGCTCTTGGGCAATCACTGTCCTCTTCTGGCCTCAGTTTCCCTTCTGTACTAGGGGGGTATCACTCCCTGCCCTGCTTCCCTCAGAGCCTGCTGTGGGATCAGATGATATGAAAGTGCTTGATCAGCTATAATAAAGAGCCAGAGGTCTGGAGGAAACAAGCACGGCATTTTCATGATTCTTAAAGGCTTCCTTTCCCTACCAGCTTCCTCAGTCACACTTGTCACCTGCAGACGATCTCAAAGCACCTTATAAAGTTGTGAGTTTAATCCAAGATCAGCTCTAATCAGTGTTGAGCATCTCAGTGGAAAATTCAGACCCAGGCAGGAGTGCTCTGGGGATTCCCTGCCTGGCCCAAGGGTAAACTGAGGCACGGCTCTCTTCATCCCAGTCACCCAAGGATGAAGCAGGAACCCAGGAGGCGTGGGTCCCAGCTCCACACCGAGGACAGATGGAGGCTGGGGGAAGATGGGGTGAGGAAGGGTGAAGGTGGGGTGAGGAAGGGGAAAGGAGCGAAGGGACGACTCCCAGTCGCCAGATGGGAGAGGAAGACCCACTGTCGGTCACAGGTCTCGGGTGGGTCTGACGTCTGTCTCTAGAGCAAAACCTCCAGTACTGCCCGGGTCCTGGAGAACATTCTCAGAATTCCCTTATTGCAGAAGAAGAATTCCAGAATCCCCCATCTCGTCCCGGACCAAACTCAGGGCACCAGGTTCTCTTGGGGTCCAACGCCAACACCTCTCTCCCCCCTTTCCCTGCGCACCCCCATCATCGCCCCGTACTTCTCTGTTCGAACCCAGCTCTCCTCAGTGG
>NW_020175208.1:2458270-2468145 GCF_003031525.2 Neophocaena asiaeorientalis asiaeorientalis | reverse complement strand
GCCGCACCTGCGGCCGAAGAGCCGGGGGGCCCGGGCGGCCCCCCGCGCAGGAAGAAGTCTCGCTCCGGCGTGTCCGGCCTTCGCCGTGCCTTCAGCTGGCTGCGGGGCAAGCGGCGCAAGAAGGCGGCAGGGACAGAGGGCGCCGAACCGGCCGCCCCCCGGGCCAAGAAGGCGGACGACAAGGCCAGGAGGGCCAAGGGTAAAGGCCGAGGTAAGGCGACCGGGCACCTGGGCAGGCGCCGGGCGGCGCCGAGGGTGCGGCCTGGGTGGCTCCTCTGGGGGTCCGCGGCGTGTCGGAGGTGGTGGCTCCCTAGGCGCCGTTGCTTGGGGAGCGAAGAGCCCAGGGCTCAGCCCCGCTCGAGATGGAGAGGACCCCCCGAAGGGGGCAGGAATCCCCTGGCTTAAGCAGGAAGTGCTGGCCGCCCGGCTCTTGGGACGGTGAGGCGGTGCCCCCTTCCCCCAGTCTCACTCAGGCTCTGCCCTCTGCTGCTGAGTCAGGGGGGTCAGAGTCTTGACTCTGGCCTGGGGCCAATGGGAGAGGCACGTGACCTTGCATCTCTGGTGGGGGGGGTCCCTCTGGATCTGGAAAGCCAACTGCACTCAAAAGGTGTTTCAGTCGTCGAGGTGGATCCGGGTTTCCGGCCCCACAGAGGACCCAGCACGGAGCATAACATGCTTTAGGTTCTTAGCAGTGTTAGCTTTTCCTACCTGGCCCCCCTCACCACTCACCTGGGCCAAACCGCAAACATCCACCTCCTGGGGTGGTGAGCTCAGGATCTGAGCCAACTGCCCCACCCACCACTCCTTCTCCCCGCCTTGGTAGAAACGGTCTTGTGTTGGAAGTGTGCTTGCAGATGGGGGAAACAGGCCCAAGTTAATGGAGAGGCGGTACCTGGGGCAGCGGTGGTTACCTGAAGTACTACAGCTAATTCCTTGCCTCTAGGCTCCCTCTGGCCTGATGGATGGGCAGCCTGAGGGGAGGGGTGGCTGATCTGGCCCATCCCTACTGGAATCACTTTTCTTTTGGCTGCTTGCTTTGTTCTTCCCTCATCTTCCTCTCTGTTTCTGTCTCCTGATTGAGGTGGAGGGCATGAGTCTCTGCAAGAGGGTGGGGCTCCCTTGGGGCCAGCCGTCCTAGGAAGTCTACCTTTCCTGTGCTCCTGCTTCAGTGCTAGAGGTGAGGAAATGGCGGTGTGTGCAGGCCAATCCCATTCTGCCTGTTTACCCGCCCAGTGTCCTTTAACCACCTCCTCTGGAGGATAATTAGATGGAACACTTTAGGGGTCAGGAAGAGGGTGAAAGGCCTCTTGTGTGATTGCATCCGGCCTGATCTTCCTTTTGGATATGGGCCCTGCTCCCCTGCAGCCCAGCCACAAACAGAAGTTGGGTGCTGGGGCTGAGATGACTGGGCCAGGCCCCATGGGAAGGTTTGCATGAGGGGTATTTCCAAGGGCTCTGTAGTCCCCACAATATATGAAGTCTGTCCCAGGGTTGCCCCACTGGGATTCAATCTGAAGTCATCCCTATCACACTCAAGGGGGCATGGGTCAGAATTGCAGCAGGATGGTTTGTGGTCAGACTGTCAGGATTAGAGATAGAAGGCTAGTGGCATACCCCAGGGCAGTGGACACTTTTCCCCTGGGAGATCAGCCTGGGGGCAGGGGCTGGAAAAGCTGACTCTGTAGGTCCCTGCTCTGACAGTCTGGGTTAAGGGTCATTGGGTCAGTGGCAGGCCTCCCCCCTGCCTTGTGTTTGGTATTGGGTAGCACTGGGCTTTCTGGGCAGCAGGTCGACCTGATTTGGGACCACGTGCATGGGCAACACCTCCCTGCCCCTGGCTGTTGTTTCCCCAGGTCTGAGGGTGGCCGTAGGTATGTCTGGAGGAAGTCCTGCTTCCTTTTGCTCCAACCTCCTATTATTCCAATTGTTTCCTTGTCACCTGCCTGGCCAAACTTCTTTTCTGTTTATTAAGAGAAATAAATCCAATCTCTCTCATCTCCACTGGCACTGCTGGTCAGGAAGGGGAAGCCCAAAGAAGGCTTAACTCTTTCTGGGGAAAATGTTTAGAATGAAGATTGGGGGAGATGGGGAGGAGGCACACACAGAAAATTCCTGGGAGGTCAGGGGCCTTTGCTAGGGAGGTCATTATCTCCCTGCTCCCAGTTGCTGAACCAAAGACCCATAGATGCAGGTCTTGGCTTCTTTAATCTGAGTCCCCTACTATAAAAGGGAAAACTGAGCTTGGGATAGATTTTGAGCCTCTGTTTTCCAGAACCCCCGTGCTCCCTGCACTGCCCTGCACAGACTTAGAAAGGAAAGAGAGGAAGTCTGACATTTATTTATTATTCTGAATGTGCCAGAACCCCCCCCCACCTCCCCGCATCCATTACCTCCATTATCATTTACGACCATTTGAAGATGGAAAAACTGAGGCTCAGGGACAGTGAGCAATTGGTTTGCCCACCTGGGATTTGAACTCAAATCATCTGACTTCCAAAACTGGTCCTGCTTTCATGATTCTCCCAAGGACATAGACCAGGGGGAAAGGCTTAAAGATCTTCTCATCCAACCCATTGTACAGATGGGAAGAGGCCCAGAGAAAAGTGAGGGAACTTGATAAAGTAGGAGGAGTATCAGAGTCAGGCAAGTTAATGAGAGTTCACATCCTGGCCCAGCGGTTAGCAAGCCCTGTGACACTGGGCAAGCAACTTCTCTGTGGCCTCACTGTTTCCATTACTGTCTCTTGAAGAGAGGGGACCTTCTCACTGGGCTAACCTTCCAGCTAGACATATCCTTGATGGGTCTGTGAGCTTTCCAAGATTCTTACAAAAGAGGATGTGAAAATTATTTGAAAGTGAAGTCACCATAGAAATGTAAGGGGTCGCTGTTATTGTGTTTGTGAGTTTATTCACCTGAGTTGTAAGGACCCAGTCTGGAAGGAATGGGCTTTGAAGCTGACAGGACAATTCTGTCCTGGGCCCTGGTCTGCCCCTCTTGGGCCATGTGACCCCGGCAGGTTATTAACCCCTCCAAGCCTCAGTTCTGCTACCTGTAAAATAGAGATAACAAATCCTGGCTTTACAGGGGTGTTTCAAGGATCAAATTAGAAAACAGACATGCAAGTGCATTGTGAACTGTGGAGCATGGTCCAGATGTCAGCGGGTTGCTGCTGCTGTGATGCTGAGGACTTGAGCATTAGCTAAGTTTATCCTGATTCAGGTTTGGAAAACAACTCATTGGTTCCACCTCAGATACCCATGACGATGATGATTATTGAGGGGGGATCCAGGGAAGGTGGAGTCTTACCTTTGTCCAGCGGAGGATTCAGTCACAGAAAAAGTAACAGACAAACAAACAAACAAGCAGACATCCATATATTTCAGAAATATCATGTGGACTCTAGACAAGTGTGTGGGGAGGAAGTGTTTCTGGGATGGATGCCAGGACTGGAGGCTGGCAGATAATCGGGGGAGGCTTCCTGGAGGAGGTGAGCAGAGTGTGGAAGGAGGGCAGGGTGCTGGCTAATTTGAAGGGGAACATGAAGGCTGCTATGTGCCAGACCCTGGCCAGGCATTTTCATGAATGTTTTCCCTTGTCCTCAACAACCTGGGAGGTGGTCAGTTACAACCATTTAGGGGTGAGAAAATAGGCCCAGAGGGTGAAAGTAAGTTGGTCAAGGTCATTCAGCTTCATTCATTTGAAAAAGACATATTCCTTACTAGATAGTGTCATGTACTGGTCAGGGTAATGCAAATATTTGGGACAAGACGGGCAAGGTTCTTACTTGCATGGACATGATGAACATAGCGTAGTACTGACAGAGCCACTCAATCTGTCTCCAGAGGCCATACTCTCCAAACAAGATAATATGAGGTTGGATGTGTTTCTGACTCGAGGGGAGTAACTGCTGTAGAGCTTAGGATCAACTTTGGGGAAAGGAGTATACAGCCCTCCCGAAGGTTTCTCTCAGGCAGTGGGCAGTGGCTGGGGGGGTGGGCGCTGGGGATGGCTCCGATACTGATAGTGAGAATTTAGGAGCTACCCTGCCAGGCCCAGCAGATTTAACCCCATGAACGTTGGCCACTCACTCAGGGAGAGCTGTGCTGGGCATGGGGTTATGGAGAGAATCCTGCGTTTGAGTTCTCCTTTGCCAAGTCCTGCCCCATTCTTGGCAAGACACTGTCTGTCTTAATAAAGATGGGGTTTAATGACCTCTGACCATTAGTGGCCCTTTCTCATTCTAGAATTCTATGAGTTTGAGAATGGTCTGGAGGAGCAAGCTGGAAGGGGGGACTGGGGGTGGGAGCTATGTTCAGGGAAGGAGAGCCTACCTTTGGCCAGTCAGATGGACATGACATCGGGACCCAGTGGTCTGGATGTCATAGGAAGGTGGGTGAGGATGCAGGGTGAATAATGCCAACTCTCCCTGCTGAGGAAGGGGCCTGTGTAGCTCTAAAGCAAAGTGAGGACCCAAAGGCACTTTGGTTAGTGGTCACTTTGCCTCTCTGAGGTCCAGGTGGTATCTGTTTGCCTTTCAATAAACACTCCATGTATTTCCACATTCTGTGCCATTGCATGTGCTGTTCCCCACCTAGTATGTGTTTCCCTTCCCTTTTCTATCCAGTACTTCTATTCATCCTCAAGGCCTGGTCCAGTGTCATCATCTCTGTGATACTCCTGGGGAAATTATTGCCCCCAGACTCTAGAGCAGGGTGCTCAAGAGATTTGGAGTTGAACAGCATATGCTTTTCTTTCTTTTTTTAATATTTATTTATTCGTTTATTTATTTGGCTGTGTCGGGTCTTAGCTGCAGCATGCGGGATCTTTTGTTGCAATGTGCGGGCTTCTCTAGTTGGCGCTCGGGCTCTAGAGCACACAGGCTCAGTAGTTGCGGTGCGCGGGCTTAGTTGCCCTGCAGCCTGTGGGATTTTAGTTCCGCGACCAGGGATTGAACCCTTGTCCCTTGCATCAGAAGAGGGATTCTTTTTTATTTTTTTGGCTGCAATGGGTCTTCGTTGCTGTGCTCAGGCTTTCTCTAGTTGCGGCGAGCAGGGGCTACTCTTTGTTATGGCGTGTGGGCTTCTCACTGCAGTGGCTTATCTTGTCGCAGAGCACAGTCTCTAGGCGTGCGGGCTTCAGTAGTTGTGGCTTGTGGGCTCTAGAGCGCAGGCTCAGTAGTTGTGGCGCACAGGCTTAGTTGCTCCGCGGCATGTGGGATCTTCCCGGACCAGGGCTCGAACCCGTGTCTCCTGCATTGGCAGGCAGATTCTTAACCACTGCACCACCAGGGAAGCCCGGAAGGTGGATTCTTAACCACTGGACCACCAGGGAAGTCCCAGGATATGCTTTTCTGGTCACCTGCTTCTTGGGGAGGGGCATCTCAGTGTCCTTAGCCTGGGGCCTTGACTGATGTGATATGGGCAGGGCTCCCTCCGCTGTGGGATACATCAGTGGGGGAGTGGTTTCCATAAAGGAGTCTGGGTCCACCTTCTCCAAGCCCCTCTGAAGTGATGAGCATTGTCTGCCTTGGGTCCAGATGGGAGAGGGGGTCTCACTAATTTATTTCACAAATACTTACTAAGTATTTAATATTAGGTAATAAGTACCTACTATGTGCCAGACTCTGTCCTGAGGATGAATGAAAGACAAGGTCCCAGTCCTCGTGAACCTCACAGTTTGAGGGGGGTAGTAGACATTGAACAAGTAATTAAGGGTCAAGAAGTGTGACTAAGGAGGGAACAGAGTGATCCCAGGGGGAGATCAAAGACGGCTTCCCCAAGAGGTGATGCGAGCTAAAATGGAAGAATGAGGGGAAGCTGGGGTTGAGGGATTTGCAGAGCTGGAACCAGGCAAGGCTTCTGTTGGGGGTTGGGACCAGCTGGCTGTCGCATTCCGTGGGCACAGGCATCACCATACCTTACTGTTCTGAACATCCTGAGGGCAGGCCCTGGGCTGACTGTCTTTTCCCTCTGCCCTGCCCAGCACAGGGCCTGGCATTAAGTGGCTTTGGGTGATAGGTGGGTAATCTGATATGGGCCCCCAGAGCATGGGTATCTCCAGATCCTGGGCGCTCAGAGCTGATAGCCTGAGATGTCACAGGGAGCCCTCACGGTACATACAGATGGGCAACTGAGGCCCAGAGGAGGAAGTGACTTGCTCAAGGTCATACAGCCAACCAGTGTTGGAGGCGGAACAGGAGCCCACACCTGCCAGGCTGACCTCAGCTTCCCCACTCCTTTGTTCTGACTTCAAATGGAAAATCCCATCCCAGAAAGGGGCCTCGAGCAGGGGTGGGATGAAAAGAGCAGGAAGCCGAGGCCGAGAAGGCCTCATCCATCCCCTCCCTTACCTCTGACACCTTCAGAGAGGGGCCAGGTCCAGCTGCCTCTCCCCCTCCCTCCTCAGCGGAGGCCCTGGATCCGCACCGGTGGCACAGGGCCCAGGTTCTCCTGGAAATCCCCTTCAGGCTGGGGGGCCCTCCCCCCACCACTCTCCCTTTCCCTGTGGCCAGAAAAATCTCTAATCTGTTGTCGGCAGAGGGCAGTGGGAGCGCCTCCCCTCCCCCACCCGCCCCTCGGAAATTCCCCTCTCCCCGAACCCTCAAAGCTGTCTCAGCTGCTCCTGGCCTGTCACATGCTGAAGAAAACTAATGAGAGGAGGCATTGTATATTGTTTAGGCCGCAGTGAATGCGGCGGGGTGGGGAGAGCAGGTGTACACACCTCTGCCTCCCATCTGGAGAACCCATGGACGGCCACCTCCAGTCCTGTGGCTGACTTGGGGGAGGAAGTGGGTGGAAGCAGCTTCCTTGGGCAGCAGGGATGAACTCGTTGTCCACCTCCCCCATGACTATACTCCCCAGGACTCTGTGCTCTAGTGTTCCACTGTCCTGGGGGCCGGTTCACCAAAGGCTGTCAGCTGCACTCCCAGGGTGCTCTGTGCTGGCATGGAGGGGAGATGGAGACAGCTCAGCCTGCCAAGGGTTTAAACCCTGAATCTTCTGGCAAAGTGCGTGCTTCCCAGGAGGCTGCTGGTGGGGTCTGTTCCGAGTAGGACCTCCTGCCTGCTTTAGGATACCCTCTCCTCTAAGCCCCTAGCCAGCCGAGGCCTTTAATACTATCCTCCAGGAGGGTCACGAGACACTCAAGCCCTGCCTTGTGGTTCCAGGAGTTCTGGTCCATATGTCTACCATACCACCTACTTCTTCCCACCAGTCCTACCCCAGGCTCTCCCAGGCTCTCCCATGCACTTGACTCGTTGGTAGTACTCTTCCTCCTGGATCCAGGAGCAAGCATAGCCTTTGTAGTGAAAGAAGGTAAGACTGGGAGAGTGCCTTGGACTCTCTTGCCTGTGCCTCTTCACCTCCATTAGTGCTCAAGGTGCCATCATCACCACCTTTGCCAGTTTCTGTTCAACATGTAGGGATACCTACTGTGTGCCAGACACTGTGCTGAGCCTGGGGCTACTAGGAGGAGTGAGAGGATCAGTGTCCTTGAGGAACTTGTTTTCTGGTTGGAACGGGAGATACCAAAGCAGACTGTTGCCTTCAGACAAGTGCTGGGTTGGTGTTACACAGGGTGCTGGGGAGCCCTGAGGTGTGATCAGTTCTGTATCAGCGGACAGCATTAATGCCTGTGGGAGCCCCAAGAACTGGGCTGGGGGAGGAAGGGGGGGGGTCAAGGAAGACATGGAGGAGGACACTGTCTAGCAGGGCCTTGAGGACAGGCAAAGGTGGAAGAGGAAGGAGCTCTGAGAATGAGAGGGGTGTGGTCAGAGATGAGGCTGAACTGGTGAGCGGGGACAGCTCCTGCAAGGTCTCCTGTGAAGGCCAAGGTACCTGCTACACTCCAGACATCCTTCTAAGCTCTTTGCATGCCTGTCCTCACTGAATGCATGCCAAGGGATTTGGACTTTACCCTTGAGTGTTCTCTCTGCCCCCCCCATACCACCTTTCCCCTTTATGGGCCTCAGGTTCCCCACCTGTAAATTAAGGGAATTGGGCCAGCAAATCTCTGAGGTCTCATCCAGCTCTGCCACTAGGACCCTCTTCTCTGTGCGAGGCAGGGAGCCTGCTGCACACAGCGTGGTGTACAGTGTATGCTCAACAAGTATTTTCTGGGTGGATATATAAAATACCAGCCCCTCAGGGACTATACTGTTGTCAACCTCAGTCTCTTAACAAGAGATGGGCCTCAGGGAGGGTGTGGTTCAGCTTTAACTCTCCCATTTTGCAGGGAGGGAACAGGGTGTCTTGGAGCCACTGGGCATAAGAGGCAGCAAGGTGCAGTGGAGGGGCTTTGCCCCGGTGGCAGAAAGGATGAACCTTAAGGGGATTAGAACTGAGGGCCGTGGGCTTCCAGCCCAGGGCTCTTTCTCTGTCTATACCATGCTGCCCCTGGTTGGAGAGATGGCAGAGTGATCGTAAAGGAGAGTCCTTGCCCAGTGTGTGGGGTCCTGGGCAGGTCCCTGGACACAGGGCACTTGTGAGAACATAAAGATGTGGGGGCCTTGGGCAACCTGGAAGGCTTTCAGCTTGGTCTGGGCTTTGAAAAACAAAGACTTATTTAACGGGAGATGAGAGAGAGTTAGGGTTAGATGCACACAGACATGTGCTTCCATGTATGTTTACCTATATGCTCCATTACTTACACATACCCCGCCCCCCCAAAGGTAGATAGATATGGGTATATCAGCAGACAATTGCACAGTCATATTGATACAGAAAAGCACATGCAATTACAGTCTTATAGACAAACGTTTTTACTTACATGCACTCAAGCAGACTATTACACACTCAAACACACAAAAAGCAGTGATATTCAGCCAGCTTGAGGGAGTCACAATTATATAGGCAAATACACAAAAGCACACATCCAAACCTATGTAAACAGACTCAGTTATATGGATACAGGCATGCAGTCACAGGTGATGACACAGAGAGGAACCCACATGTTCAGGGTCACAGATGCACAACTACACAGCCACATTCAAGAACGCAAATACAAATGCCCAATTACATGCCCTCCTTCAAGGTCATGGAGAGGCACAGATAAAGTGGTGGGGTAGGTAGCCTGGAGCAGTGGGTATTGGACTCAGTCTGGGTTTGAGTACTGGCTCTGTAGCTTAATGCTGTTTGACTTTGGGCTAATCATTTGACTTCATGGAACCTCAATTTTCCCATCTGTAAAATGGAGATGATAAAAGTACCTACCTTACGGAATTGTTTTGTGCATGAAATTAAGTAATGCATGAAAGCAGTTATCACAGTGCCTGGCACATAGGAAGCGCTATATAAAAGGGTTCTATTGTTATTTTGAACACCATTACTACAGAAATACAGTCAGATAGATGTATTTGTACAAACAAGCAGAGACAGGAGATACACAGACACGTGACACTCACGGGGTGGTGGTTGGTGGGCCCTAGCAGCAGCAAGGCTCCAGACCCCGCCTGTCTGGAGCCTGGGCCCCTAGTTCTCTTGGTTCAGCTGCAGTCCTCAGAGGCAGCCCCTGGCCTGGGAGAGCGAGCGATCCGTCGGCCCCACCTGGACAGGCCCGGCCTTTCCCAGAGCACTGGGCGGGGCGGCTCAGCAGGTCTCCCAGGTCCTCAGAGGGGTGGAGCTTACGGGATGTGCGCCAGGCCCCGCCCCCTGCCGGCCCCTCCCTCACCCCGGCCATTGGCCGCAGAGCCCGGGGGCGTGGCCGAGCTGGGGCTGGGGGCGCCTGCGGTGGCCGCCCGCGCTTCTCTCTGCCTCCCTCCTGTGGCTGCGAGCCCGGCTGCCGGGCTGGTAGGGCTGCGCTAGGGTTCCCGCGCCGGCTCCCGCGCCCACCATGGGCAACTCACACCACAAGAGGAAGGCCCCAAGCGGCCCCCGGAC
>NW_020175208.1:2457457-2458098 GCF_003031525.2 Neophocaena asiaeorientalis asiaeorientalis | reverse complement strand
GTCTGCCTGCCGCAGCCGCCGCCGCCGCTGCTGCCCCCTCCTGGGGCTTGTTGGGTGTGAGTTTGGGGGGCCGGGAATCCCCCGCACAGACCCCACCCCTCACATGCAGACAGAGACACATGTACGCACGAATACCCGCGGGCGGGCACATGTACATGTTCACAATTTACAGTCACATACACAACACCCACTCAGATGTATGGACATGCAGACACAAAATCACATACACATTCACACCCACACGATCGCTGTGGGAGGCACAGATCCTGAGATACAGGTACATATACCTATGTATACGGTTTACCCAGCCACACGAACACCACCACAGTCGCAGATTCAGACACATGCGTGTAGGTACAGTTGCCCAACGTCTTAGGCACACGTATGTACACACAGGTTCAAAACTGCACAACCAGCCAGACCCCCAAGCACTTATACATACACACACACACACACACACGCACGCACGCACATTTGTTCCCCAGGCTTTAGCCCGCACAGGCTGAAAGTTTGCAGGAAGGAGGGGAGACAAAGGTTGAGGGGAGAATCAGGAAACCAGGGGCTGGAGACTCGAGCCGCCTCCATCTGGCTTGATCGGGAGTCGGACTGGTTCTCTGGGCTCCCTCCCCACCCCCATCCAC
>NW_020175208.1:2450196-2457443 GCF_003031525.2 Neophocaena asiaeorientalis asiaeorientalis | reverse complement strand
CCCCATCCGCCCCGCCCCTGCCTCTCTCTGTCCCCCTTCCCCCCCCACCCGCGGTCCCCATGGTCGCTGCCGCATCTCCCCCTTTCAGTGCAGCCACCGAGCTGGAACGCAGCCCTTCCCAGCGTGCTGCGGGATCTGTCCGCGGGTCACATTCCATCCTCCAAGTCGGGGGGAGGGGGCAGAATGGGAAGGCCTCCAACTCCAAGGCTGGGAGCCAGGATTCCAGGTTCCCCCCAGTGGGTGTGGCGGTTCAGGGTATCCCCGGGTCCCAAGAGGTGTTGGAGGAGGGGCTGTCTAAAGTGCCTAGTTCCTCCGCCTGGTGAATCCAGACATGGGGTAGGGGCAGGGTGGGGATACACCCCCCACCCCGCAAGATAAGGGGTCTCCAACAGAGTCGGGTATCTGCTGGTTTTGGGGAATGAAAAAATCCTGGAGAAGGTGGCTCGGGGGGCCTCCCTCCTGTGGTGGGAGAATCCACCCATGACTTCCCAGGATGGCCTACATTCCTAGAGGTTCTGAATTGAGCCTGATGATCTCATCCCTCCATGCAGGGGGCAATAGAAAGGGCCTAGGCTGGGATTTAGGGTGTCTGGGTTCTCAGTGTCGCTCTGGTATGGGCTCTGTGACCTTGAGCAGATTGCTTTCACTTCTCTGGACCTTCCTGGCTCCTAGAGGGAGGCCTGTCTGTGAAATTAGGGCAGCTTAGCTTAGGTGACTTCTTGGGACCCTTACAGTTCTGGCTGGCTATTTCGTCGTGAAAGAGACTGATAGAGAAGGTGGGCTTGTCCAAGGTCATTGCCTGCAGTGGTTTGAAGAATAATCATGATTATTAGGAAAAGGATTAATTAAATTCTGGTAGGCTCTCTGAGGTTCCTCAGAAGCTGGGTTGATGAGAGACTCCTGGACATTCCAGTAGTCTCCCTGTCCCAGTAATCCTGAAATCTAGGCTGTGCCCACCTGTCTCTCCTCTTGGAATCGGCACCAAGGGGCTGGGGCTGGGGCTGGTGAATCTTCATCTGCCCTCGTATGGCCACTCTAATCTGATGGTTTCCTGAGAACCAACTGTAGATCCAGACTTGTGACCATTTGTGGTGGGGGAGAGAGAGATTAAGAGGGCTGTTTACAATCTCTGGCCCGCCAGCCCTTACAGAAGAGGCCTGGGGCTTCTAGCATCTCTTGTGCTCTTCCAGTTCCTGCTGCAACTCAAGGGTCAACCAGGCTTTAAAGGTGTTCCTAAAAACCCAGAAAGCAATGTCAAGGCAACATAGAAGAAAGCGTGGGGGGCTAGGGAATATTCTAGGCTATATGTTAAAAGGCTTTTGGGTTGCGGTCAGTTTTAGAAAACTGGGGAGCTGGTATTAAAGAAGTAACTGTAGGGTTGGAATTAGTCCTGAATTGTTGATTAGACAAGAGAACCTGCCCAGGGATGCATTTCAGCTCTGGGGTATGGTCGTGAGCAAAGGCATGGGGTTGAGACTGAGTGTGGAGGCTGGAAAGCAAAGTAGTTGAGGTTTCTTCCTTGTGCCTGGGAGGAGAAAAAGTGAATGTAAACCTCAATCTCTTTGTTTTTACTTGTGCTGAGGATTCTAAGGCTTACCTGGCTTCAGCCTCTGCTGACACAGGTCCAGGTATGGGACTGGGGCTTGAGTGCTTACTCCTTTGATTAGTCTGTGAAAGGATGGGGGAAAGAACGCAAGGCAAGCAGAGAGGGCTGGAGTCTACAGGCCAAAGGGAGCCAGTGAAGGTGTTTGAGCAAGTGAGGAGCCTATGAAAGTGGTATGTTAGGAAGATGGCAGGTGCAGGCAGGACAGTTTGGGGGGTGGGGTGGTGAGAGTGGAAGCTCATAGAACAGTCTGGAGGCTGTTGCAGTAATCCAGGGGAGAGGCTGCTGAAGTGAGGGGGCTGGGGACAGGTTGAGGGCTGTGGGAGTGGAGAGGAGTGGCAGCTGCAGAGACACTGCGGAGGAGGTGGCAGAAGTGATAGGAAGGACCTAGGATTAATCAGATGTTGAGAGTATGGGCCAGAGAGTGCTGTGAAGGCTCTATGTGTGAGGCTGCTTGGCTGGGGGTGGCAGCAGAGCTAAATGCTATGCTAAACCCTTTACCTTGATTAATTAATTTGTCCTCCAATGGTCTTACAAGCTGTAAGCTATTATTCCCATTTTACAGATGAGAAAGCTGGAGCTCAGAGAAGTTAAGTCACTTGTCCAAGGCTACTCAGCAAGGAGGTTGCTGAACAGGGATTCAAACCCAAGCCTGTCAGATTCCAAAGCCTGTGCTCTTAATTATTTTAGGTGTAGATGGATATCCTCTTATGACGGAGGGGCCTGCATGTCCTCCGGGTGAAGAAAGCCTGAGGCCCTGGGGGATTTGGACTCCGTATGGTGCACAGGTGGAGGAAGCATTATGGAGGAAGGGCAGGGGTTGAGGACTAAGCATTGAAGCCGCCAAGAGCTCAGAGAGGGAGCTCGTTGGCAGTGGGAGGGGAAACTGACTTTCAAGGAAGGGTTGGTCCCATGTTACAAATGCCCTTGGACCATAGAGAAGGGTGAGGGTGAATAGAGAGAGGCCTCCTCACTGCTGCAAAGACATTGTAACCTGCTGGGGTTGTTTGGCCTTGGTTCTCAGGAATCCAACTCAACCCTCCCAGCCCCAGGCCATCTAGGCACTTGGTCCTGGGAGGTACGGAGGATTGGTGGAGGATGTGAATTGGGAGCTCAAGGAGCACCCCCAGCACTCTGTCCTCTTCCTGTTCCCACGCATTATACTGTCAGGCTTACACACATGGCACTCCTCCTGATAGGGTTTATTGTTCCCACTTTGCAGATGAGATTGAGGGAAGGGACTAAGTCATTGGTGGAGTCAAACTCCGCCCTGCCTCTGGACCTAGAGCACCAGTGGCCGCAGCTGGGAGAAGACCTGCTCCTGTTACCTCCCTTGCCCCCTTTCTTCCTGTTTCCTCCCCTTTACTGGGGTGGGGAGACTTGTGGCCAACTGTATGTCTAGACTTGCTTGTGGGAGCCCTGGGCTTCCAGATAAGGGGCTGTCCCAGCCCTCTCTGGTCTGAGGGATCTGAGATAAGCTGAACCCCCTTGCTGCCCCAGGTCCTGACCCAAAGTGAGGGACCACTCCCCTCCTTCTAGTGGCAGAGTCATACATGCCAAGGGCTCTTTAGAGATCATCTCCCCAACCGTCCTACCTCACAGATGAAGAAACTGAGGCCCAGAAGAAGGCAGTGCCTGATTCAGGATCATGCTTCAGCTGAGGGGCAGTGAGAGCTCAGGCCTAGGACCTCTGACTCCCAGGGCAATGGGATATCTGGTGTGGGCTCCGAATTCCCTTTCCTCCCAAACAGGGGGCAGTTAGGGCTGCTAGATAGGGCTAGGTCAGTGAGGAGCTGATAGGAAGCTGATGTTAAGTGTCCCTTATCAGACCTTATCTTAATAGTGGTTCTCAACTCCACTTGAGATTTGAAGAGAGCTCCAGAAGTGGATGGGAGAGGAGGCCTCTAGGGGCATGGGAAGAACAGCAGCCAGTATGAGCTGGGCTCACATCCTGATTCTGCCATTATTAGCTGTGTGACCTTGGGCAAGTCACTAACCCTAGGGGAGTGCCTCTGTATGGTGAGGAGGATTTAGTGAGAGACCACGTGTGTCTCAGTCAATTGGCACTCAGTAAATGCTGGCTTATGATCGGTGAAAGTGAAAAGGCCCCTATGCCTGGATAGGCAGAGGCTCCCTCTGATGACAACACTGTGTTTACACTTGGTTGCGTGGCTTTAACTTTCCCAGGCACTCTGTGAGGTGGGTATTAGTCCCACTTTACAGATGAGACTGCAGCCCTGAGAGGCTGATTCATTTGTCCAAAGCCTGGAATCCAGACCTTCCGACTCCCAGCCCTTTTCTCTCCTGGCTTCATGGTGGCTGCCTCTCCGGCATCTATGAAATGAGGATAATCATGCCTTGAAGGAACAAAGGAGAGGGCTTTGGGAAGTCGGGATCTCACCCTGGCCGAAAGAGATTATTATGTTACTGTCGGCAGCAGATACTGACCCGGAAACTCATTATGACATTTACTAATATTATGGTAGCTAATTCCTCCCTGTGTGACTGCCTGTTCCCCCAGGCGCCTGTAGGATGGGATCCTCCCCTTCCTGTCCCAGGCGCTCCCTACCCACCAATATTTACCTTAGAACCGGCCTGTCAGCTCTGCCCTGGCTAGGCTGGGGCTTCGCACTGAGAAGAGGAAGGAGGGAGATTCCCCTCGTGCAGAAGTGGGGTGCAGAGCTCCCCCACTTTGGGCAGTGACTGAGGCTATGGTCCCCTCCCTCCCACGCCGACCCCTTAACTTCCTGAGACTTAGGGTCACTAAGGCGTTTGCAGTGAGACCGAGGTTCTGGGCTCTGCCACTTCCTGTTTGGGTGACCTTGAGCAAGTCACTGTCCCTCCAGCCTTGTGCTCATTTGTAAGAAGGGAACTCACACCTACCTTTCATGTTTCTCATTCGCTTTCTTCGAGACAGTAGAAGAGGAAAGTGCTTTGAGAGGACTGTAAAGCGCCTTCGCCTGAGAGTTGTATTCACTTCCTTTTGTCTTGCCTCTAAGAGAATAAAAGCTACGCGTGCTCTGGATTCTGCTCCTATGGGAAGGCCCGGGTCCCCTCTGGGCCTTTGTTTGCCCACCAGTACAAAAGTGAGGGGCTGAGACTTAGGGGCCTCCAAACACCCTGAATCCTGGCTCCAGAGCAAGGCCACCTGGGCAGCTGTGCCCTCCCACTTCATTCCTCTCCCCTGAGTCAGGCCGGCCTGGCTGCGGGGGTGTGCCGCAGCCCCCGCCCCTTGCTCTGGAATGGGGCAGGTTGAGGCCTCACCCCGTGGAGGATGTTGCCAAGACAGTACATACGCATGTGCACAGGTGCACGTGGCCTTGGGGGGGCGGGGGCCAGGGGCTCCCTTTCCTATTCCTCTCTGTTTCCAGGCTCAGGGGGGCCCCAGAGCAGTGGGTACATGCATCTGCCCTCGTGTACATGCAGCCACCCAGCAGGACCCTGCATGAATCTGCACAGTGGCGCTCGGGTGTGGGGAGGGCGTGGACTAGGGAGGCGTGGGTGTGCTTTGTGGACGTGGTGGTGAGAGCACCCGCCTTTGAGGGATGGCCCCAGTGAGGCTTTTTGGAGGTGCGGTCTGCACACTTATGCTGGTGGTCCGTATCTCAGCTCCTTCCGGAACTTGCAGGTGTGCTTCCTGGTGTGCGTGGCCTGGAGCAAGGTGTCTTCTCAGATCCAGGAAGCCTCCTCCCCTGGGCAGGTAGGGGAGGCAGAGGCTGCGTGGTGAGCCTCAGTCCCAGGCTGCACCTCTGGACTGTGCTGGGGTCAAGGTCCTGGAACACGGACTCCCAAGTGTGGCCTTAGGCAAGGTTCTTCTGCTCTCTGGGCCTTAGTTTCCTTGTGAGGTGCGCGCTCTTCATCCGCGGCTCGAATTTCTGAGCCTCTCCCCACACAAGCTGCAGGTGTGTAGACCTAAGCCTGGGGTGGCTCAGAGGGACCTCAGGCTCTGGCCAAGGCGCGGTGGGGGTCGGGGGTATGGGTGTTGCTGGGGGAACCAGGTGTTATCAAGTGTGAGAGCCTTGGATCCTGCCGGGGAATTTGCAGCTGTGACCCTGACTGCAAGCTATGGGCCTGGGACCTTGATGAGCTGATGTTTCCCCCGCCCTGACTTAGCAGAGCTCAGCCCTTAGTTTCCCTGGTTGGGAGAAGCTGAGTATGCCTTTGTCCTGCATGGTTGAAGGCTCCAGTTTTGGAACCAGCCAGAGCTTGGGAAGTCACCTGGCTCTGTGAGCCTCACAGGTCAGTTACCAGGAGAGTATCTTTGAGTACCTGCTTCGAAGAACTGTTGTCAGATCTGTGAGGGTAGAGACTGCCTTCCACCAGCGCCTGGCATGGTGCCTGGCATGAATTAATCACCCTACAAGTGTCAGTCTACTGCTCTTTTCTGTTTGAGTGGGACTAATAAGAGGGATGGATGGGTCTGGCCTAAGAGAGAGGGAAGAGGGGAGGATGTGGTCAAGAAACCTCAAATTTGGGGGGATGGTAGGGTCATCCAAACCTTCTTCAGAGAGAGATCAGGTTTGTAGCTGGCACAGTGGGCAGAACGTGGCTTTTGGATTCAAGTGGTCTTGAGTGTGAATGCTGTCCCGCCACTTACCAGCTTTATAATGCTTGCCCTCTCTGGTGTCCATTTCCTCATCTGTAAAACGGAGATAAAAGTGCTTACTTCTTGGGAATTCCCAGGCGGTCCAGTGGTTAGGACTCAGTACTGTCGCTGCGGGGGCCTGGGTTCAACCTCTGGTTGGGGAAATAAGATTCCGCAAGCCGCACAGCACAGCCAAGAAAAAAAATGTGCCCACTCCTTAAGAGTGTTATTTAGATTTCAATGATCTGAGGATATATACTATCTAGCCCCACAGAATTTTGTTCTCTAGAGAGCAAAGGCTCAGGTGTCTGCATGAGTGGTCCCTGAGAGGTGGCACAGCAAATGGGGAGGGACCAGTAGGAGGATCTTGCAGCATGGGAGCCATTGTGAATTCTTAGATCCCTAGGGACTCAGAGAGAGAGAAAGGTGCTGTGAGAGAGGGGTGTCCTCAGAGTCTGGGGGACAGCACTTTATAGTTCACAGACCTTCTCTTCCACAGTCTCAGCTACTCTTTTTTTTTTTTTTCTGGCTGCAGCGGGTGGCATGGCATGCAGGCTCTTAGTTCCCCGACAAGGGATGGAACCCATGCCCCCTGCAGTGGAAGCACGGAGTCTTAACCATGGGACCACCAGGGAAGTCCCTCAACTACTCTTTTTGGAGTTGCCAGGGGGAATCTCTTTTAACACCGTCAGTACTCAGCTGAACCTTTAGTACTGACCTCTTGGGGTTCTTTGAATAAAATCCTGACTCTGCCAAGGCCTCTGGGGCCCTACCTGACCTGGCTCCTGCCTTTTCTCATCTGCCATTCTCTCCCTTGCTCATCATATTCCAGCCACACTGGCCTCCTCTCTGTTCTGGGAAAACCACCCCACCACTCCTGCCTCAAGACACCTTTATGCTTGCTGTTGCCTCTTTCTTTTCTTTCTTTTTTTTTTTTTTTTTAATATTTATTTACTTATTTGACTGTGCCAGGTCTTAGTTGCAGCACACAGGATCTTCGTTGCTGCATGCGGGATCTTCATCGCGGCATGCAGAATCTTTAGTTGTGGCATGCGAACT
>NW_020175208.1:2428568-2450185 GCF_003031525.2 Neophocaena asiaeorientalis asiaeorientalis | reverse complement strand
TCTAGTTCCCTTACCAGGGATAAAACCCGGGTCCCCTGCATTGGGAGCGTGGAGTCTTAGCCACTGAGCCACCAGGGAAGTCCCTGCTGTTGCCTTTTTCTAGAAGGTTCTATGCCCAGCACTTGCCCTGGTTGGCTTCTTCTCTAGGTCTCAGTTCCAATAGCCTTTCCTTGATGCCCCCTGAAGTCACCCACTTCCTGTCACATCTCCTCAGCCCTCACTATCTAAAATTATTTTGCTAGTTTATCTCATTCATGTATTCATCAAATATTTATTTATTTATAAAAATTTATTTATTTATTTATTGGCTGTGTCAGGTCTTTGTTGCTGCGTGTGGGCTTCGTCACGGTGCATGGGCTTCTCATTGCGGTGGCTTCTCTTGTTGCGGAGCACGGGCTTTAGGCACGCGGGCTCAGTAGCTGTGGCTCACGGGCTCTAGAGCGCAGGCTCAGTAGTTGTGGTGCATGGGCTTAGTTGCTTTGCGGCATGTGGGATCTTCCCGGACCGGGGCTCGAACCCATGTCCCCTGCATTGGCAGGCGGATTCTTAACCACTGCGCCACCAGGGAAGCCCCTCATCGAATATTTATTGAACTCATAGTATGTGCCAGACACTAGGGATATACTGGTGAACAAGATAAAAGTTTTCCAATAGCTGTAGCCCCTAGTACTAGTTTAATAAATATTTGCTGATTAAATGAATGGATACAACAATCTTATAAAGAGGAGTTCTTAGCCTTGTTTCCATGTGAGGTCATGACTTGTATGTGATGGAGCTGGATTTGAACCTGGACCTGACTTCCCTCCAAGTACCTTCCCTCCTGCCCCCCACTCTTACTGCCCTCACCTATGGCTAATTCTGTTCTCCCTGCCTGGTGATCCAAGAGAGTCGCTGAGTCACAGAGTGAGACCAGTGAGAAGAATCCTGGGCTGGAGGAGCGAGAGGTCTGTGTTGAAGGCCTGTCTCTGTTGTGTGACCTTGGCGAGTTCACAGTGCTTTTCTGGCTGTTGATGTTACATTACTGAAGTGGGAAGATAATCCTTTGGAACGTCTGGGGCTGGACATACACGTGAGGGATTGTTAGCACCAGCCACTGTGATTCTGCTCTGGGCATCTCCCCGGCTTCCCAGCACTGTGTCCTGGGCTGGCTCCTGCTCCTCCAGGGACCTCTGCCAGTGTCCTTGCCATCCGCCCAGGCAGTCCTGGGCTTCTGCCTGGCTGCTCCATGCTGTGAGCCCCTTCCCCAGGGAATCACCCTCAGCAGCCAGGAGGACTTGGGGGTGGGCACCATGCCAAGTCTAGTCTAGTGGCTCTTCCACCCACCATCTGGCAGCCGGCACCCTTGCCTTAGCTCTGGCTCGTGACTGTTTAGAAAAGGACTTGGGGACAGGGGTAGTGGGCTGCCCCTGGAATTGAGTATCTTTGGCCCTCCTAGTCATCCTTTGCACAAGAGCCGAGCACCCAGAGACTCCGTGCCTCAGTTTCCCTGTCGGAGTCTGGGAAGGTGCCTGCTCCTGCCCTGCACTCGAGGGGCGGGGTCGGTGGATGGGCGGGAGCAGTGGTGAAGGTGGGAGGAGGACCTGGAGAGTAGCCCCTCCCCCTCCTCTGCCTGGAGCCGGCGCTCTGCGGCTGGGCGGGCAGACTCATCCCCTCAGCGCTGGGTTATGGTGAAGGCATCGGCGGGCGTTCTGGAGAGGTCAACGTAGGGGACGGTCCGAGTGGCGTCGGCAGTCATGGTGGTGTTCCTGGGCCGCCACCTCCCGGCGCTCCTCGGGCTCTTCAAGAAGAAGGGTGAGTGGGTGTGGCTGTGGGGGAGATAAGAGATCTCCGATAGCCCCATTTGCCAGACCCTTACGTAGAATGGGGGATCAAGGCCCGGGAAGGCGGTGGGGTGGGGGATGCGGGCTGGTAATGAGGCCAGACTCCCCTGTCCGCCGCGGTGCCTTTGTCCAGCAGCTTTCCTACTGCTTTTGTTTGATTTCTGCTTGTGTTTCAGAGGATGGCTCTAGGTGTCTCTGACCTTGAAGCCCGCAGTCCTCGGGCAAGATTGCCTTCCTCCAGGGGTACTCACGCTTTACTGGGTACATCCCAATACCTCAGTTCCAAGAGGTAGTGCACCCCCTCCCGGGTCAACTCAGTGTGCGTGTGGGAGGATGGGATGTGGAGAGCAGAGTAGAAAGGAAAGTAGTACCCCTGGAAGTTGGGGAGCAGATCAGGAAAATCGTGTTTAGAGGCCTGGGGGTGAAGTTTTGAGGGGAGGGGCCTATGCCCTCCTCCTCCTAGGAACTGGGCTTTCAGGCCTGGATTAAGATGTGGGGGCCAGAGGGCCCCCAGTTTGAGTGTGATTCAGGAGTCCCCTCGGGAAACCTGGAGTTTAGTCTTGGCTCTGACTCCGATTTGCTGGGTGACCTTAGGCAAGACCTTTCCTCTTTGAGCCTCTTTGTGGACTTGTAAAATCAGGAGGTTGGGGAGAGGAGGGTCACTGAGAGACCTCCTAGCTCTGACCTTGTGGGATTCCTGAGGATTCCCTGGGCGGGAGCTTGGCTGTTGAAGAATGCGCTGAGGAAGGCGGAAGGGACAGTACAGGTGTCTGAATTGAAGATCCTGATCTTGGGGCGTGGCCCTTTAAAGGGCTTGATTTGTTCCTGTCCCTCCACAAGGTGCTGCCAAGGTCACATGACCCTGCCAGAGCTTTTGCTTATGTTGTGGGTTCCGTTTAAAGGGGGGCTGGGGCTGCAAAGTGCTGACACAGCCCCTATTCCCAGGATTAGATGCCCAGCTCCTCCGTGGGCAGGGCCTGTAACAATATCCTTTGTAATGGACCCCTGGCTCCTCTGCACCAGGGCCCTGGGCCTCCAGGAGAGGGGGATACCTGGGACTGTTCCGCAGAGAGAGGCTGGAGCTGCCTCAGGGGGAGTGGAGTGGCTGGGGTCCCTCTTCTCCCCTCCCCAGCCTATCCTTCCAGTAAGGGACAGCTGCATGGGTGACTAGGGGACCCAAGTGGCCATATCCTTGGCTTAGCCCACACCCCAGGACTTCCTGGGAATCTGGTTATGACCTTTACTAGTGCCCACCCCCTTCCTAGTGTCCCATGTGTCTTTTTCTTGGACCTGGGCCAATGGGGTGTACAAAGAGGTGGTTTGTCTTCCTGTAAAGTGTAGCTCAGGATCTGGAGACAAGAGAAATGTATTTGCTATGGGCTATGTGTACACTGGAGTGTCTTGCATGGGGCCCTGAGTGACAGTTGTGTGTATATTTGGGTACTGTTTGTATATATACAGACTGGGGACTGTGGGTGTCATGTGTATACGTGGCGGCTGGGTGTGCTCTTGGTGTGGGTACACAGATGTGGTTTTACTTGGATGCTATGTGTTTGTATACATACTGAATGAAGCCTGTGGGTGTTGTGTGCATATATGGTGGGCATGTGTGCCTTGGGTATGGTGCCCTATATGGGGCCCTGTGTGTGGTGTGGGTGCTCAGATATATGTACACTTGGATTATAGCTTGTGTATGTACTTGGGGGCTGTGTATATTGAGTGTATACCCCAGGACTGTGGGTTGTGAGTACAGACTGGGGGAAGTATGCACTGCATGTATGTGCAGGTGCCCTGTGCATTCTGGGGACTGTGGGCGCCCTTGTTGCAGTGCCTGTGCCTTCCCAGGGCCCAGATACCTTTGGGCCTCACTTTCCTTCCTCCTCCATTCCCAGCAGGCTCTGCCAAGGCTGAGAGTGACAAACGACTAAGTGTGGGGCCAGGCCAGGGGCTAGGGTCTGCAGTGGATGAGCACCAGGACAACGTCTTCTTCCCCAGTGGGCGACCGCCTCACCTGGAAGAGCTGCACACGCAGGCCCAGGAGGGGCTCCGTTCCCTCCAGCACCAAGGTAACCTCCTCCTCCTCTCTCCAGCGCTACTTTCAGCTCCCAAAGTCAGGGGCCTAGCTCAACACACCTTTCTGATGCCTTTCAGAAAAACAGAAACTGAACAAGGGTACCTGGGACCATGGAGACACACAGAGCATCCAGGTGAGCCCTGCCCCCAGCTCAGTCTTGATGTATTCCTCTCTCCCTGCTTGACCTCTGACAAGTATGTCTTTGAACCCTTCTGGATCTGTTTCCTTTCTGTATCATGAAAGGCTAGACGAGATGCCCCCGAGGGCTGGTCCAGGGTAGCTCTAGCTGATGCCTGCTCAGTGCTAGGTGATGCTGGGGCAGGTCGGTGGGGGGTGAATCTGAGTCAGAAGTTACAAAGGGGAGCCTGAGGAGGCAAAGGTAAGCCCCACTCACGCCTCTGGGCTGATCCTTCTTCCCCCAATAGTCCTCCCGGACCAGGCCAGATGACGATAGCATCTCCTCCTGCAGCCAGACCACGTCCTACACAGCTGAGAGCTCCACGGCAGAGGACGCTCTCTCCGTCCGCTCTGAGATGATCCAGCGCAAAGGTATCCATTCACCAGCCAGGACTGTTGGGCAGGAGAGGGGGTGGTGGGCACCCAGCGCCTGCAGCTTTCCCTTTTCCTCCTAATCTAGTGTTTCCCAAGACTGTGATTCAGTGGATTCAGGAAACATAGTACCCTGTGTCCTCTTGGAGGTTCATAATGAGCATTAACTGAAAAGCAGGACAGTGAAGAGTTGAGAAACCTGGTTTTGAGCCTAGTGTTGCTATTTACAGCTGTGTGATCTTGGGCCAACGCTTTACCTCTCTGTGCTTCTGTTTGATGTTCTAGAAAAATGAGGATAAGAATACGTACCTTATTGGAATGAATGCCAAGTGTTTAGCATGCTAACACATTTAATAAGTGTTCGCTAAATGGAAATCATCATTATTGACCTAGTAAAGCCTTCCAGAAGGCTTGCAGAAAAGTGTCTAGCTTTGTTTAACCCAGCTTTGCCCATGCCTACTTGACTGTGGAAATCTTTTCTCACAGGGTTCTTAGTAATATTCTATAAAAGTTGTGCTCTGCAGAATGTGCCCTAGACCTGCTCTAACAGTTTCTCTCCCTGGACTCTGCCCGCAGGCTCCACCTTCCGACCGCATGACTCATTTCCCAAATCATCTGGAAAGTCAGGGCGCCGCCGGCGGGAGCGGCGGAGCACGGTGCTGGGACTGCCACAGCACGTGCAGAAAGAACTCGGTGAGCGCCTGATGAGGAAGCTGTGGGCGGGCAGCCCTGGCCACCCCCTCTGCTGACCATCCCATGCCCTCCTTGTCCATTCCAGGCCTGTGGAATGAACGTGAGGCACCAGGTACTCCTCGGCCTCCCGGTCCACGGGACGTTGTACGCATCCCCACGGTGGATGGCCATCCGGCAGGCCCGGCCTCAGGGCCAGGGGCCAGGGTGTCCCTGCAGGCGCTGGAGGCAGAGGCCGAAGCCGGTGCCCAGGCAGAGGCCATGCTGCAGCGCCACATTGACCGCATCTACCGGGATGACACGCTCGTTGGCCGGTCCACGGGGGCCCGGCCCTTGCCACTGACCCGGCCCATGTCCCTAGCAGTGCCCGGACTGACCGGAGGGGCAGGGCCTCCAGAACCCCTGAGCCCGGCCATGTCCATCTCGCCCCAGGCCACCTACTTGTCGAAGCTGATCCCGCACGCCGTGCTGCCGCCCACAGTGGACGTGGTGGCCTTGGGCCGCTGCAGCCTGCGCACGCTGAGCCGCTGCAGCCTGCTCTCATCCAGCCCCGCCTCCATCCGCTCGCTGGGACACTTTTCCTCGGTCTCTAGCCCACGGCCCCGCAGCCGCCACCCTTCCTCCTCCAGTGACACCTGGAGCCACTCTCAGTCCTCTGAGACCATTGTGTCTGACGGCTCTACCCTCTCCTCGAAGGGTGGCTCAGAGGGCCGGCCAGAGAGCTCTGTGGCCAACAGTAACGTGGCGCCCCCTCCCCTGGGGGGCAGCGGGAGGGGCTCTCCCAGCGGGGGCAGCACTGCCGAGGCCTCGGACACTGTTAGCATTCGGAGCGGTGGCCAGTTGTCCGGCCGGAGTGTGTCCCTACGGAAGCTGAAGCGGCCCCCGCCACCTCCCCGCCGGACCCATTCGCTCCATCAGCGCAGCTCAGCAGCACATGATGGGCCCCTGGGGCTGCCTCCCAAGCCCGAGCGGAAGCAGCAGCAACAGCTGCCCCGGCCACCCACCACTGGCGGCGGGTCGGAAGGGGTGGGGGCAGCACCCTGTCCATCCAGCTCAGCAGGCAGCTGGGTGCCTGGCTTGTCTCCAGGTGGCTCCCGGTGTCCCCCACGCTCCCCAGAACGGACACTCTCACCCTCCAGTGGATACTCGAGCCAAAGTGGTACCCCTACCCTCCCTCCCAAGGGTCTAACAGGGGCCCCTGCTTCCCCAGGCAAGGCCCAACCCCCTAAACCAGAGCGTGTCACTTCCCTTCGATCTCCCGGGGCCTCGGTCTCCTCCTCCCTCACGTCTCTATGTTCCTCCTCCTCTGATCCGGCGCCGTCAGACCGCTCTGGTCCGCACGTGTCGACTGCCCTGGGTGACAGGTTTGTCATACCTCCTCACCCCAAGGTGCCTGCCCCCTTCTCCCCACCTCCCGCTAAGCCCAAGAGCCCAAACCAAGCTGCCCCTGCTCCAGCTGCCCCTGCTGTGGTCCCTGGGCCCATCTCTACCACTGCTGCCAGCCCTGAGTCCCCACCTACTCCCCAGACATCCCTAACCCCACCTCAGGCAGCTCCCGGTGCCTCCAAAGACCAGTCACCCCCACCATCCCCACCCCCATCTTATCATCCCCCTCCGCCACCCACTAAGAAGCCAGAGGTGGTTGAGGAGGCCCTGGCTGCCCCGGAGACTGCTGAGGAGGCCCTCCAAGATCCCACCTGGCCCCCACCCCCGCCTCCTGCACTGGAGGAGCAGGACCTGTCCATGGCTGACTTCCCTCCACCCGAGGAGGCCTTTTTCTCTGTGGCCAGCCCTGAGCCTGCAGACCCTTCACGGCCCCCGGAGCCCTCCTTAGCTACTGTCTCTTTCCAGAGCCAGCCCTGTGGTACCCCAGATCTTCCTCCAGCTCTGCCAGCCCCACCTGCTGCTGGTTCTGTCCCAGGGCTTCAGGCCAAGGTCCCTCGGAGGGAACCAGGGGGCTGCAGCAAGGGTGGCGGCCTTCCCAGGGAGGATGCTGGTGCACCCCTGGTCACACCTTCACTCCTGCAGATGGTTCGGCTGCGCTCTGTAGGCACTGCCACAGTGGCTCCGACTCCGGCATCAGGGCCGTCGGCCCCCCAGAAGCCACTGCGAAGGGCCCTGTCAGGGCGGGCCAGCCCAGCGCCTGCCTCCTCAGGGCTCCACGCTGCTGTTCGGCTCAAGTCCTCCAATCTGGCTGCCAGCGTGGGCCCTGTGAGTGCCCAGCCCAATGGACCACCTGAGGCAGAGCCGCGGTCCCCTGCCTCTACGGCCAGCTTCATCTTCTCCAAGGGCACCAAGAAGCTGCAGCTGGAGCGGCCCGTGTCCCCTGAGACCCAGGCTGACCTCCAGCGGAACCTGATAGCTGAACTTCGGAGTGTCTCAGACCAACGGCCACCCCAGGCCCCAAAGAAGCCACCTAAGGCCCCCCCGCCTGTGGCCCGCAAGCCTTCTGGGGGAGTTGCCCCCCCCACCTCCCCCAGCTTTCCTCGGGCTGAGCCCCTTCCTGCTCCTCCCACCAACGGGCTCCCCCATGCTGAGGACAGGACTAAGGAGGAGCTGGCAGAGAATGGAGGTGTGCTGCAGCGGGTGGGTCCAGAGGAGAAGCTGGGCCTGCCTGGCACAGGTACGGTGGGCAGGGAGGGGTGGGGTGTGGGTCCCATCACTGGTCATGGGAAACAGGTATCAGAAGTCCTGCCATTAGGGATTTGCTCTTGGATTCTGGTCTCGGGGTGCCTGGGAAGGGTGACCTGTCACCTCTGATGAGCTGCACTGAAGGAGCATGGATTGTTGGGCTTTGGAGTCAGACCTACTGAAATTTGAAGTTTGAATTCCAACTTTGCCATTTTATCTACCCATCCTAGCCTCGGGTTCCTCACTGTAAAGTGTGAGGCAACGATACATTATAGTGGCAGAGGGAACGTTTGTAAAATGTCCAGCTCAGTGCTGCTGTCGTGGTCAGTAAAGTGAGGGGGTGAGGATGTGCCCTGGGCTCTTAGTGGTCAGAACCAAGCTAGGGGGTCCCTTGCTGAGTATCCCTTTTCTCTCCACAGACCCACAGAAAGAGCTGGTCTGACCACCAGGCACCTTGCTGGCACTGCTGACCCATCCCAGGAATACAATCTCAGGGACCTGAGCGGCTCCAAGGATGAGAGGATACGGCAGACACTTAACCTAATAGGGAGGACGCCTGCAGCCTTAACCTCCATGGCCTTCAATATTTACGCAAGCCTGGTGTGGCTCCTGTCCTCCAAGTCATCCGGCTCTCATGCCTTTTCCTGAATGGATTCACCTCTGGCAGCTGCCGCTTCAGTCGTGGCCTTAGCCTCATCTTGAAGGAGGTAGCTGGTGGGAGTGGGTGTCTGTGCCCCCTGCTGGCCTCAAGGCCACAGAATTGGGAACAGAACACCTCACTTGAGGTTTTTTTTTTTCCTGTTTTTTTTAAATGTCCAAATCATGCACATGCTGTAGTCAAGAATCAAAGCACTTTTGAAAAGTGGCTGCATGTCCATCCTCCAGGGCCCGCGAAGCCACATTCCAGGGGCCTGTTTACATGGCAGCAGCATCAGTCCCCAGTAGCCAGCCCATGGCTGGGACTAATCTGTCCCCCTCCTCCGATCCAGTTTGCAACTTTTCTTAGTTCTTGGAGGTAGGCAAGTCGTCATATTCCCACAGGCTTCTCCAGGCTGGAGGCAGGAGTGGGGCTGTGGAATTCCAAAGCACAAAAGGTGCAGCGGGGGTTAGCCCTCCTGTGCCTCAACTTACCACCAACCAGCCTCCTGCCTTCTGGTTCTGCCAGGTGCTCCGTGCAGGGGACAGGAAGTGGGAGACTGCCAGGGCCCAAATGGGTGGGGGAGAAAGAACCAGAGGGGAGGTCCACAGGCTCTCTCTGCCCTGAGAGAGTGGGAGAACAGAGTAGAGAGTCACGTCATGGGGCACTTGGCCCTGTTTTACTTGATCAGGTTGGGGTGGGTGGACACGACTCTTCAGAGGCCGGAGCCGCAGGCCATGGCAAAGCTGGGTTCCTGTCAGCTCGACAGGAAGTACTGAGGACATGGATGGAGGGGTGGGTCTGGCAGGGAAGAGCCTATTTGGGCAGTGGGCCCAGACCCGGCCCTATGGATTATATCCTCTGACCTTTACTCTGCTCTGAGCACGTCCTTTCTGCAGCTGCCTTTCAGCACAGGTGGTTCCACTGGGGAGAGCTGACACTGAGTGACAGGATGGGAAGCCAAAGGTGCATTCTATGACAGACTCTTCCCTAGTCAATGAGGGGGAACTCAGCGCTCCTAGGGGCGGGCTGGGTGGTTCCCCCCTAGACATCAGCCTCTGCTACTGATCTCTCCTCCAGGAATTTTGCTGACCTTCCCACTTTCAACCTGTGCCACCTATCTCGGTAAGCTGGTTTCCTCACTGGCCCCGGTGGCCCCACGGGGGTGGCCCTAGTGCCTCCTTCCACTGCAGCATGGCTGTCACCAGGTCACCCCTTCGGTCTTGATCCTCTTTCCTCAACGGTGACTCAGGCTTGAGCCGGGCAAGGGACCTTGCTTTTAGCTGCTTCTCCTCCACCCAGGAGAGAAGGTTGACCCCCTCCCAGAAAAAGAGCTGGGAACACAGGGGATGTGATCTGAGATCCCAGCTTCCTATGGCCCTCTCTCACTATTCTCTTCTCTCTGTAGCTATAAACCAATGTTCTTCCCTGCCCTTTGGGTAATGGAGAGCTGCTGCTGGGTATGTGTTGTGCCTGCCCAGTGAGTTGGGGAAAGAGGACAGTCAGTAAGCCCTCCTCTGCTCAGAGCTCCTGATTCAACCCCCCGGGAACCGGGAACCAGGAACCAAGACCAGGCCAAAGCTTCCATGACACCAGGCCCTGGCAGCAGCCTCGGAGCTGCTGGAGGTAGGAGGGAGCCCACCTTCTGTGTTTCTTTCCCTCCCCTTCCTATGTTACTGGAGCCCCTTGTCTTCAGTTAAGACTCCTCTGAGCTTGTTTTCCCACTGGGTGGAACAGAGTAGAAAGGAGAAGGGAGGATCTCCAAGAGGCAAGTCCTTTTGTCCTCTTGGGTAAATGAGCTTGCCCTAGTGCACATGGAGACCAAAAGCCTCTGATTTTTAATTTCCATAAAAATGTCAGAGAAGTGTGTGTGTGTATACACATACATATATATGTGTATACACACACACATATATATATATATATATTTCTTTAAGTTTCTGAGTCTTTGATATGTCTATACAATCTATTCCCTCTGCTCTGAAGCTGGAGTGATACACATGGAAAAAGCTCTGTGTGGGTTTCATTCGAAGATGTTAATTAATTAAATGATTAAAACTTGGCTGTGGCTGCTGCTTCTTAATGGGGTGGGTCAAGGTCGTGGTCTGGGCCCACATTTAGAAGGGACAATGTTCTGGACCCTAAAGTGAGCCTCTTCTTTTTAACACTGCTAAAGGGGAAGTCAAGGTGTCTGCCATCCAGCCTAGTCCACCCCCGCTCCCATTACAGGGTCAAAAGTCCAAGATACAAACAGCCCGAGGCTGGGTGAGGGGCCCAGAAGCTGCTACACACTGTGTTCTCCTTTCCTGAGATGGTGCAGCTCACAGACAGGTCCTGTCCGGACACCCTTGTTCAGACATTTTATTTGAATTTATGACAATGATGCTTAGTGGTCCTGATTGAGATGCCTTATGGAGAAGCACCGCACCCTCCCTGAAGAAAGAACCAGGCTGTGCCATCCAATAACACGCAGCTGGTTTAGGGAGTGTCCCCCCAGCAGGATCAAAGGGCAATCCAGGAGTCCTGGGGCAGGCTCTGCCCCAGCGACAAGCCTCAGGGCTGGCAGGCATCCGGGAAAGGTGCCAACCACTTGGTAGACCACTAGGTTCTCTGTTTTGCCTTCCCTTCCCTTTTCAAATCCCACAGTTTCCTGTTGGGGAGAGGCTGTAATTAGCCCAGTTCAGGCACCAGATCCCAGCCAGAGGCATAGCTGCTGGGATAATGCTAAGAAAACTGGAAACCAATATTTTTCCAGTTACAAGGATTATGGCATAAACTTTTTCTGAGTTAACATCATATTGAAACCAGATTTGTCAGGTCAGCTGCCAAGGGAAGAAGGTAGGGCTGCACTCCCTGCATTGCCCCGTGCTCATCACTACCCGGGAGGTCAGCCTTTCCCTGCAGCCAGACAGGATGATCCTGGATCCTGGGGAGGCTGAGCTGCACCTCACTGAGTCTTGCACCTCACAGAGTCCCAAACTTCCTGCTTCAGTGTCCTGGGAGATGGGTAAGCAGATGATGGATGTAGCAAATTAAGGAGACAGCAGATGACTCAGGATGATGAGAGAAGGGAGGAAGACGCCAGGTTGGCTAGCTGATGTTCCCCCCTTTCAGTGATTTACAGGAGATGTACCCTAGCTTGGTCATGAAGTTGGTTTGCTTCCACTGTGCGATGCACTCCTCAGAAATTCTGAAGTCAGCCTGGACAAGAAAAACAACAACAAAAGTGATTATAGTGATGGTGGCAAGACTACAAGAAAACAAAGACTCTTATACCACTAGTAGTATAAATTGACTCAACTTCTCTAAGAGGGCAGTTTGCGAAAAGCTTTCGTTTCAAGGTATTTCTTTCTTTTGCCTAAGGTAAGTCCATTTTAGGGATTTAGTTGTAGAAAATAATCATGAATAAATACAAAGAACTAGGTACCAGGGCATCCATCGTAGCATTCTAAGAGGGAAAAACTGAGAACCACCTCAATGTCTAATAAGGTCTGGGGTAAATTATGATCGTTATGATATAATACTGTATATATGTATGTATATGTGTGTGTGTGTGTGTGTGTATGGTTCTCCCCCGCCCCTCAGTATTTAAGAAGATGGGGAAATCTTTGAGGCCTAAAGTTAAATTAAAAAAAAAATAAAAAAGAAGAAGAGGGACTTCCCTGGTGGTCCAGTGGTAAAGAATCTGCATTCCAATGCAGGGGATGCGGGTTCGATCTCTGGTCAGGGAACTAAGACCCCACATGCTGCGGGGCAACTAAGCCTGCACGCCACAACTACTGAGCTCACGTGCCTCAACTAGAGCCTGCGTACCGCAAACCATAGAGCCCACGTGCTCTGGAGCCCGTGCCACAACTAGAGAAGAGAAAACCCGCAGGCCACGACTAGAGAGAAGCCCGCACTGCAGCAAAGAGCAACGAGCAGATCCCACACGCCGCAAGGAAGACCCGACACAGCCAAATAAATATTTTTTAAAAAAAGAACAATAAACATGGTATGACTCAAACAATAAATATATTATCACTATGCATAGAGAAATTCCAGAAGGAAATAATCACTAATGACATTTTTCAGCATCTCTAGGTAGCAGGACTATGGATGTTTTATTTTCTTCATTTTCCCCTACATTTTAGCCACTTCTACAATGAAAATTTATTTTATAGCTAGAAAAAAACAGTGGATTCAAAAAACTGGCCTGGAAAACTAGGAAAGGAGGGAGGGGACAAAGCCATTTGCCACTTGCAGGAGGATGGAGAGGTAGAAACCACTCTAAACGCCCTCCAGAAATACTGTCTAGTTGAGGAAAGAAGGAACTAACTAGGAAAAGTCACACGTGTAGTGTTAGTTCCACGAGGAGAGTGAATCTCTGCTGCTTTACTCAGTGATGTAGCCCAAGCACCTAGAAGAGTGCCGGACGCATATATTAGGGTGCTGAATGAATGCAAGAATTCGGGGCAGGCCATGTGAGTCAATGCCCCTGAAGCAAAGAGAATGAGTGCTCTCAGATCAAGGTGGGCAGGAGGGACCCCGGGAGGGCTCTGATCCTGGCTCCATCATTTCTGGTGACCCTGTGTGGCCTTGGCAGGTATCCTGCCAGATAAATTGGGGATAAGCTATCACAGACGGAAGGAAGGTCAAATGAGGAAATGTCTCAAGTCCCTGACACAGTGCCTCAAACAGTCTGTCAGTGCTCAGTACCTGCGAGGGCCCACAGGCTCCTCAGGCACCTCATTTGACAGGTCTGGAATGAAGAAGGAAGAGAGGGGCTTAGACGCAGGAAGGCCCAGCTGGGAAAAGGGCAGGTGTGGATTCAGGAACAGAGCAATCTGGAGACAGTCCAGGCGGCCCTGGTATGAGGGAAAAAGTGCAGATTGTTACCTGCAGTTTCTCAAAGACTTTCTTCTTGGGCTTAAGCTCTTCATCTGGTTGGCCTTTCTCATAGCCCTTCACAAACACTCGCTCACCAGGAGCTGAGCCGGCAGGAGGGTCCAGAGGCTCAACCTTGCGGCTTGCTCCTTCTCTGGGAAGACACACAGGACAAGATAAGAGTGAGGCTATGGACTGTCTCCAGCTGCCATGGAGGCCAAAGCACTGGGGCCTTTTCCTAGGGGCCTAATGGGATCTAGGGAACCCTCAATGCCAGGGCCCTAGGAGTACTTCACTGCTGTTCTACGTCTCTGGATATCGCCCGCATTGGGTTAACCAGGGCTGAACTGAAATTCTATGTCAGGAGAGACTCCAAAATCTGGGCTTTTAGGAGAGGAAGTATATGACATAACAGCCAGTGAACTGGGTCTGAATCCTGGTTTCACCTCTTACTAGTAGAGAGACCAGAGCATGCACACAGCTTAGAATCTTCAATTCCTGTTTTAATAAAGTTAACTTTAGGTAAAGTGCTTCATCCACGGCTCTTGTACAATAAATAATCCCTCCATGCATCATCTTTTGGGTAGTGTTCTCAGGGCCTCCACCTGGCATGTGGAAGGGCAGCATGTGGGCTAATCCCCCCTCTTCCGGGCCTCCCCAGGCCCTGTGCTCCCCATCCCCCAAGTCCGCACTCACATAGAAGCACACAGAAGCATGCCTTTGGACTCGATTCCTCTCATCTTCTGGGGTTTCAGATTACACAGCACCACCACCAGCCTGTCCTGCAGTTCCTCCCTGGGCGCAAACTGCACCAGGCCACTCACCACAGTCCGTGGTTCAGCTTCCCCCACATCAATCTTCTCCACATACAGGCTGTCTGCATCCGGGTGCTGCCAGCAGGAGATGTCAGGCTCAGAGAACATCATAATGGAATAGATCATGGGGCCTGGTGAACCCTCTGACTCCAGAAACAGGCATCCACTCCTTACTAAGGCCCTGGAGGAACCCTCTTAGCCCTAACTCTCCAGGTCCCAGGCAGCAGACATGAGAAGGGGCCCCAAAGAGGCAGATTTGAGTAACATGAGCCTAATTACTTGTGTTAGAAGTGGAAGGAGCCTCTAACAGAGGTTAAAATGGCCTGAACTGCCTGGGTGGCCACCATTATGGCCATGTGTACACCAGATCAATCCCAGTCCTGGGGGGACTGGAAGACAAGAGGCTTCACCATCCGAAACAAGAGCATCAGCAGCTATTTCAAGGTAGTTTTGGTGGTTAGTCTAATATGGTGAAAAGTAAATCAATACTGGGAGAAAAAAATACCCAGACCACTGGTCCCAGGCCACTGGTTGCATAGCCATCTGCCTCTGGAAAAAGGAAGTCCTCCCTTCACCATTTCCTGGGGTGGGGAGAGGGAAGGACAAAGGAGCTGATCCAAGATAAGGCCTGTGGCTAGTCCAGACAAGCTGGGAGAGACCAGGTGAGTCAATCAGACTGGATTTGGTAGATAAACAAGCTCCTTCTGACTAACATCCCTCCGTATTCTGAGTTCCTGGCTGTGTTTGTTTGAATAAGGTCCAGAGATAGCAAAGGGAAAAGCCTGATGCCTGGAATTAGATGCCTGGGTTCTGACTCGCAATATGACCTCAGGGATGTTACTTCCCATCCCAGGCCAGGTTTCCTCCAGATGGAAGCAGACAAACCTGACTCCTGTCTGCCTCTCCGGGACGTGGTGGAAAATGAGTACCTTGTCCACACTTATGACTCTCCCCACACGGATATCCAGGCGGGATGGGATGACCTCCTCTGGTTCTGAATTCTTGGCTGGGCCTTTGGCAACTGGCTCTGGAGATGAGAAGAACCCAAGGCTCAGAACTCTCCTCCTTCCCATAACAGGTCAGCTGCTGATCCCCCCAAATGACACTAGCAGGACTTAGTGCAGAATCCCCAGGATCTACCCACTGAATTATAACTTCTTTAAAACAGAGCCAGCAGCCTTTGAGAAGTGACATGCCAGATTTCATCTCTCTCTCCTTCAGGTATTGGGCTGGAGGGGAGGGGAGGGGCCAAGTGTAGCTTTGCCACCATTCGGGCATTCCACATATATTCAGCCATTCCTCCTTTTCTGGCAGGGCCACACAAGACTCTCAATGTTATCTCAGCATCGTGGATGCGTGGCTGGCCAACTAAGAACCAGTCAGGAGCACGTGGAAGGGAACTGGGCAAATCTAGAGATGAGCTTCCCTGAGATGCTGCGCAGACCCTGCCCAAGCAGCTGTTACCCTAATGGTCTAACCCAATTGGTCTCCTTTACTGAAGAGGCGGATTTTGTGAAAGGATCAAAGTACATGTCTCAAACCAGCACTCACAGCAGTGTTGGTAGAGCAGGATGTAATCACTTCATAGTACCCACCAAACCAAATTCAAGATGACTGGAGTTCCATTCCACCAGTCAACGGGGCATGACATTCCTGCACTTCAGACCATGCCCCCACCACCGGCTTCTTGGGCCTGAATTGAAGACAGACCCTTTTCTGAGGCCCACTGACAGGCTCTCTACCTGATAATGTCACACCCAACCCCCCCAAGCCCGACCCCTCCCCAGCTGGCCTTACTCTGCTTCGAGGGATCTGGGTAGGCAGCGCTGGACAGTTTCTTTAGTGCAGGGGTATTAAACTTTTCCCGGATGGGATCCAGCAACTTGTTGAGGGCAACTTCAACAGAATTCTTTAGGTCTCCAGGGTGCACAACCTGCAAGTGTACAAGGCCAGATGAGAAGGGGCACTGGAACAGGTGAACTGGGCACGGGACACCTGAATCTACTAAGAATAATGTGCATATAGGATGCAGGGTGTTTTCTGAGCAGAGTCTTATTTGAACCTCAGAACAAGCTTGTGAAGCTGGTAGAGCAGAGAAGGGGAAATAGGTTCAAAAGGTTATCTAATATGTCCAAGACCCAGGTCTTTTGACACTGAATTTCACACTAACTTGGGGGTTTTTAGAGGCTGAATGTTTTTAATTGACTTCTTCTAGTCCCTCCATTTATGCTCAGAGTAGTGGAGTAAAGCACATGTTATTTACAGGTAGGGAAACATTCACATAGGGAAGCTAGGAGCTAGAGACAGCCTGAGGGGGGAGCTGAGTGAGCAAGAAGGAAGAACAGGGCTTTGGAGTTAGAACCTGGGGTGAGTCCCAGCTAGCTGGCTGACCCCCAACCAGGCACTTAACCCTTCTGAGCTTTGGATTCTTCACTTAAAAAATGAAAATAACAATACCTTTACCTGCTAGAGTCAGAATAAGGATTAAATCACTTAACATGGGTAAAAATGGTGAGTAGTGCTAGTACATGGTAGGAGCTCAGTAATTCCATTTTTTCTTCTCATGTCCTGTGACTACCACTTTTACATCCCAAATCTGGCCCCAAAGGATCTTCTAAGATATTCTGAGGGGACGTCCCCTAGGTATGAATACATGTAATAAAACAATGCCTATGTTTTTGTTTCTGAGGTTATTCCTTCGTTTCCTCGGGAATGTTTCATTTTTTTTTTAAAATAAATTTATTTATTTTAGGCTGCGTTGGGTCTTCGTTGCTGCACATGGGCTTTCTCTAGTTGTGGCGAGCGGGGGCTACTCTTCGTTGCAGTAGGCATGCTTCTCATTGCGGTGGCTTCTCTTGTTGTGGAGTGTGGGCTCTAGGTGTGAGGGCTTCAATAGTTGTGGCACGTGGGGTCAGTAGCTGTGGCGCACGGGCTCAGTTGCTCCACGGCGTGTGGGATCTTCCCGGACCAGGGCTTGAACCCGTGTTCCCTGCACTGGCAGGAGGATTCTTAACCACTGTGCCATCCAGAAAAGTTCTGAATGTTTCTTTTTTTTTTTGCGGTACACGGGCCTCTCACTGTTGTGGCGTCTCCCGTTGTGGAGCACAGGCTCCAGACGCGCAGGCTCAGCGTCCATGGCTCAGGGGCCCAGGTGGGATCTTCCTGGACCGGGGCATGAACCCGTGTCCCCTGCATCGGCAGGCAGACTCCCAACCACTGCACCACCAGGGAAGCCCCCGAATGTTTCATTTTTAATAGAAAAGTTTTAGACCTGCACTGTCCAATATGGTAGCCACAAGCCTCATGTGCATATTTAAATGGAAGTTAAAATTCAGTTCCTCAGTTTACTGGTCACATTGTGAGGTTCAACAGACACATGTGGCCAGTGGCAACTGTGTTAGTACAGACAGAACATGTCCACCATCACAGAAAGTGCTGCTGCTTACGCTGTCAGACTCTTTCTTCAGAAGTGTTTCTTCTACTCCGTCTCATCAGTCCCACAAAGGACTGTTCACAGGGTTGAGGAATGCGGTGTGGGTTCTGTGGCTGCCTCAGATGGCAGACAGAAGGGTTTCAGAGCAATAGCTGCCAAATGTCCAAAAAATGGGCCTTAAGGGCCCTCAGACCTCAGAGGTCATTGAGTCTTTTCTTCCACTTGATGCTCAAACCCTCATACAACCTTGCCTCCAGTGGTCCTCTGGCCTCTGCCTGAACACCTCAGTGATGGGGAATGCAAGGTCAGGCCAGGCAGCCCTGCCCATCACCACACCATTGAGGCCACTAGAAAGTTCTTCAAGCCTAAACAAGCCTCCCTGTGGTCCCCACCCGCAACCCTAGTTCAACCATCTGGTGCCACTAGAAGGAACCTCACCCCTCTCCCAGGAAAGCCCTTCCTGTGTTCAAGGATCGGTGAACACATACTTGCTTCCCAACTCAACATGCCCAGTTCTTTCAGCTGTGCTTTGTGACACAGTTTGCAGTCTGTTCCCTATCATGGCATCCTTCCTCTCCCCACCAACACACCCCAGATTGTCAAATAAACCTCACACAATTGAAGTCCAGGGCTGAATGCACAACCCCAAAGGTACTCAGAACAATGTAGAACTGAACGGACGATCAACTCCCTGGTTCCAGACTCTACATTTCTGATGACTGAGGCCAAGACCTCATGAACATTTCTGACAGCCCCGTCACATTGCTGATTCAGCCCAAATTCAGTCAGTCAAGACCTCTCCTTTCATTCCCCATACACACTGTTATCACTCCTTCCCTTCATGATCTGGCCCTGCCTCCCTCTCCCGCAGTGCCCCCCCATCACCTTGTAGACTCTAGTCAGACGAAAGCACTTGTGATTCCTTAGACACCATGCTGTTTTCATCTTACCACATCTGTGCACAATGCATTCCCTCACAGGTTTCCTCATGAACTCCTAATCCTCAAGTGAAACCGTGTTTGGATGTTGTCCCCTCCATAAAGCTTTCCCAGACAGCCAGGTAATCACTTCCTCCTGTTCTATTTCTGGACCATGTATACTTGGTACAGTAACCAGTAAATGATTATTTATTTACATGTCTGCCTCTCCTAGGGACTATGAGCTTCATGAGGATTTAATCCTCTTTGTAATGCCAGCCCCTAGCATGGTGCCAAACACATGCGAACCTAGTGAGTCTTTTGTTAAATTGTTTGTCGAAATGAATAGTATTCTCTATTCTGTTCTTTTATAGTTGTGTCTCTTTTCTGAACCTTGATTTTGTACGTGTCCCTGAAATGCTTCATCTTGTTGAGTTTGTCGGCCCTTCATTCCAGGTTAAGTCCTTTGGAGTGTGATGAGGACACCAATATATTAGTTTTGTGCCATTTGCTAATCTAATCCATGAACCACATGAATCTAAGCCATTAATACAAAATATATGGACCCAAGAGCATGATGACAGAGCCCTGTGGCACGTAACAAGAAACCTGGCGAGGCCACGTGGAGAGATTTGTCAGAATGAGTTCAGTGGAGACTACTCCTCCTCTGGTATTACCTCATCAGCAAAGTCCTTTTCCAGGTCCAAGTAAGCTGTGTAGGTTTTGTTTCCACCCCATTTTTCATCTCGAAGGATCACGAACTCTGTAAGAAAAAGGATCCATGCCAACAAACTCACTGATAATGGCAAGTCAGCATTCCTGGCCCAAATGTATGGGTATCTGTAGTTTCTGCCATATATCTTGAACTTCATCATATGGCATTTTATTGTTTTTAAATTGGATGAGTGGCAATGTCGTATACCCAGCTAGCATCCAAGCTCGGGGGAACGATCGTGTCTTACATCTCTTTTGTATTCCTCTAGTCCACTTGCCTGACCCCTTCATTTCTACCACCCCTGCTCACCCTGACACCCCACTTAGAACCTACCCTGTTAACAAACACACAGATAACTCAACGATATCCCCACTTCAATCACACATTAATATATGAGAAATCAGAGCAGAGATTCGGGGAAGCCAGCCCCTGGAGGAAGACTCTGTGACAAACCGCAAGTATGATCACAGCACTGGTTTTGCTATTTCAGCCTGGCCTCCGAGAAGAAAACAGGCAGTATCTTACCAGACTTGAGGGGAAAGAGGACGTGCTTGATGAAGGACAGAACGCCATTGTTCTCCACATTCCCTGGCTCACAGAAGGCCTTCTTCAGTTTTTTCTTCACATCCTCTTTCCGATCCAGGAGATCTATCTTGGACTCCTAGAAGCCAGGAAGGAAAGGAGGACCTCTTGTGGTTGAAAATGAGAATATGCTCAACTAATCTGTATTTTAATTTTTTTGGACAAAGATTTAAACATTAAGTGACTTTTAACAAAAGCAGAATTAATCGGAGTGAAGGATCACTCACAATACTAAATAAAAATATTTTAATTTTTCTCTCTTCTTCCCAGGCCTTATTTGCATATGGAATCGTTACAAATTTGTAGCTGGAGAATAAACCTCCTGTGTTTTTTCTCTTGAGACTGTGTCATAAGTACTTTTGAGTGGCTACCTAGTCTTCGCTTGTAATTTTTATGCTGTATTATATTCGCAATTATTAGTGACAACATAATTTATTTGGCAATTTCTAAACTGTTGGATTACGTTCTCATTTTTACAAACTATATACAATGCTATGATGAACATTTCTGCAGAGGTCCTTTTGCCTTCTCTAGGATTATAGCTACCAAAAACTGCTAGGCCCCAAGCTGTTTTCTGACAGGCATATATCAAGTGACATTGCCATCAGCAGTGTGTCAGAATACTTGTTTCACAGCCATCACCAACACCAGGTATTAGGTATTATCTAGAGCCATCTGTCCTTTTTAGGGTAACAGGCTTTGTTTCTTATTTTGGAGTGAGTGAACTCAACGCCCATTTGTGTCCAGCGGTTACCAAGCTCTGGTCAACATACGACTGTATGTGAATCACCTGGGGTGCTTAAAATAACACAAATTACCAGCTCCACCCAAACCTAATAAATCAAAATTTCTTGGGGTTGGCCCAGGCATTTGTATTTTAAAAAGCTCTGCACATGATTCTGCGGCAGTCACATTTAGGAACTGCTGCTGGCACTGATTTCCAGGATGAAGATATGGTTAACGTTACTAAATAGGGTGAGTGATAGACTTTGTCAGAGAAACAACTGACACATAGGGCATTTTAATGAGAGAAAAAGGAACGAGTCTATTCCTTTAAAAATAACAATAACGGTTTCTATGCCTATATTTACCAATTCATGAGCAGACAAAGATCTAGAAATCAGACTTAAAGCACTAGATGAGTGTCCAAAAATGATTCCAATCAGAATCAGCTAGTAAGCTTTGAAAGAAAATACAGATTCCTGAGTTGTTTCCCAGAACCACTTTATCAGAATCTCTAAGGACAGGGCCTTAATCAACTCTCTCTCTCTCTCTTTTTTAAAAGTCCCCTAGCTGATTCTGAAGATCAGCCATGTTTGGGAACTCAGAACCCAACCTTTCACATCTTTGAGTTCCACTAATTCTTCTATTCTGTGCCTTAGTGATCAGAACAAAACTGCACTTTCCCCAAGCAGGACTTTTAAATGTTAAAAGACATCATATTTATCAAAATTATTATATTAAACATCACCCTAAGAATCAAGATGCTAACTGGTGTCAACAAGGACATACTGTATAGCACAGGGAACTCTACCCAATATTCTGTAATGATCTATACGGGAAAAGAATGGGAAAAAGAATGGATATATGTGTATGTATAATTGAATCACTTTGCTGTACACCTGAAACTAACACAGCATTGTAAATCAACTATACTCTAATTTTTTATATAAAATTTTTATATAAAATAAAAATTAAATGAAAAATAAAAAGATGCTCAGGACTTTCCCGGTGGTGCAGTGGTTGAGAGTCCACCTGCCAACGCAGGAGACACAGGTTCGTGCCCTGGTCTCAGAGGATCCCACATGCCGCGGAGCGGCTGGGCCTGTGAGCCATGGCCACTGAGCCTGCACGTCCGAAGCCTGTGCTTCGCAACAGGAGAGGCCAC
>NW_020175208.1:2421924-2428520 GCF_003031525.2 Neophocaena asiaeorientalis asiaeorientalis | reverse complement strand
GCATGCCGCAACTAAGAGTTCGCATGCCACAACTAAGGAGCCTGTAAGCCACAACTAAGGAATCTGCCAGCTGCAACTAAGACCCAGTGCAACCAAATAAATAAATAAATAATAAATATTTTTTTTAAAAAGATGCTAATTGGTGAAATGCAACCACAGCCTTCTCATTAATAAGGCTGACTTTTATCACAGTTCTATGGGTGAAGAAACTACTTTTGCTTGTACATTTTTTTTTTTAATTTATTTTTGGCTGTGTTGGGTCTTTGTTGCCGCGCAGGGACTTTTTCTAGTTGTGGCGAGCGGAGGGCTACTCTTTGTTGTGGTGCATGGGCTTCTCATTGCAGTGGCTTCTCTTGTTGCGGAGCACAGGCTCTTGGAGTGTGGGCTTCAGTAGTTGGGGCTCACGGGCTTAGTTGCTCTGTGGCATGTAGGATCTTCCCGGATCAGGGCTTGAACCCGTGTCCCCTGCATTGGCAGGCGGACTCGACCCCTGCGCCACCAGGGAAGTCCTTTTGCTTGTACTTTTTATCAGCAGCAGTAAAACTTAAAATTATGATTGGATCTCATCAGGACTGCTCCCTGGGTCCTTCAATACTCAAGAACCACTGGAATTAATTGGATAACTTAAGATTTCTTATAGCTCAGATATTTGAGAATTTTAGTTAGCCAGGTTACTGTTCTTTCTAGTCCTCAATTTCTTCATCTCTTGAAGATTTCTCAACTCAAGTCAGAGCTGGCAACCTACCTCTTCAGAAGAGCTCATTTTGCTGCCAGTTAATCCTGGAACCATAGGATTCATCAGGTGGACCCGTTTTGAGTAGCCAAGTGCAGGGAGGTACTAGGGGGTTAGAAAGAAACACACGAAAGCAGATATTAGTATGAATTCCTCCTCGGTGCCCTGATCTCATCTAACCTGGCCTGCCACATAACAGTTTGATATATTCGTGCCAATCTTTTTTTTCTACTGAATATATAAATTTTCAGTGGTGATCATAATATTAACAAGGGTTTTATTTTCCTACTGTTTTTCTATTAGTATTACATTGTGAAGCTATTGGACTTACCCTACTGCCATAAACAACTCTAAAAGTTGGAAATATAGAAATATTCCATTTCTATAAGCTGCAAATAACCATTTGCAGACATTAGACAGCAACAAGTGTAGGGCTACAAATCTTGAGAGAAGGGAGTTAGGTGACCCTACATCCACCCTGGCTTTCTCCTTGAGGGCATTTTTTTCAAACTGAGCGCTGAGAAAAAAGAGACCAAGCAGAGAGCAGCAGTCTGACTAAGCAGAGGAGATAGAGATTGGAATTCAGGGCTACCAGGAGGCTAGGATTTGGGGAGGGTTCCAGAGAGAAGGGAGCCCCCTCCAAAAATCTAGGTCAAAGTTCTCCATTGCTTTCTTGATTGACTCATAGCTGTGCGTTCATTCGGAGAGACAGCACGAAGCCCAGCAGAGAACAGGCTCTGGGAGGCTGGAGACCTGAACAAATTTTAGGGGCTCCACAGTGCTGGGGAGACAGAAGTTGAAGTTTAGGTCCAATCAAAGCAGAGAGGGCTTTGTGAATACCCTAAGATTTCAGTTTGAGACCCCAGAAAGGCCACATACTAAGATAAGGTCCATATTATAGGAGTAAGAGCAAACTGAAATAGACCTATTCTAACAAAGTCTAAAACCCACCCTTGACAGAATCAAGGTGACAAGTCAGTAATTAAACAGAAAACATGCACTCTATAAATATAATTCAGAGCCTCTACAGCGTATCTACGGTGTCTCTGATACACTGAAAAGTACTAGAAGTGGGAAGCAGAAAAAAAATGACTGACAGTCAAGAGGAAACAGTCAATAAAAGCAGACGCACAAATAATCCAGATACTGGAATAAGGAGATCAGGATGTCAAAATAACTACGATTGATGTGTTAAAGGAAACAGAGGAAAAGATGGACAAAATGGATAAAAGATGGAGAACTATAAAAGAGAATTGGAATCTATAAAAAAGGATCAAATGGAAGATCTAAAATGGCACAGTACAATACTGGATGGATTTAACAAAAGACAGGATTAATGAACATGAAGAAAAATCAATAGACAATAACCAAACTAAAGCACAGAGGGAAACAACAGAACAGACTATGAGACATGTGGGACATGATCAAGAGGTCTAATCTGTGTAAAATTAGGGTCTCAAGAGGAGAGACAGAAGAGGACAGAAACAATATTTAAAGGAAATAGTAGGGGACAATTTCCCAAATGTGATGAAAATATCAACCCATAGACTCAAGAAGCTCAGCAAAATCCAAGCAGGATAAATACAAAGAAAACTAAAGCTAAAAACACCATTGTCAAATTGCTAAAAATCAGAGGCAGAGAAAACATTAAAAGCAACCAGAGAAAAGATATACTATCTGCAAAGGAGAAACAATGATACTTACAGGTGACTTTTCAATGGAAACTATAAAAGCCAGAGGCAACAGGACAACTCCTTAAAATGCTAAAAGAAAATAACTGCAAACCTAGAATTTTATACCCATTGAGAGCCAAGGGAAAAAAATACAAAAACAAAAAAGAAAGCAAAGGAAAGATGTCCTCAGACAAAAGAAAGCCGAAAGAACTCATTACCAAGAGCCCTGCATTGCAAACACAAAACACAAAGGGGTCTTTAGGCTAAAGGAAAATGATCCCAGAGGGAAGCACAAGGCACAGAACCGCAGGAAGAAATCAAGAGTATCAGAAAGGGTAAGTGGGGGTAAATATACGTGAAAATTGACTGTTTAAAAAACAATTATAGGGCTTCCCTCGTGGCGCAGTGGTTGAGAGTCCGCCTGCCGATGCAGGGGACACGGGTTCGTGCCCCGGTCCGGGAAGATCCCACATGCCGTGGAGCGGCTGGGCCTGTGAGCCATGGCCGCTGAGCCTGCGCGTCCGGAGCCTGTGCTCCGCAACGGGAGAGGCCACAACAGTGAGAGGCCCATGTACCGCAAAAAAATAAATAAATACAAACAATAAAATTATATCTTGAGGACATATTTGTATACTTATTTGGACAAAGGGTAGAAACATTTTAGAGTCATCAAATCACCCATCAGGAATTTACTTTTTTACTAGCAGTGTTTTCTCTACTCCCTTACCAATAAGAGGTTTTGAGAAGCTTTCAAAAATACCAACCACTTCTCAATAGCCCCTTTCAACTTACTCAAGTTCTTTCCCAGAAAAGAAGTATTATGGGTTTGTGCTAATTTCTTCCTTTAAACCCTGTTAAACCTCATCTCAGAGATGAGTCGTTTATTTAAGATCCAGAGCAATATGGACCAAATTGGTCTGGGAAAGAACAGTAGTTCTGACTGGTGTTAGCTTTCCCTGGAAACTGAGCTATTAGGGAAGAAGCAAAAAAGAAGAAGAAAAAAAAAAAGAAGCAAATCCAGCAGCTTTGGGGGCAGCTTCCTGGTGGCAGCAGCAAGAGCACAGGCTTTTGAGTCAGACAGATCTGAATGCTAATTCCTGCTCAGTCACTAACTGTGTGATACTGGACAGCTTTCTTACTCTCTCTATCCTCAGCCTTCTCATCTGCAAAACAAGGTGAATAATACCTACCATACCATATGATTGCTGGCACTGGCACATTGAAGAAACTTTAATGCACACCTCTGCGGGTCAAAAGAAAAAAAGATAGGAAAAAGAGGACACTAACCTTCTCCGCAAAGGTGAAAATCTTTCTCTGGTCAACTCCTCCAAATTGGGCATCTACTTTCAAATACTCTTCATCCAAGGCCTGTGGAAAGAAACACATGAGCATAAACTCCAACTGTATTTCCTCTGTATGGGTCTAAGAAATGAGAAACTTTTGAAAACCACTAAAATTTTCCGAAGGTAGAACCAGGAAGCAAATAAGCAGCACTCAGCCTTCCTGTTGGCTTCAAGAGCTAGATACACATTTGCTGAGTGCCTGCAGTGAACAATATTCGATGTGGGTATCATGGGGTAAAAAAATAAGAAGAGTCTCTGCTCTCAGGAAGCTCACAATCCAGTGAGGATAGTCATGTCAAAAGTACCCAATGAATAAGGCAGCCTGTGACAAGTGTCAAATAACTGGCATAAAAAGGAAGTCCTGTGAGAGCTCAGAAAAACGGGGCAAGACTGAACTAGTATAAACAGTTACTATCACTTATTAGATGTCAGGCCTAGTGCCAGTCCTGTGGATGCAGAGATGAATCAGACCCAGATTCTGCCTTCAAGAAGCCAATTAACTAGCTGGGGAGAGAGACACGTGAATACGTAATTTCTATACAGCATGCCAAGGGCTAACTTACATGTTCATTTAAGGAACATATTAACACGAAGAAAGAAATTATTATCTCTGTTCAGACTGGTGGTGGTGAAGGCTTCCTAGAGTCAGATTGTGGGCTGAGCTTGGTTTTGAATATATAGATGCTTTTCACCATGCAGAGGAAACAGAATGTGAGAGGGCACAGAGGTGTGAAGTGTTCAGGCAAATTATGAGTGATTCAGTCTGCAAAAGCACAAACTCCGGGCTTCCCTGGTGGCACAGTGGTTGAGAGTCCGCCTGCCAATGCAGGAGACACGAGTTCGTGCCCCGGTCTGGGAAGATCCCACATGCCGTGGAGCGGCTGGGTCCGTGAGCCATGGCCACTGGGCCTGCGCGTCCGGAGCCTGTGCTCCGCAATGGGAGAGGCCGCAACAGTGAGAGACCCACGTACCAAAAAAAAAAAAGCACAAACTCCAAGGGATGTGGGAAGTGGTGAGTGATGAGGTTAGAAAAGTTGGTAAAGGGCTTCCCTGGTAGCGCAGTGGTTAAGAATCCGCCTGCCAATGCAGGGGACATGGGTTCGAGCCCTGGTCCGGGAAGATCCCACATGCCGCGGAGCAACTAAGCCTGTGCTCCTGCGCTCTAGAACCCACGAGCCAAAACTACTGAGCTCGAGTGCCACAACTACTGAAACCTGCGCGCCTAGAGCCTGTGCTCCGCAACAAGAGAAGCCACCGCAATGAGAAGCCCGTGCACCGCAATGAAGAGTAGCCCCTGCTCACCGCAACTAGAGAAAGCCTGTGCAATGAAGACCCAACGGAGCCAAAAATTAAATTAATTAATTTTTAAAAAAAAGGAAAGAAAAGAAAAGCTGGTAAGGACCCTGAATGTCATGTGAGGGTGCCTAGCAACATGCTGGCCAGTGAACGATTTTAAGGAGGGAAGAAACATGATTCACACACTGTAGAAAAATCACACCAGTAAGGCGGCAGAGTGTGGAGTGGTGGCCTGAGGACCAGAGATAAAGAAAACGGCCAGAAGGCTGCTGTGAGAGGCCAGGTGAGAAATAACAATGAACCAAGTTGGTGAGGACGTAGAGCAAGAATGAATTTAAGAGATTTTTAAGAAATAGAATTGATAGGGCTTCCCTGGTGGCGCAGTGGTTGAGAAAAAAAAAAAAAGAAATAGAATTGATAACATTTAGTGTCCGACTGGATTCAGCGGGAGAGGAAGAGAAGGTGAGCAAGCAGTTAGAATGTGAGAACAGCACTGTCCAACAGAACTTTCTGTGAGGATGAATACGTTCCATATCTGTGCTGTCCAACAGGTTAGCCTCTAGCCACACGAGCAAACTGCAAACTGAAATAACAGCCAGTGTGACTGGAGAACTAAAACTTTTAATTTTAATTACTTCAATAGCCACATATGACTATGACAAGAGGCTACCATAGTGGACACTGTAGATCTAGAGTGACTGACCAAGGGAAGACTTGATTTTCTTTTCTTTCTTTCAACTTTTTTTTTTTAGGCTCAGCGGCCATGGCTCATGGGCCCAGCCGCTCCGCGGCATGTGGGATCTTCCCAGACCGGGGCACAAACTTGTGTCCCCTGCATTGGCAGGCGGACTCTCAACCACTGCGCCACCAGGGAAGCCCTCTTTCTTTCAACTTTAAAAAAAAAAATTTATTTTTTAAATTAAAGAAAATTTTTTATTAAAGTTTAGTTGATTTAAATGTGTGTTAGTTTCTGGTATATAGCAAAGTGATCCAGTTTTTTATATATGTATATAAAGTATATATAAATTCTACATATGTATATAATATATACATGTACATATATTCTATTACAGATCCTTTTCTGTTATAATTTAATATAAGATATTGAATCTGGTTCTCTGTGCTATACAGTAGGACCTTGTTTATTTTATATACAGTAGTTTGTATGACTTGATTTTCTTATATCAAACATTAGAGAAATATACAAAGGAAAAGCTAAGTCTATCGACATTTTCATCCTACCTTCCTGAGCTAATAACCAGTATCAATAGCTTGGTTTGAATTTTTCCATGCTTTATCCATGCTCACACTAATATGCACACACAGGAAATATGATGTGTTTGTTTTGCTTAATGGGAAATAAGATCATGCTTAAAATTTATTTTCACTTGTCACTCTGAAATTAATGTTCTTCAATTGAGGGATCATGATTACCCATAAAGAAGACATGTGAGATGAGCAGTGTTTTAAAGGACAGACAGGTAGGGGAAGAAGTCAAAGAGTGGTTCGGGGCTTCCCTGGTGGCACAGTGGTTAAGAATCTGCCTGCCAG
>NW_020175208.1:2365565-2421874 GCF_003031525.2 Neophocaena asiaeorientalis asiaeorientalis | reverse complement strand
AAAAAAAAAAAAAAAAAAAAAAAAAAAAAAAAAGAGTGGTCCAGGAAGCCTGGGGGAGGGGCAGTGGGAGAAAGGAAGACAGGAAGGAAGGCCTACGGCAAGGTGAAGGAACAGCCAGTATGTGGGTCTGACTGGGGCTGAGAGAGAGGTTTGTGACCAGTAGTTAGAGCAGAAAAGGTCATCAGGCAACTCCATCCCTCCCAGGTACCTGCAGCCCTGGGTACAGCAGGCCACTCAGCAGAGGGTGCTCCACCTGCTTCACCACCTCAGCTCCTGCTTTCTTGGCATCGTGCTGTGTGACCACGGAGGAGAGGCGATACACATCTAGCGTGTACTCTCTGAGAAGAGACAAGAGGGGACAGCTGTAAGACGGGGCCCAGGCCTCAGTTTAATCCTAAAGGGCGGTGTTAATTTACTCTCTCAATCTTAAGACATTCAGAGAGCATACTGCCCGGTAATTTCTAAAACGTGAGCAGTCCATCCTCTCCTTTAAAATATGACTTTATCGGGACTTCGATGGCAGTCCAGTGGTTAACACTCCGAGCTTCCACTGCAGGGGGCCCGGGTTTGATCCCTGGTTGGGGAACTAAGATCCCGCATGCCATGTGGCACAGCCAGAAAAAAGGATATTCTTTTAAAAAATAAATACTACTTTATTTTTTTGTTTTTCCTTTTTGAAGATGGCTTTAATTAATCTTTTTCTTTGCTTATCTCCTGAAATAGGGCTTCTCTGCCATTCCCCTCTACACTCTTCTTCTGGAATGCCTATTAAATAAACATCAGAATTTCTTCAGTCTATCTTCCTTGTCTTTTTTTATTTCTTTTAACTTAAACACATGTAAGGAATAATGAACAATATTAAGAATAGAATACCCATCACTCAGTTTAAGAAAAGGGACCTATCACTTGTAAAGCTCCTGTGCACCCCTCCACAATCCCGTTTCTTCCTTCTCCAGAGTAACCAACCACGAGCCTGAACTTTTGTATTTCTTTCCTGTTTTATACTATGTTTGTATCTCTAAACAATGTGCTATAAATATTCTCATATGTGTATCCTGGTATACATGTGCAAGTTCCTTTATATATGCTTAGGAGTAGAATTTCTGGATCATAGGGAATTTGCATCTTGAACTTCAGTTCAAGATAATGTCAAACTATTTTACAGAGTGGCTTTTAATCAATTTTATTACTTAACACTCACTATTTTAAATTTTGCCAATTTGGTAAGCAGGAATGGTTTCTCACTGTAATTTTAACCTGTATTTCTTTGAATAATAACCAAGGGGGTTAAGCATTTTTCCAAAAATGTACTCATTGTTTGGTTTCTTCTGTGAAATGCCTATTTAAGTTTTTCCTACTGGATTGATTCATTTTTGACAACTGATTTTGCAGTTTTTGACATATAATACTGGACATTACTCCTTTGTCAGTTACATATGTTATAAACATCTTCTCCCAGTTGGTGGCTTGTCTTTTTATTTTATCTTACTTTTGATGTACTGAAGGTCTTAACTGTAATGAAGGTAAATTCATCTATCTTTTCCTGTGATTTGTGCTTTTGGTGTGTCTGGTTTAATTTTCCCTGACCTGCGATCATAGGACAGCTTTATACATTGTCTTTTTTTTTTTTTGCAGTACATGGGCCTCTCACTGTTGCGGCCCCCCCTTCCGCCGCGGAGCACAGGCTCCGGACGCACAGGCCCAGCAGCCACAGCCCACGGGCCCAGCCGCTCCGCTGCATGCGGGATCCTCCTGGACCGGGGCACGAACCCGCGTCCCCTGCATTGGCAGGCGGACCCCCAACCACTGTGCCACCAGGGAAGCCCTATACATTGCCTTTTATATGTTTTGTAGTTTGGCCTTTACAATTAAAATTTTAATCTACTTGGAATGAAGGGATCATCTTCTTCCCTATGTGGATAACCAATTGTCTCTGCACCATTTTTTCTTAAAAAGTTTATTCTTGCTCTGCTGACCTGCAATGCCAGCTCTGGCATATATCAGGCTTCCATATTTGTGAGGATCTATTTCTGAACTCTTTATTCTGTTCCAGTAGTTAATTCTCTATACTCATGCTATATAAATGAAAAAGGACTTGGTATATAGAACACACAAGGAACTCTTAAAAAAAAAGTTTAAAAATGGGCCAAAACACTTGCATAGATACTTGATTAACAGAAAAGGAAACACAAATAGCCAACAAAAACATGAAAATAATTTTTTTCAATACATATTTTCAGATATTTTACCACTACACTTGAAAGGTAGTTTGGGTGGGTACAGATTTTTCGGGTTGGAAATTCCTCTCCTTCAGAATTTTAAAGGTTTTGCTTCATCCCCTTTTAGCTTTCACTGTTCCTTTGGAGAAACGCAAAACCGTTATGATTCCTGACATTTTGTACGTCACTTCTTTTGTCCCTTTGGAAGTTTGTATAATACTTTTTTTTTTGTCCCCAGTGCTTTAAAATGTCAAGATAATTCACTTTATTTATTTATTAATTGATTGATTGATTTTTCATGTGGGATCTTAGTTCGCAGACCAGGGACTGAACCTGTGTCCCCTGCAGTGGAAGTGCACAGTCCTAACTACTGGACCACCAGGGAGGTCCCAAGACAATGTACTTTAGTGTGGGTTTATTTTCATTCATTTTATTAGGCACTCAACAGGTCCTTTCAATCTGGAAACTCATGTCCTTTAATTGTCCTTAAATTAGTACTTCATTTCCTTCCCTCTGACTCTTTGTTCTCTTTTCTGGAACACTTATTACTCAAATATTGGACCTTTTGGCCTAGTACTCTAGTTTTATCTTTTCTTTTTTTTTTTCCCATTGTGGTCTGTGAGGCCACAAAAATCAAAATTCAAGCACATACAATTCAACCAGCTCCCTCAAGGTACATGTAGTCTTAAGTGTTCTTCTTGTATTTTACAGATTCTAAGACACATTTTTTTAAACATTTAGCATCTCTGAAATCTAGGTGACTTTTTAAAATAAAGGCATGTCATAGATTAATTAGCAATATTTTTTGTTGTTGTTGTTTTTTATTTTATTTTTTTGGCTGTGCCACATGGCATGTGGAATCTTAGTTCCCTGACAGGGATTGAACCCGTGCCCCCTGCAGTGGAAGTGCAGAGTCTTAACTGCTAGACTGCCAGGGAAGTCTCTTAATTAGCAGTATTTTTGAAAGCATCTTAGATTAACTGAAATACAAATCTCTTTGTATTTCCACTTTCACTTGGTTTCTGGACACTGAGTATTCTTTTTTTAAAAAAATAAATAAACAAATTTATTTATTTTTGGCTGAGTTCGGTCTGTTGCTGTGCGCGGGCTTTCTCTAGTTGCAGCGAGTGGGGGCTATTCTTCATTGCGGTGAGCAGGCTTCTCGTTGTGGTGGCTTCCTTGATGTGGAGCACGGGCTCTAGGCACAACGGGCTTCAGTAGTTGTGGCTCACTGGCTCTAGAGCACAGGCTCAGTAGTTGTGGCGCACGGGCTTTGTTACTCCGCGGCATGTGGGATCTTCCCAGACCAGGACTCGAACCCGTGTCCCCTGCACTGGCAGAAGGATTTTTAACCACTGTGCCACCAGGGAAGCCCGCCACTGAGTATTCTTGACTAATTTGCCAATTCATTTATTTGAAGCATCTAGGAAGCTTTAAAAATATTTTATCCAGCATTTTTTTTTTTTAATTTATTTGGCTGCATCAGGTCTTAGCTGCAGCACGCCAGCTTCTCTTTAGTTGTGGAGTGCCTGCAGGCTCCATAGGGAGCGGGCTCAGTAGTCGTAGCATGCAGGCTCTAAAGTGCTGGCGGGCTTAGTTGCCCTGCAGCATAGGGGATCTTAGTTTCCCAGCCAGGGATTGAACCCTCGTCTCCTGCAATGGAAGGTGGATTCTTAACTACTGGACCACCAGGGAAGTCCCTTATCCAGCATTTTAAAAATGCTTTTCAGGGTCTCCCTGGTGGCGTGGTGGTTAAGAATCCACCTGCCAATGCAGGGGACATGGGTTCGAGCCCTGGTCCGGGAAGATCCCACATGCCACAGAGCAACTAAACCTGTACGCCACAACTACTGAGTCTGTACTCTAGAGCCCATGAGCCACAACTACTGAGCCTGAGAGCCACAACTACTGAAGCCCGTGCGCCTAGAGCCCATGCTCTGCAACAAGAGAAGCCACCGCAATGAGAAGCTTGTGAACCGCAACAAAAGAGTAGCCCCCACTCGCTGCAACTAGAGAAAGCCCGTGCACAGCAACGAAGACCCAACACAGCCAAAAATAAATAAATTAAATAAATTAATTTAAAAAAAAATGCTTTTCAGCAGGAAGGTTGGTCAGAGTACCTAGTCTGCCAGATTGTTGGAAACAAAAGTTCTTATCCACATCTCAACCATGCTTACAGTTTTTTTGTCCATCTCTCTGGGCTGTATTCTGGGTGAATTTCTTAGTAGAGGCAGACCTCGTTTTACTGCACTTCACTTTATTGTGCCTTGCCAATACTGTGTTTGTTAAAAATTTAAGGTTTGTGGCAAACTCCTTTCATCAAGCAAGTCTATCGGTGCCATTTTTCCAACAGTGTTTGCTCACTTCATGTCTCTGTGTCACATTTTGGTAACTTAAATATTTCAAATTTTTTCATTATTATTATATTTGTTATGGTGATCTGTGATCAGTGATCTTTAATATTGTAGGCATACCTTGGGGATATTGTGGGTTCAGTTCCAGACAACTGCAAGGAAATGAATATTGTAATAAAGTGAGTCACACAAATTTTTGGTTTCCCAGTGCATATACAAGTTATGTTTACACTACACTGTAGTCTATTAAGTTTGCAATAGCATTATGCCTAAAAAAATGTACATACCTTAATTAATAAATGTTAAAAAACACTAACCATCATCTGAGCCTTCAACAAGCTGAAATTTTTTGCCATAGTGAAATCAATAGGAGTTTTGCGAGCTTCAGACTTCATGAGGTTTAAGGAAAGAAGCCATCTCCATAACATAAAAGTGCAAGGTGAAGAAGCAGGTGCTGATGTAGAAGCTGTAGCAAGTCACCTGGAAGATCTAGGTAAAATAATTAATGAAGGTGGCTCCACTAAACAACAGATTTTCAATGAAGACGAAACCACCTTATATTGGAAGAAGATGCCATCTAGTACTTTCATAGCAAGAGAGAAGTCAGTGCCTGGCTTCAAAGCTTCAAGGACAGGCTGTTAGGGGCAAATATAGCTGGTAACTTTAACTGGAAGCCAGTGCTCATTCATCATTCCAAAAATCCTAGGGCCCTTAAGAATTACGCTAAATCTACTCTGCCTGTGATGTATACATGGAACAACAAAGCCTAGGTGACAGCACATTTGTTTATAACATGGTTTACTGAATATTTTAAGCCCACCATTGAGATTTACTACTCAGAAAAAGTTTCTTTTCAAAACATTACTGCTCACTGACAATGCATCTGGTCACCCAAGAGCTCTGACAGAGATGCACAATGACATTAATGTCGTTTTAATGCCTGTTAACACAACATCCATCCTGCAGCCTGTGGATCAAAGAGTAATTTCGACTTTCAAGTGTCATTATTTTAGAAATACATTTCGTAAGGCTATAGCTGTCATAGACAGTTATTCCTCTGATGGATCTGGGAAAAGTACATTGAAAACCTTCTGGAAAGGATTCACCATTCTAGATGTCATTAAAAACATTTGTGATTCATGGGAAGGAGTCAAAACATCAACATGAACAAGATTGGGAAGAAGTTGATTCCAACCTTCAGGGGTGAAATTGAGGGGTTCAAAACTTCAGTGCAGGAAGTAACTGCAGATGTGGTGGAAACAGCAAGAGAACTAGAACTACAAGTGGAGCCTGAATTGCTGCAATTTCATGATAAAACTTAAACGGATGAGGAGTTGCTTCTTACGGATGAGAGGAGAAAGTGGTTTCTTCATATAGAAACTACTCCTGGTGAAGTTGCTATGAAGTGTAGAGAACAAACATATCGACACCAAGGGGGGAAAGTGGTGGTGGTGGTGGGGGCTGGTGGGATGCATTGGGAGATTGGGATTGACATGTATACACTAATATGTATGAAATGGATAACGAATAAGAACCTGCTATATAAAAAAATAAATAAAATTTTAAGAAGATACTATGAAGACTGTTGAAATGACAACAAAAGACTTAGAAGATTACATAAACTTAGTTGATAAAGCAGTGGCAGGGTTTGAGAGGACTGACTCCAATTTTCAAAGAAGTTCTACTGAGGGTAGAATGCTGTGAAAATGTATTGCATGTTATAGAGAAATTGTTTGTGAAAGAGTCAATCGATGTGACAAACTCCACTGTTGTCTTATTTTAAGAAACTGCCACGGCCACCCCAACCTTCAATAACCATCACCCTGATCAGTCAGCAGTCATCAACACCAAGGCAAGACCCTCCACCAGCAAAAAGATTATGACTTGCTGAAGGCTCAGATGATAGTCAGCATTTTTTTAACAACAAAGTGTTTTTATTTTTTAATTAATCTATTTTTAAAATTTATTTTATTTTTGGCTGCATTAGGTCTTTGTTGTTGCGCGCAGGCTTTTCTCTAATTACGGCAAGCGGGGGCCACTCTTCATTGCGGTACATGGGCTTCTCTTTTTGCGGAGCACAGACTCTTCATGCGCGGATTCAGTAGTTGTGGCTCGTGGGCTCTAGAGCACAGGCTCAGTAATTGTGGCGCACGGGCTTAGTTGCTCCACGGCAGGTGGGATCTTCCCGGACCAGGGCTCAAATCCATGTCCCCTGCATTGGCAGGTGGATTCCGAACCACTATGCCAAAAGGGAAGCCCATGACAAAGTATTTTTAAATTAAGGCACACACATTTTTTTTTTAGACATAATGCTACTGCACACTTAACAGACTACAGTATAGTGTAAACATAACTTTTATATGCACTGGGAAATCAAAATATTCATATGACCCCCTTTATTGTGATATGTACTTTATTGAGGTGGTTTAGAACCAAACCTGCAATATCTCTGAGGTATATGCTTTATTTAAACTCTAAATGTCCAACAGTGGGGAATGTAAAGAAAGTTAAGTTAGATGAAGTAAAAAAAGAAATCAGGGCTTCCCTGGTGGGGCAGTGGTTGAGAGTCCGCCTGCCGATGCAGGGGACACGCGTTCGTGCCCCGGTCCGGGAAGATCCCACATGCCGTGGAGCGGCTGGGCCCGTGAGCCATGGCCGCTGAGCCTGCGCGTCCGGAGCCTGTTGCTCCGCAACGGGAGAGGCCACAACAGTGAGAGGCCCGCGTCCCGCAAAAAAAAAAAAAAAAAAAGAAATCAACTTGTAAGCAAGATCTGGGTTCACATCATGGTCCTTTTACTTATTGGCTGCATGAACTTGGGAAAGTTAAATCTGAATCTATTTCCTTATCTATGAAATAGGATAGAACAATGCTTACCTTAAAAAGTTGTTCTAAGGGTTTAAATGCAAAAGTGACCATTAGAGTGATACATGGCTTATTAAAGAATGTGGAAACTATGAGGCAGCGGGCAGGGGATAGGGGGAGTGGGCGACAGTTACTTAGGAAACTGTAGATTAAAAAATTAGGACATAAAATTATATGTATGTTAATGTTACAAATGTAAATTTTTCTTTCACATTTCTTTTATCATTATTTGCTGAGGCTGGAAGGAGAAAGTGAGACTGAGTTTTTCACCACTCTCCCATATGCTGTGAGGTCTGCAAGGCCAAGGACTTTGTTGTGGTTACACTTATATTTCCAGCAAACAGTATGGTACCGAGGCATTTACTAGTCAGTAGATTTTTGATGGATGAATTAAAAGGACAAAGTGTATACAATTTTTAATGGTTCTTAACAGGTAGAGCCCAACAACTTCTAATCCTTGACTCCCCAGGCCTGTAACTAGCTAGCAGCACCAGAGCCACAAGGAGGGTGGATGATTGAGCACTTACTTGCTGAGCTGGTAATCAGTGCCTTTGATGAACCTGAGCTTCTCCAAGGGTACCCCAATGCTCTCCAGCATTGCCTTGATCACATTCTCATAATAGCTGGTTCGGAGTTCTAGAAGTTCCCATGGGGCCTTCATGTTATCCAGGTACGCATGAAGATCCGCAAACAGAATTGTTACCTGGGCATAAGAGATAAGGGGCCATCAAAATGTGAATTTGTCCAAGTACCTCCAAACAAGTGAGGTAAGTCTTGTTAAGTCTCTCTTTTGGCCATTGCCCAAGGGCAACTGCTTGCTTTATAACATTAGTTCTTACCTCACATCCTGCTTTCAGGAAGTCCGCGATCTTAGACATAGGAACAAAGTAAGCCACATGTGGCTTGCCTGTGGTTGCTGTCCCCCAGTAAACTTTAAGTTCCCGCTCCTTCAGTATCTCCTTCACCTTCTCTTCCCCGAGAACCTCCTGTTGTGGAAGCAGAAGAGCTGGTTTAATGCCAGTGCCCCACCTTGCTCATCCTTTACCCTGTGACAAGGAAAACAAAGGTATGTTTCACTGAGGGTCCAGGCTCAGAGCCAGCAGGGAGGTCTAGCCAGGCTCTCACTGCTGAGTGACAGCCAAATGAAGCCGGTGCTCTTGCCAGTACCACTCCAGTGCAGACACTGACGTTAGGGGAATGGAGCATGTCTCTAACCATATCTTCCCCTCCGTCTACTTTTAGCTCATGCTCCTTCCTTTCACAGCCAATTTCTTGAAAGGTGTCTCTTATTCTGCTCTCCATTCCTTATCTCCCCTTCTAGTCTGAATTCTACACAGCATCACACCACTGAAAATGCTCTTGCTAAGATCACAGATGGCCTCCGTGTTGCTAAATTCAGTGAATACTTTTTAGTCCTCACTCCCCCCGAAACAATCTCCTCTTTTGGTTTTCTCTATTTTACTGTCTTAGTTTTCCTCCTACTTTTCTGGCTGCTGGGACTCAGATTTCTTTGCAGCTGTTCTTCTTCCTAATCATTTAAATAATAGCAATCCTTGGGGCCCTATCTCTTCTCTTCTTACTCTACATTCTCCCTAACTGATCCTCTACAGTTGCTTCAATTACTACTTATGAACTAGTAACTACCAAATCTCCTGCTCACACCTATATACATGTACTTGTTATCAACCCAGTTCAAACACAACACGTGCAAAATTAAACTCATGCTTTCACCTTCTTACCTCACTCCCCAACCATATTTTTCACTTAGTTTCACCCCAGTGCAATAAATGGTACTATCATTCACTGAGTTGCGTAAGTTACTCTGAAACAGCTCTTAAGTCCTCCTACTTCTTTCCGCCTCTACACCACCAACCTAGTCTTGGCCATCATTAGAGATCACACCAAGATAACCGTAATAGCCTCTTAACAGGTCTCCCATATCTACTCTTGTTCTCTCCAATCCATGTCCCAAAAGGAAGCCAGAGAGGTCTTTAAAAACCAAAATTTGATTAACTCATTCACCTATTTAAATACTTTAATAATAATTTCCTTTTGCCCTAAGACAATATTGGAAAAATCCTAATAGGCTAGTATGCTGCTGATAAGAGATTTTAGTGTTTCTTCAGGTGACGGTTTGTGGGGGGCTGTTGGAAGCCATGAAAGACAAAAATTGTTTTGCTGGTTTGAATCACCTATTAGTAGGATTTGTTAAAATCTTGTGTTCCAAGCCAGCTGGAGGCTGATCCTCTGAGCCGCTGACTATTTGGATACTTGGAGAGTTTTCACTACTCAAGGAAAGGTCATATCACTTACCCTTTAAAACCTGAGTAAGTCAACGCCACTAGCTTTGTGTGTCATTTCTTCCCAACCTCTCTTTATTTTATGGAGAGAGGTTAGGAAACAAAGGATCTGCCTAAGGGGAAGCATGCAAGAATCTCTGGTTAAGATCAAATTATGAGTGAAAATAACCTAAATGTCCATCAACTGACAAATGCAGAAACAAAATGTAGTATATTCATATAATGGAATATTATTCAGCCGTCATAAGGAATAGAGTTCTGATAAGTGCAACAACATGGATGAAACTTGAAAACATTATGCTAAGTGAAATAAGCCAGACACAAAAGGCCACATATTATGATTCCATTTATATGGAATGTTTAGAACAGGCAAATTAGAGACAGAAAGCAGATTCATGTTTCCCTAGGGCTGGGGAGGTGGGAGGAATGGGCAGTGATTGCTAATGGGTACAGGTTATTTTTGATGATGAAAATGTTCTGCAATAATGGGGATAATTGAACAACCTTGTTGCTACATCAAAACCCACTGAATTGGGCTTCCCTGGTGGCACAGTGGTTTTGAGTCCGCCTGCCGATGCAGGGTACATGGGTTCGTGCCCCAGTCCGGGAGGATTCCACATGCCGCGGAGCGCCTGGGCCCGTGGGCCGTGGCCGCTGGGCCTGCGCGTCCGGAGCCTGTGCTCTGCAGCAGGAGAGGCCACAACGGTGAGAGGCCCGTGTATCGCAAAAAAAACAAAAAAACAAAAAAAAAACCCACTGAATTGCACACTTTAAAAGGGTGGATTTGATGATATGTTACTTGTATCTCATAAAAAGAGAAAAGCAAGCTGTGGCCCAACTAATGTAACCACTGCCCTTCCTAAAACCCCAATGTTAAACATAGCTTACAAGGCCCTCATGACCTGGTCCCTGCCTATGCCTCCTAAACAAACACGTAAAATGTATAGGATGTCAGATGGTGGTAAGTTCTATGGAGAAACAACAACAAAAAAAGGCAGAGCAAGGGATGTGGCAGTTCTGGTGGCAGTGGTTTGTTATTTAAATAACGTGGCCAAGAAAGGCCTTCCAGGCAGCGTGACAGTAGAGGCCTGAGTCAAGGGAATGAGCAATATAAATACTTCCTAGTGCTTGATCTACATTTTGCTTCCTCTACTCCAGCCAAGTTAGCCTTCTCTCTGAACCACAGGGTTCTTTCTTCCCTCTGGATCTTGCCCTGGGTTCCTTCTACCTGACACATTTTTAGCCCCCAGTATTCTGGTTAACTTCTACTCCTGCAGTGCCTGGAACCAGCAGGAACACATGTGGAGTGAAGAAGTGATCCGCATCCTTCAGGGCGCAGTTTAGAGGTCACTTCCTCAGCTTTCCCTGACACTGCCCCCGGCCCTCCCCCGTAACTTCCTTTCAAGAAAGATCTCCGCGTAAAGTACCTTCCAGTACTTGTTTCGACTGTAATTAAATGTTTGGGTTATGGATCATTTTAAACGTCTGATTTCCTCCAGACATGCTCTGGGAGGGTAGGGTCCTCCCGACGTATCCCCCAGCGCCTAGCACCGCGCCTGGCACATGATAGGGTGGGTGGGGTGGGAGCCCTGGATTCGAAGCCTGGCTCAACACAAGTAACTGCACACTGGAGGCGAGCCTACTGTGATTTCTGTGGGACTGACTGACGGGCAGTGAGGACTGCAATCTCTCTCAGAGCGGCCTCGGCGCGGAGTCCCCGGCCTCACACACTTATGACCCCGTAGCGGGGCTCAGGATCACTGGACCTCCGGCCCCCAGTCCCCAACGGCGCACTTCCGACCCCGAGGCCCAACCTGCAGGTTCCGGGTGATAAGGTGCAGCTTCTCTTCAGGGCTCAGAGCGTCCCCCATGGCTCTGTCCCCTCCGTCTCCTGCCCTGAGCCCAGCACTCGTGCCCCTTTCTCGGTCGCCGCCGCCGCCGCGTGCCGGGAACTATCACGCAGGTCCAGTTAGGTTGCATCAGCTGAACTCGTCGCTCGGCTTGCTCGGCCTGGACCCTTGTCCTCCTACCAGCAGCCAGGAAAGAGTCAGGAGCAGCGAAAAGTCGAGCCGGTCGATGAGACGAAAAGGGGTGGAGCCAATAGGTGGGGTAAGTGGTGCGGAGGGCGGAGCTGCGGCGCCTGCGCGGGGCACAACCTTCTGAGAGGCGGGGCGGTTTCCTGCCAATCACTGCTTGTTTGCCCTCCCCCTGGCGCTGGCCCGGCAGCCTCGCAGTGGGGGAGGTCGGGGAGGGGGCGATAAAATGGCGCAGGGGGCGGAGTGAGGTGCAGTCGTTCACCTAGGCTTGGGCCCGGCTTCTGGAGGTGAACAGCTGAGGGACGAGGGGGGTCGGCGTTCCTTGGCTGGGAGGGGGATGGGGTCGCCTGTTGCTTCTCCAGAGGGCCGCGCAAGCCGTCCGCCCCGTTGAGGGGTTGAGAGGCCCTCACCCTGGCGGGAGAAGGGCTTGTTGTCGTTTCTGAGGTGATGGCGGTGTGGGGGGGAGTGTCTCTGCCCCCCACCTCCACGTCGGCGGGCGATAGATGCCCCTCACTCTGCCGAGGCAAAGGGAGGCCGTCTGGTTACCCGAGAGGGGGAGTGAGGTCCGTTCTCCCTACGCAGTGGGGCCGAGGGGGCTGGAGGTGGAGATGGAGGGAGTGCTTCTGCCCTCTACCCCACGGGGCCGGGAGGGTGTCGGTAGGCAGAAGATCGCGGTCTTTCCGGCCGCGCCTTGCGAGCGGGGGGCTGGGGGGTGGAGAGGCTGAGCCGCCCCAGGGGGGATCGGAGGCCCGGGTCCAGCTGAGGTGTGGGGTGGGCAGCCATCCGCAGGGTGAGGGTGCACTGCGCTGGCCTGCTGGCGGGCCGCTTTTGCTCTTGCTGGGGGAGGGGTGGGCAGCAAGCCCCGCGCTTCTCCCGCCTTTCGCGGGAGGCGGGAACTCTTGGTCTTTTGGGAGGAGGGGAGCCGGAGGTGGGAAGTGCGAAGTCCCAGCCCCGAGGGCGATGCCGTGTCGCAGCGCTTCTGAGGGAGAGCTGGGGGCGGACAAGCCGTATCCTACGAAGGGTGAACTGCGATTCCCCTTCCTCCTAGCGCTCTAGGACTGGAGGCGGCACCGGTTCCTTCCAGGGCTGGAGGGCGGGCAGTTGGCACTGCAGGGTGGGCCCCGGAGAGGAAGTGATTGAGTTGTGTTCCTGCTGCCCCAACCTGACCTCCAGTTTCCTGTGGATTTGTTAGAGGCGTCAAGCTTTAGCAAACCTATCTAAATCATTTAAAAGACATTTTCTTTTTAAAAAGAAACCTGTTGCTGCAGCTGGGAAGTATTTTGTCTCTGTGCCCAGGTGGGATGATGTCCTGGCACCCTTATCTAAGCGAAACGTTACCTCAAGCAGAGATTTCCAGCCCTGGGTCGTTTTTCTGTCCTGCAGTGTTTACGGCAAAGGGCGTTGCAGAATTCTCAACAGATAATTTCAGTTCAGTTTGATTTTGATTAAACTTTATGGCCGTTTTATGGAGTGATAAAGCCTACTGAGTGCCTTTAGTGCTGTATGTCTCACATGTATTTCATGTAGGAAAGGTTGGAAATCAAAGGTCATTGGGGAAGTCCGGTCTCTTGGAAATAATCCTTTCCCTTGGCCATACCTGTCAGATCCAGCTTGGTAATGGTCTTGGCTTTAGAGCCTTGAAAGAGGGATGTGGGGTTGTGTCTGGTGTTGCAGTTTTCGTGGCCTTAATAAAATAAGGCTTTGTGCTTTAAGGCAGTAGGTTTTCTTAGGTACGATAAAAATAGAAAGGGAGCCAGTTTCTGAAGTTGCAACCAGGAGGTTAGAGAACAGCGGGTGGGGGTGGTAAACTGAAGTGTGAAGAGGGGGTGGACAGGTGAGAGAGACATGGAAGGACAGAATAGGGTCACAGAAGGGATGGGGAGCAGAGAATTAAGAGATAGACTTGAGAGCTGGTGAAAATATTTTTCCTTTAAAAATAAGGAGATCCTCATATTTCAGATCACTACAAAGCAAGTGCCAAGAAAGGCATGTGATGGTGGAATGGCAGACAGGGAAGTACTAAGGCTGTCTTGTGGAACTTCACTTTAGAACTTCAGTTTTATCCGAGATTTTTTTTCCTCCCTTGCAGATTTATTAAATATCAACTTTCATTAGTATAAGGCTTTTAGGTTTAGAATGCTTTCATAAACATCCCCTCATTTGATCCTCATGATAATCTGTGTTCGAAGTTAACAGTGACTAATTATCCCCCATTTTTCAGAATGGTGTTCTCATCTGTATTGAGGTTCAGAGACTTCAAGTGAAATACAGAGGTCTCTGAATTTTAGTCCAGTGTCTCACTTCAGTGACCGTTAATTTGCAGAATTTGCCTGATATTTCAAATGTCCATACGGCCTCATCTTTAACCAATTTATTGTGACAGTGTGGTTGACAAGATGCTGGGTTAAATTAGAAGGGATTAGAGCATACTGAATAATTTCTTAACAAGCAGGGACCAGGGGAAGTTTCCTGTCGGTTTAACAATCTTTTCCTACCATTACTGTGCTTATCTTAAGACTGACTGATTCTTCAGGGGTCAGGGAGATGATGATAGTGGGGTAAAATAATAACCAGCCACTACTAATTTAGCTTTTACGTTGTGCCTGTAGTATGCTAAGTACTTTGATGTTCATGATCTCATTAGTTCTTGCAACAGCCTTATGAGGTAGGTACTGTGATGGTCCCTATTTTACAAGGGAGGACATTTGAAACTTCAGAATGTAATCATTGTATCTTTCCCCACTGACTTCTTAATTTTAAAATGTTTTTATTATTAAATATTTCAAGCATATAAAAATTATAGTTATACCATGTAACAATAACAAATACTGTTATACCCACCACCTAGCTTTATTGTTTTAGGTCTTTTCTTATTAATGTTTTTTAAAGAAATAAAACATTACAGATAGAATTGAACCTACTCACACCCCCTTGCCATTCCTCTTCCCTCCCCACCACCAGAGGTAGTCACTGTCCTGAACTTGGTGTTCTTTATTCCTATTTAATGATGTATATATATGTATCCATACACAATTTATGTTATTGTTTCTTTAACAAATAAATTGTAAGGAAAAAAAAGATGGGAATCTGTAGATTAAAAAACTCACAAGACCTATCAGCCGATTGCAATATATGGCCTTTATTTGGATACTGATTTTTTTTTTATCTTAAAAAATACGACATTTATAAAATAGCTGGAAATATGAACTGGATATTTTATATGAGGAATTCTTGTTATTTACAGATGAAATGATGTGATTCCTGGGACTTGCTTCAAAATAATCTGGTAAAGGGGGAAGTGGATGGGGCAAGGTTAGCCATGGGTCGATAGTTGGAGCTGTGTGATGCGTATGTGGGAATTCATTATACTATTACGCTGTTTTTGTATATGTTTTAAATTATAATAAAAAGTATTTTTTTAAATGAGGAAATAAAATTGTGAAGAGAATGATTTGTGCAAGTTAAATGTTATATGTATATGGTATTCTGCATGCTTTTGCTCCTAGACCTATTGGAACATTCTATGAGAGAAGCTCAGAAGAGCCAGCTCTGTGCCTGTGGATGTCATGTGGCATAGGAATTGATGCTTTCAGTGGTTATGAAGAATAGTGGTCCTTTGTGTGCACAGTAAAGTTTGCAAGTAGTGATGTTTTTCTTCCAGTGAGGTTTGGCCACATTCACAGTTATTTCTCATGTTATTCCATTCCACTTGGGAAATCAAGGGAAGCCTGTGCAAAATAAGGTGGCTTAAATTATTTTTGCCAAGGGACCAAAAGCCCTTTTTGATGTCTGCATCCTTCGTAGTATATTAGAGAGTGTACTGAATGTAGAAGGCTCTGCCATTTGCTTACTGATCCAGGGCAAGTCTATCACAAGGGTGGTAGAAAAAAACAAGAAAAAACATTGTCTTTGGAATTAGACTTGGGTTTGGATCCTTGTTCTAGCATATTAACTCTGTATACTTGGTATACCAAATGCCTCTGAACTTTAGTTTCCCAAAAGTGAAAATGTATTGAACTCTTCATTTGATTAAGCAAGTGCTTGGACTAGACCTTTTGTTTGTTTGTTTCGTTTTTCTTTTTGGCGGCACCATGCTGCATTTGGGATCCCGTGCCCCCTGCAGTGGAAGTGCGGAATCATAACCACTGGACTGCCTGGGAACTCCCAGGACTAGACCTTTTGGAAAGAGTTGGAGAGTGGGGGTGGTGGCTCAGAAAGAGCTTCTGTTTCGGAAATGTGGCTGCTTAACCCCTGTGCCTGTGATACTTGTGCTTGACACCCACAAACTTCGTTAAGTAAAAGAAAAATTTTTCCAGAAATAAACTTTTTTCTTACTGCTGCCTAAAGAAATAGCTTCACTCTATAATACAACCCAGTCACTGGCCAGAGAAATTACTTTTCATAGAGACACCTGCTTCAGTGCCGAGAACTGTCTCCCAATTGCTGAAATATTGGTAAAATAAGATAAAAAGCCATGGCAACTCTTAAGTTTAAATATAACAGCTTATAGAGTTATAGAGTTATAGAGTATATAGAGTTATATTGAGGGGTTAGAGTTGTAAAATGTGTCTCACTGCGTAGTTTATAACAGGTGCTTAATATTTCTTCCCTTTTTGTCCCATCTCATCTCTAAGATGGACAAGCCTTTTTCTTTAACTTGTTTTCCCCCCAGTTTTTTTGAGATATAATTGCCATATACCATTGTATTAGTTTAAGTTATACAACGTGATTTGATATATGTACATAATGCAAGATGGTTGCCACAATAAGTTTAGTTAACATACATTACCTCACACAGGAATTTTTTTCTAATGATGAGAACTTTTAAGATCTCTCTTAGCAACTTTAAAATAAAAAGTACACTATTGTTAACTATAGTCACCATGCTATACATTACATAGGTCTCTTCTAATTCTAAAATTCTGTAATCCTTCCCATTTCCTTCTAACTTTCTCTAGTACTTCTCCCCACCCCGCCCCGCGGCTTGTTGTATCTTAGTTTCCCAACCAGGGATTGAACCTGGGCCTTAGGCAGTGAGAGTATGGAGTCCTAACCACTGGACCACCAGGGAATTCCCTCTTTCTATAGTACTTTATTGTCCATAGCATTTTGTATTTTCTCATATTGGTATGTAACTTTCAGTTTTGTCTCTGTAGGAAGATTATACATTCCTTGAGGGTGGAAATCATATCTTTATTTCTTAGAAATCTTATAGAGACAAATTATCTAGCTCAGTGCTGTGTGAGGATAGTAGCTCAGAAAATGTTTCCTGAAAGAGTGCATGAATCAAAACTAAAATTCAGGGAGGGAAGTGGGTTGGGGGAGAATTCACAGTTAAAAGGCTACAAGAATTTTCCAAATTACTGAGTTTGGTGATTAAGTGTTTCTTATAGCTTCTTAGCTGTTGACATGTGATATGTAAATATCAGCTTTCTATCACCTTTGCCATCTAGAAAATAATTAGAGATTAGATCCGTCATTAGCTATTTAAGAACTAGGTTTTAATTATACAAGTAATATATAAATATTCAAGTAAAAAAGTAAAATACTAAAGTCTCCCCTTGTCCTCTCAGGATTCCCCCGCAGGTTATGACAGTCATCAATTTTGCGTTGTATTTTTCCAGACCTGTTCTTTGTGTTTATATATGTATTGAAAATGTATGATCATAATTATATATGTATATATGTATGGTCATAATACATACATTGTATGTATTATGTATGGTCATAATTATAGCTTTTATATGTATGGTCATAATAATAACTTTTAGATCTTGGGGGAATCTTAGACATCACCTAATCCCTGTTCTCCATCCCTTCCCTATTTTGTAAATGAGGAAACAAGTCCCTGGTTAAGTGGCTTGCCCAAATTATCACAGCTGGTTATTGACAGAACCAGGACAACAACCCAGGTCTTTGGACTCAAGACAGTAGTCATCTTACTAGAGCAAATGATATTCTTAAGAAAGTATAAATTGTTGGGAGGAGGAAAATTAGTTCCTTAGTTGCATAATTTTTCTTCTAAAGATTTTTCTTTGATGTTCTTGACTCGAAATCCAACTTTGTGGTATTTAAAAAAAATCAAGATCAAAATTAATAGATGGAGCACCTTAAAGCATAATGCAGTTGACTTTGTAATTAGCAGAGTTGAAAGTGATGAGAAGATCCTCTAATTTTCTTTGTGCCTGCAGGAAGGTGGGAGTCAATCATTTTGACAAGTCTCCTGAAAAGAACAGCTAGCAGGAGCTGAACCCTTTTTCCATTTGGTCTCGTGGCAAAGGCAGAGATCACACCAGCAGCTCCACACAGTATGAAAGACAATTCTTTATCTTATTGTATGCTTAAAGTTTTTTTTGTTTTTCATTTTCAGAAGTAATACATGTTTGCTTTCTAAAAAGTGTAAACTGTGAAAATCCAAACATTTTACATACATATTTATTTTGTTTGTATGTTATAGATATTATTCCATGATAGTATATACAGATTCACTTCATTGTGTTTTTAAATAATTGTAAAGTATATACAGATCCACTTCATTGTGTTTTTAAATAATTGTAAAGTATTCTATAACATGAGTGTACCATGATTTTACTGAACAGTTCTGGTGATGGACATTTAGGTTGTTTCCAATATTTGGATGTTTTGAATAATGCTACTTTGAACATCTTTGTAAATGTATCTATGTGCCTTTGTACAGGTACTTCTGCGAGATAAATTTCCAGAAGTGAAATTGCTGGGTCAAATGCTGTTGCCAAATTTCTCTCCACAAAATATTGTACTGACTTATACTGTCACTGATAGTGTGTGAGGATCCTTGTTTCTCACATTCTCACCAAACTAGATTACTGTGTCATCTTAATTTTTGCCACTTTGATAGGAAAAAAAGTATCTCATTGTTCTGATATACATTTCCATGATTCTGGTAAGCTTAAATATCTTAAAACTTTCTCATGTTACAAGTCATACTGCAAAGAATTTGAAATACTAAGACACCACCACTCTCTAGAGCAGATTGGAATTGATATAAGGGTATTTCCTGTTCCTCAGCAAAACTGCCTTTTATTTCTCCAGATATGCCGTGCTCACTAGTACCCTCTGAACAGTCTTCTGGTACCTCTCTTTTGCCTAAAGACAATGCCCCATTTTCTTGGGATTCCTTGGATGAGGACGGATTGGATGACTCCTTGCTGGAGCTGTCTGATGGGGAAGATGATGGCCATTTCAGTTTCACAGAGGAAGAGATTCAGGAACTCTTGAAGGATGATGACCTATCAAATGAGCACTTTTCTTGGGGAGGAGGCTTGCCTAACGATGACAGCAGGAATGTTGAGAAGGGAGGGAAAGGGAGTCAAATTCCACTTGATACTCCCCAAGAGAAAAATTCATTGTACAGCTTGGGACCAGAAGCTGAGACCACTAGCCTTTTCAAACTACCTCAACTAAATACATCAGTTGGTCATGGACCAACTCCTACTAAACCATTGAACAGACGCTTTGCACTAGAAAAGAATCTTATAAAAGTTACAGTTGCACCATTTGATCCAACAGTTTGTAATGTTGTACTTGATAAGGACAAGACTGATACATCCAAAGTTACTGAAAAACCCTCCTCCCTTGGAGAAGAGATGAGAGAAGATGGTCTTAGCCTAAATGAGAGCACAATTTGCACAGAATCTGAAGGGATCAGCCTCAGTAACTCTGCCTATGATGGGCCCCCACTCCCTTCTTCAAACAGTAACTTTCAACAAACTGTCTCTGATAAAAATATGTCTGACAGTAAGAAACCTACACCTGTATTCTCTCAGATCTTGGACCATTCAGAGACTCCTAATACGGGGTCAGCCTGGAGAAATGGATCACATAAATCAAGTGTTGAAATGAGGTTTCCGGTTGTTGCCAGTTCATCAAACAAAGTAAGTATATTTTTCAAGGTGAAGAGCGGAATGAAATTATTTTCATTCAGAAGCTGTATAGCAGAGCTTTGTATTCAAATAAATTGGGGTTTGAATCCTGACTAGCACTGTGACCCTGGGCAAATTATTTAGCTTCTCTGTTTCCTCACAATTTCTTATCTATAAATTGGAATAAATGATACTTTACAGTATAGTAAAGATTAATTAAATAATTTATTGACAGTAACTGGTACATAGTACTAAATTAACCATTCACTGAATAGACTAAGATGATGATGATTTTATTATTTCTCCTTTCTTTGGGTTTCAGCCTAAGTCTCAATCTTTGGTTGCCACGCTGTATATATTAGATAAAACAGCTGTGAGTCAGCCACTGAAGCGCTGAAAAATCTTGGACAATTTACCTAACCTCTTTGAGCCTGATTCCCTATCTGTCAAATGGGTGTAACAGTCCATACCGCTTAGGGTTTTTTTTTTTTCTTGAGATTACCGTCATTATCTCATTTAAAGCACCTCCCTTAGTGCCTGGTACACGCTAGGGTTCACGAGTATGCCTATGTAGCCATTAGTTCAAGAATATTTCCATAAATGATGTTTTGTTATAACTAAGGGCCATCTTTGCTTCTTCATTCTTTCTGCTCTGAAAAAACGCAGGATGTTCTTGACAAGGATTCTGGGAAGCTGAAGGTCCATGAAAAAAGACTAGGCAAAGTCATTCCTGTTCTGCAAACCAAAACAAGGTAATGGTATAGTGAAGTATTCTGGTTTCTGTTGGTTCTCTTCAGTTGCTTTCTTCCTCTCCTGAGTTTCTCCTTAGTGTGGGGAAAAAGCCCTGCACCAGAAGTAAGCATACTTGAAATTCTGGGACTACCAATAACTGTGTGACCTTGAACAAGTCAAATATTCTCTGACCTTGGTTTCTTTGTCAATAAAATGAGGCTAATGATGCCTTCCCTGCTGCCTCACAGGGTTATTTTGAAGAGAAAAAAAGACATATTAGTGAAAGCACTGTATAAATGTAAGATTTCTTTCCCTGCGTGTGGGGAAACTTGGTCACAGATATAGGAAGTTAGAATCATTTTAACAAAAATGTTAAGATATAACTATGTAGAAAATCATTTAGTCATCTCTCCCAACTTGCATTAACTGTCCTTGGGGAGAAAATTTTACAGAGTTTGCAGATCTGGGTCACCTTTTCAATCTGTTCTCTTGTTGCCAGGAGATGGCAGTATCTCTACATGGGCCTTTTCAATTAGCAAAGCTGTTTTTTTAGGTTGAGTCAGATTGGCTTCCTTACAACGAGATTCTTTTAAAATTTTTGATTACACAGATACTAAATTTATTCCTACCACCCCTAATCCCAGTTTTCTGGGATTTTTTTCTTGTTTTGCTTTGGTGACTTGAAGGAACTTTGTGAATTGTATACAGTGGAAATTAAGGCTACTTGGAGCAGTAATAAACTCACTATCTCATCCACAGACTCCTTACAGTGTAATCAGCATGAGGGCCAGAAATTGTTCTTGCCAAGGTCACCAATGTTTTAATTGCCAGATCCAGCTGGTTCTTTTTGGTCTTTATCTTATTCCGTTTTTCTGTGGCTCTATGAAGTTAGCTATTTCCTGACTAACCTTGAATTACTCAACAAATGCTTTCTGTCTCTATGGAGTAGGCAGTCTTTGCTTTGCTATGCCTTGTTTTGGTTTTTTAATTATTTATTTATTTATTTATTTTTGGCTGCGTTGGGTCTTCGTTGCCGTGCGCGGGATTTCTCTAGTTGTAGAGAGTGGGGGCTATTCTTTGTTGTGGTGCATGGGCTTCTCATTGGGGTGGCTTCTCTTGTTGCGGAGCACGGGCTGTAGGCACGTGGGCTTCAGTAGTTGTGGCACGTGGGCTCAGTAGTTGTGGTGCACGGTCTTAGTTGCACTGTGGCATGTGGGATCTTCCCAGACCAGGGCTCAAACCCCTGTCCCCTGCACTGGTAGGCAGATTCTTAACCACTGCACCACCAAGGAAGTCCCTATGCCTTGTTAACAGCAGGTTATATCTATTCTTTTTTGTCTCAACTTCATACTTGGTTGCAGCTTCATATTACGTGACTAACACTGTCTTTTGTCATTGGATCTTAGAGAGTGTTTTGAGAGTTAGTTGTTCTAATCCATCAGTTGTATATGTCTTCTCTGTACAAAGCACTATATTCATGGTTCTAACTGATTGTTTTTCCTCCTGGTTTGCTTTGTTCAAGGACTAATATTCCGACGTTTTCACCATCAGATCTAGAAAAGCAGAAGCAAAGTTATCTCAGGAATGTCATTGCTCATATAGAAGACCCAGTGGACTCTAACCAAGGTAACACAGTAATCAAAGAATGGCATATAAAAAATGTGATGAGACTTTTTTTTCCAGTGTATAGCTTAAACTGAGAGATTGTCTTGAATTTTTGTAAATTGGTGAGAAAGATAACTTCTTATCCAAAGATTTTTACTTCAAGGGATTGCCTAACCAGATAATCCTCAAAGTGGTTTGGCTAACCAGTATTAGAGAGGGGTCCAAGGAGACTCATACCAGTACATGAAAAGTGTCTCCCCCATGGCTGGGGGCTGTAACCAGACCTTTTTTGCTAGGGATTTTTTTGCTTCGGATTTTTTTGTCTAAAAATTAGTAGAAGAAAAATAATAAAAAATAAAAATTAGTAGTGGACGACCAGGCACTGCTTGGTAATCATTGGTTTTTTATTTGGAATTATTTTCCCTGTTGCCTTCAGCATTTAAATGTAAAAAGCAGGCATTTCAAATACCATCTTGCATCTTGGCATCTGAATAAAAGCTCTTGAAAGGCTTTGACTATCTTCCAGATCCTTCAGTCTGAGTTCTCCCTAGTTCATTAAAAGCTGTTGCAAACCAAAACGGCTGAATTCTTTCTCCAGCCCTCAAGAGACTATAGTCCATGTTTTCATTCATTCATCCTAAACTATTGGCTGATGGGGAAATTCCTAAAGGGAAGCTTGTGAACTGTACTGAAGGTGTAGAGATTAGAAAATACTGGTAAAACAGTTACTTCTTATAAAGATCACTCCATATTCTATCATCTTTAGCTTTTTTCTCTATTCATTCAGCACACCTTTCTTGAGTACTTTCAGTGGTGCTCAGTTTGAAGATTAGGGATTGGAAATGTAAACAGTAAGGTAGGGTCTCGGACCTCTGGGAATTGATAATCCAGAGAGGAAAAGATAATTACACTGCAGTATTGATTAGTGCTCTAGTAGAATTACGTATAAAATGCAGTAGGAGCAGGGAAGGAGCTCTTCTGTTTGTGCTTGGGCAGAGCGGAAGATGGGGAAGGAGGATGCCCTTGGTAGGCTCCACAGAGAAGATGATGTAGTTCATTTACTCTAAGATCTATTGTAAATCAGTAGGGAGGGTTTAGAAGAATTTTTGGCTGAAGATCAAAGGAGAACTCCCCTTTCTTTGACAAATCTTGAATTACTTAGTAGTTTTTTTTTCTTTTTATAAGGCTGTGAGTGAAAGGTTTAGAACTCTGAGACATCAGCCAGAAGAATTTTATATTCCGAGGTCCTTTTATTTTTTACCCAGAGATTTCATTAAGCAGTCAAATACTGCTCATACTGATTACTCGGCCTTACGTGTGAGATCACTTTGCTTGAACTAAAGGACTTGTGGAACTAAAGACATCCCCACTCCCACCCCCCGCTTTCATTAGAGGGGCAAATTAAAAGAAGTTCGTCTATATTCAACCTCTGTGGAAGAGACTTGATCATTGCTTTCCCTCTATGAGGTGTACTTTCTTTTGTATCCTAGGCAGTTGACGATGATATCCAATCACATTTTTCTTTCTCATTTGGGGCATTTAGAAAAGAAAATTTCACAAGAAGAGCAGTGAGCAGCTGCTCATATTATTGCATCTTTTCCAGTCTCTTCCTCATTCAGCAGTCCCTCTTCCACTTTATCACAACAATCTATATGCCATAAGGAACGGCTAGAATAACTAGAATAGAGAAAAGTCAGCCTGCTTTAGTGGTCGGGAAAACAAAGTCTGGGCTAGAGTTAACTTCTGGGTTCATATCCTAGCACCACTGCTTACTGGCTTTGTGACCTTGAGCCAGTAAAAACTCAGTTTTCTCATTTATAAAATGGAGATAACAATGAGGCTTAGTTTATGGGAAAATTATACGTGTAAGTAGTAGTATAATGCATAGAACAGTACCTAGCCATAGCAACTAACATTTATTAAATATTTAGTATTATTAGCAAGGAAATGTATCTTCTCATACTGAAGTTTTTATAGGTAAAAATAGTGTGATGTCAGGTGTTTGCTTTTAAATCTAAAAGCAAAACAAAATGAAAAAACTCAACCTGAAAGATTAGAGAAAACAGCCTTACAATAATGTTGATAAATGAAGCTGAGTGATTGGGGAGGAGGGGGAGGCTTATTATACTATTCTCTACTTTTGTGTATATTTGAAATTTTCCATAATAAAAGGTTGGTTTTTGTTTGTTTGGTTGGTTTTTTAAGTGCATCTTTTAGGGGATTTCTTTTTTACATCTAAGAATTTTCAACATTACCAGTTGCTCTAAAACCTTCATAGACCTCCAGTGCTTGCTTCTGCCTTCCAGGAACCAAATGTGATACTAAATGCTGTGTCACTTTCCACTGCCTAATAGTCATACATCCAACATTTAAAGATTTTATAAACCATATTGCAGGGGGTGGGGTGGGCATATTCTTTCTCTCCTCTCTTTATATATGAATTACTGGGCAGCTAAAATCAAAAAGAAGGAGCAGAGCGTCTCCTGCTCTTCTTTTTGAGATGTTTAGTGCTATTTCACTATTTCACTTCAGGTTCCTTATTAGACACAGAGAAATTAATAGGGGGCAGGTTCAAAATTAGTTCCTATCAATTCAGTTTGAATCCTCTCCATTAGGTTAATCATCTTCTTTTACTTTATCAATAATGTATATATTATTGATAACAGAATACAATAATGTAAATCATTCTTCAACTCTATTATTGTAATATAGGTATAATCTCTTTTTAGTTTAGTGCCACATGGGTCTTTAATAGCATTTACAAAGAAATACCAACCACTTCCTTTCTGACATCCCAGCTAATGGATAACTTTATATGGGATTATAAATTCTTAGAGTAGGAAAGAACCATTAAGATCTCCTTAATCTCCTAACATATAAATCTGTTCTGTATTATCTTTGCCAAGTGACCCTTCAGCCTTTGCTTAGAGTCTAATAGTGCAGAACTCATCACCTCATGAAGCAGGCCATTCATTGCTTAGAAAATTTTTTTTTTTTAAATTAGAGTATAGTTGATTTACAATGTTGTATTAGTTTCAGGTGTACAGCAAAGTGATTCACTTACACATATGTTCATTCTTTTTTAGATTCTTTTCAGAAAATTCTAATTGTTAGAAAATTAGTCCTTACATTGAGCCAAACTGTGCTTCCTTATAATTTCCAATGGTAGTTCCTAGTTCTGCCCTCTAGGATCACAAAAAAATAACTACTCTCTTCCATTTACTTAATGTATTAGGGACCTTTCCATGTTAAATATCTCAAATTAAGATTTTTAATGATTATGAAGTATCATTTATTATTCCATTTTGATAATTAGCTTATGTCCATTTTCATTAGTAATGCTGCAGTGAACATTCTGGTTCATAAATGTTTATGTACAACTCTTATTTCTATAGGATGAATGCCTAGAAGTGGAATTGCTGGGTAAAGTATATAAACATTTTTAAAACTTTCGTTACACGTTACCAGATTGTCCTGCCCAAAAAAATTGTATTAATTTTTGTCACCAATTTGACAGGTAAATTTTAACATTTTGTTTTTAATAATTAATGAGGTTAAACATTTTTCACATGTTTCTTGGCAATTTATATTTAATCATAATTTCTTAAAATTATCTAATATCTAGTCAATATTCCAGTTTCCCCTAAAATGTCTTCTTGTAAATTGTTCAAACAAGATCTATCTAATCAAGGTTCATGTGTTTAGTTATTGTCTCTTTAGTCTCTCTTAATCTAGGTCACTTGGTTTGTAGTTTGTCCCACCTTCTGAATTGTGTCTGATTGTTTCCTTGTGGCGTTGTTTAACTTGTTCCTCCATCCTCTATATTTCCTGTAAACTGGAAGTTGGGTCTAGAGGAGGGATTAGATTCAGACTAAGCGTTTAAAATAAACTGGAATAATTCATAGGTACCATTGTGTGTTCATCCCATATCAGATAAGGAGGCACCACTTAATGACAGATTGTTTTACTAATAGTAATGCTAAGTTTGATCACTTTGTTAAAGTGTTAACTGCCATATCTTACCATTCTAAGGTACATTTTCCCCTTTGTAATTAGTAAGTCATCTGTGGGGTGATTCCTTGGTACAATTTGAATATCCTGTTCCACAACAATTGTTCACCTAATGGTTTGAGCATTCATTGGTGATCTCTGCTGGAATCAGCTACTACACAGAGTTGCATAGAAAATGTTTGTTTTCTAAATATATTGTTTCTTCTACAAGTACTAGCTAGCATACTTGTATGAAGATTTCAATTTTTTTTTTAGTATCACTATTATCTCATGAATTTAAAAAAATCAATGTCTTCTAATCAATTATAGTCAGTATTCTTTTTGATGCTCAATTTGTCCCAGTTTTGACCAATGAGAAATCCTTCAAGCGGGCTCCTATGTTTTGTGACATGACCCGTTAGTCTTTTTTTTTTAATTGTGGTAAAAAAAAGTAACATAAAATTTACCATCTTAACCATTTTTAAGTGTATAGTTTAGTAGTGTTAAGTTTATTCACATTGTTGTGAAACAAATCTCTAGAACTTTTTTATCTTGCAAATCTCAAACTCTATACCCGTTAAAAAATAACTAGCCTTCCCCTGCCACTCCCCCAAAGCCCCTGGTAATCACCATTCTACTTTTTTTTTTTAATAAATTTATTTATTTTATTTATTTTTGGCTGCATTGGGTCTTCATTGCTGTGTGAGGGCTTTCTCTAGTTGTGGTGAGTGGGGGCTACTCTTCGTTGTGGTGCGCGGGCTTCTCACTACGGTGGCTTCTCTTGTTGCGGAGCACGGGCTCTAGGCTCGTGGGCTTCAGTAGTTGTGGCACACAGGCTCTAGAGCACAGGCTCAGTAGTTGTGGCGCACGGGCTTAGTTGCTCTGCAGCATGTGGGATCGTCCCAGACCAGGGCTGGAACCCGTGTCCCCTGCATTGGCAGATGGATTCTTAACCACTGCACCACCAGGAAGTCCTCAGTGGGCCTTTTTAATTGGGATATATATTTCTCAGTTCTGAGAATTTCTTATATTTCTTTGATAATTGTTTCTTCTCTGTATAATCTACTCTCTCTTTAAGAAATTCCTAATAGTTAGATATTGAACTTCCAAGGATTGATCTATGTCTCTTACCTTTTCTTTCCCTTTTCTGTCTCTGTCTCTTTATTCTATTTTCTGGGATATTTTCTATTCTTATTAACTTCTTTATTTTTACATTCACATTTATGACTTCTAAGAATTCTTTCCTGTTTTGTTCTTTTTTTTATGTTCTTATTTTATGAATTTCTTACCTCTCTCAAGATATTTTTTCTCTCTTGAGTTTTAATTGAAATAAATAAACTGCACAAACTTAAAGTATACAGTTTGTTGAATTTCGACCTATGTAAACACCCATGAAACTATCACTGCAATCAAGATAAACATACTGTAACACCCCAAAATTTCTTTGTGCCCTTTTGTGATTCCTTCCTCCTGCCTTTCCTTGCTCCCTCCACTCCCCAGGCAACTGCTGAGCTGCTGTCACTGTATACTGTTTTTTGAGCCTGGCTTCTTTCTTAAAACGTAATTATTTTGCAGTTAATAATTTTCTTGGTAGTTTATTCCTTTTTATTGCTGAGTAGTATTCCATTATATAGATATACCACAATTTGTTTATCCATTCATCTAATGATGGGCATTTGGATTGTTTCCAATTTTATCTATTTAAATAAAGCTGTTATAAACATTCATGTACAAATCTTTGTATGGATATGCTTTCAAATGACTGGGTCATACAGTAGGCATGTTTAACTTTTTGAGAACCTACCAAACTGTTTTCCAAAGTGGTACCATTTTATATACCCACCAGCAGTGTATGAATTCCAGTGACTCCCATCTTTACCAAGATTGTTTGTTGCTAGTATATGGAAATTCAGTTGATATTTGTACATTTTTATTAGAAACAGGTATTGGGTTTTATTAAATATTTTCTCTGCATCTACTGAGATAATCAGATAATGTTAGAGAATTGTATTATTTGATTTTCCAGTATTAAACCAATCTTGCATTCCTGGTTTTAAGCATTCTGCACTTGGTCTTAAAGTATTATCCTTGATAGTGTTGGGTTGATTTCCTAAAATTTTGTTTTGAATCTATCTTCATAAGGGATATGGTCTGTACTTTTCTTGTAATTTCTTTGTGTGGTCTTGGTAGCAGAGTAATGGTGGCCTCACAGAGTGAATTGGGAAGTATTTCCACCTCTTCAATTTTTTAGAAGAATTTGTATAGAAAAACTGGTATCTCTTTTTGGGTGAGCTTTGGTAGTCTTTCAAGGAATTTGTTTATTTCATCTAAGTTGTTAAATTTATTGGCGTTAAGGTTAATAATACTCTGTTATTAACCTTTTATATAGTATCTAGTGATACCATCTTTCCCACTTTTAGTATTGGTCATTTGTGTTTTCTCTCTTCTAATCAGTCTGGCTGAAACTTTATCAACATTATTATTTTTCTTTTTTAAAAAAACAGATTTTTCATTGATTTTTCTCTGTTTTTCTGTTTCATTAATTTCCATTCTGATATATTTTTTTGTGTGTGGTACGCAGGCTTCTCACCACTGTGGCCTCTCCCATTGTGGAGCACAGGCTCCGGACGCGCAGGCTCAGCGGCCATGGCTCACGGGCCTAGCTGCTCCGCGTCATGTGGGATATTCCTGGGCGGGGGCACGAACCTGTGTCCCCTGCATCAGTAGGCGGACTCCCAACCACTGCGCCACCAGGGAAGCCCCCATTCTGATATTTATTACTTCCCTCTTTCTGCTTACTCAGAGTTTCATTTGCTCTTCTTTTTCTAGTTTCTTTAGATGGTTGCTAAGATCATTCATTTGAGCCCTTTCTTTTCCAATTTAGTGAGGGATGTTAGGAGCAAGAAGAGATAAACTCATGCAGTCAACCTGTTATATTTATCTGGAAGTATGCATTAACTTTTTTTCTTTTTTTAAATCAACTTTAATGTGGTATGTTTTACATGCAATAAAATGTACCCATTTTAAGTGAGATCATCACAGCAATCAAGCTTGATAGAACATTCCCACCACCCTAAAAATTTCCCTTGTGTTCCATCCCAATCAATCTGTCCCTGCCTCCACTTCAGCTCTAGGAAAGCACTGATTTCTTTTTGGTCATTATAGATTAGATTTGTCTTTTCTAGAGTTACATATAAATGGAATCATGCAGTATGTGCTCTTTTGTGTTTGGTTTCTTTTACTTGGAGTAGTTTTTTAAAACAACAAGAAACAACTCCATGTTGTTGCATGTATGTTCTATACATCCACTGCTGAATTTTTCCTTGTATGAATATACCACAGTTTAGTCGTTTGTTGATGGACATTACTGTTTCTAGCTTTTGATTATTATGAATAAAGCATCTATAAACATTCATATATGGGTTTTTTGTGTGAACATGTGTTCATTTCTCTAGGGAAAATAATTAGGAGTGAAATTGCTGAGTCATTTAGTATGTGTTTTTTTAACTGTATTGGAAACTTCCAAACAGTTTTCCAAAGTGATTATACTATTTTATGGCTTTTTTAAGGCAAAGGCTAGGTTCTTTTTTTTTAATATGAATATCCAGGTGTTCTAACACCATTTATTGAAAAAATTATTCTTTCCATGTGTTTATTTCTGACTTCTCTATTCTGTTCCATTAATATATGTGTATTTTCTTATGTCAATATTACACTGTCTTGATTACTATAACTTTATAGTAAGTCTTAAAATTGTTTGGTCCTTTGGATTTCCATAATTTTTTAAAATCAATTTCCTCTTGTCAATTTGTTAAAAAAAATACCTGTTGGGTATTTCACTGGGATTGTGTTGAGTCTGTAGAACAATTTGGGGAAAGTTGATATCATAACAATATTGAGCCTTCCAATCCATGAACAGGATATAGTTCTCAATTTATTTATGTCTTTAATTTCTCAGCAGTTTTTTGTACAGGTCTTGTACATATTTTGTTAAATTAATTCATAAGTATCTTATGCTTTTTTATGGTATTGTAAGTGATACTTTTTAATTTTCAATTTCTAGCTGGTCACTGCTAGCATATAGATATACAGTTGATTTTTTTATGTTGACCTTGTGTCCTACAACCATGCTAAGTTTTTCTATTACTTTTGGTAACTTTTTAATAGACCCCTTAGAAGTTTCTATGTTAACATGACTTTATCTGCAAATAAAGACAGTGTATTTCTTCCTTTCCAATCTATAAGCCTTTTTTATTTCTTGCCTTACAGCACTGACTAAGATCTCTAGTACATTAAGTATGATATTAGATGTAGATTCATCATAGATGCTCTTTATCAGGTGAGGAAGTTCCCCTTCTATTTGTAGTTTGGTGGGAGTTTTTATCATGAATGAATGATGAACTTTGTCAAATGAATTTTCTGCATTTATTCGGATCATATTGTGTTTCTCCTTTATTTTGTAACACAGTGTACTACATTTATTACTTTTTTTTGACTGTTAGGCCAACTTGCATTCCTGGGGTAAAGTCACTGGGTCTTGATGAATTATCCTTTAGTCAATTTGCTAGTATTTTTAAGGGTTTTTATGTCTTGTTTATGAGGAATATTCATCTTCAATTTTTCTTGTATGTACTGTCTTCCTCTGGTTTAAGTATCATGGTGATGCTGGCTTCATAAATTTAGTTGGGAATTGTTTTCTCCTCAGTTTCTCAGTTTGTGCAGGATTGGTATTGTTTCTTCCTTTAAATGTTTGGTAGAATTTACCAATAAAGCCTGGAGTTTTCTTTTTGGCAAGGTTTGTAACTACAGAGTAATAGATACCGGGCTTTTCAGAATTTCTTTATCTTCCTTATCTTGGTAATTTGTGTCTTACAAGGAGTTTGTCCATTTTATCTAAGTTGATGAATTTATTGGCATAAAATTATTCATTAAAAATGTCCTTATTATTCCTTTAATTACTGTAGGATCTGTAGTGATGTTCACTGTTTCATTTCTAATATTGGTAATTTGTCTTTTTTTTCTTAAATCTAGTTAAAGGTTTATCAATTTTACTAATTTTTTCCCCAAAGTAAGTTTTTAGTTTCATATTTCTATGTTGGCTATTTTCTTTTCTTCTCTTTATTATTTCTTTTCCATTTACTTTGGCTTTAATTTGTTCTTGTTCTCTAGATTTTTTTTTTTTTTTGCGGTATGCGGGCCTCTCACTGTTGTGGCCTCTCCTGTTGCGGAGCACAGGCTCCGGACACGCTGGCTCAGCAGCCATGGCTCACGGGCACAGCCACTCCGCAGCATGTGGGATCCTCCTGGACCTGGGCACGAACCCATGTCCCCTGCATTGGCAGGCGGACTCTCAACCACTGCGCCACCAGGGAAGCCCCTCTAGATTTTTAGTGTGGAAACTTATGTCATTGATTTGAGACCTTTCTAAGTCTCAGGTTTCCCTTTAAGTGCTACTTAGGTGCATCTCACAAATTTGATGTGTTTTCATTTTCATTTGGTTCAAAGCAATTTCTAATTTCCCTTGTGATTTCTTGTTTGACCTGTGGGTTATTTAGAAGTGTGTTGCTTAATTTCCAAATATTTAGGAGTTTTCAGCTATCTTCCTATTATTAATTTCTAGTTTAATTCTGTTGTGGTTAGAGAATATACTTGGTGTGATTTCAATCCTTTTAAATACACTGGGGCTTACTTTATAGGCCAGCATATGGTCTATCTTGGTGAATGGTCCATGTGTACTTGAAAATGTATATTCTGATGTTGGTAGAGTGTTCTATAAATTTCAATAAGGTTTTGTTGGTTGATGGTAGTGATCAATTCTATATTCTTACAGATTTTCTCATTAAAAGAAGAGTTCATATCTTCAACCCTAGTTGTGGATGTTTTTGTTCCTCCTTTCAGTTCTGTCATTTTTGCCTCATGTATTTTGAAATGCTGCCATTAGATGCATATACATTTAGGAATATTATGTCCTTGTGAAGAATTGACCCCTTTATCATTATGAACTGTCTCTTTTTACTCTTAGTAATATTCCTTGTTTTAGAGTTTAATTTGTCTGATTTAAATAGCCATTCAAGCTTTCTTTTGACTAGTGTTTGCATGATATGTTTTTTTCATCCTTTTACTTTTAAACTATCTATATGTTTAAAGTGGATGTCTTGTAGACAGCATATAGTTGAGTCTTGTTTCCCCCTGGTCTCACAATCTGTCTTTTAATTCAAGTGTTAGTCCAGTCACATTTAATGTAATTATCGGTTGGATTTAAATCTGCCATCTTACTACTTGTTTTCTATTTGTCTATATGTTCGTTGTTTCTTCTTTCATCTTTTCCTGGTTTTTTTTTTTTTTTGAGTATTTTTTAGTATTCCGTTTTATCTCCATGCTTGACTTATTACCTATACCTCTTTGTTTTATTTTCAGTGGTTGTTCTAGGGTAGTAGTTCTCACAGTTTCTGGTCTCAGGACTTGTTTACACTCTTTACAGATTATTCATACTCTTAAAAATTGAGGACCCCAAAATGTTTTTGTTTGTTTGCATTGTATCTATCTATACGCAATCATATTAAAAGTTATAACTGGTAAATTGTTAAAATATTTATTAATATATTTTAAGATAATTCATTGCATGTTAACATAATGTTTTTATTAAAAATAACTATAATTTTCAAAACAAAACCAAAATTTTAGGGAGAAGAATGCATTGATTTACATTTTTGCAGATTTTTTTTAACATCTAGCTTAATAGAAAACTACCAGATTCTCATATGTGAATCTGCATTCCATATCATGTTGTGTAGCCTCTTGAAAACTCCCCAGTACACTTTTGAGAGATTGCAAGTAGTAAAAACAAATAACATGTTAGTGCTGTTATGAAAATAATTTTGATCTTGTGAAGCCTCAGAAGGGTGTTGAGGACTCCTACAGATCCTGGGACATACTTTGAGAACTGTTGCTCTATAGTTTACAATACAGATCTTTAACTTTAATCAGTCTACCTTCAAATAATATACCACTTAACATATACTGTAAGGCCCTAACAATAGTACCCTTCCAAATCTCCATTTTTTGTTACTGTTTTTATACATATATTATAAACTCTTCAATACATTATTGCTTTTACTTTATTTTTTTGTTTTTTTAAAATATTTATTTATTTATTTTGGCTGCTCCAGGTCTTAGTTGTGGCACGTGGGATCTTCACTGCGGCTTGCAGACTCTTAGTTGCGGCATACACGTGGGATCTAGTTCCCTGACCAGGGATCAAACCCGGGCCCCCTGCACTGGGGGCACGGAACCTTACCCACTGGAACACCAGGGCAGTCCCTGATTATTGCTTTTACTTTAAACAGTTATCTTTTTTTTTTTTTTTTTGCGATACGCGGGCCTCTCACTGTTGTGGCCTCTCCCGTTGCGGAGCACAGGCTCCGGATGCGCAGGCCCAGTGGCCATGGCTGATGGGCCTAGCCGCTCCGCGGCATGTGGGATCCTCCCGGACCCGGGCACGAACCCGTGCCCCCTGCATCGGCAGGCAGACTCTCAACCATAAACAGTTATCTTTTAAAGACACTTTTTAAATGAGAAAAGGGCTTTTGTATTTACTCACATATTTACCATTTCCAGTGCTCTTGATTCCTTTCCATCTCATATTTTCTTTTTTCCTGATGAACCCCTTTTAGTATCTTATAGTGCAAGTCTGTTGTTGTGAAGTCTCTCTGCTTTTGTTTACTTATATTTGTTTTGCCTTCATTAAAAAGAAAAACTTTTTATTTTGAAAAATTATAAACTCATAGACTCATAAGAAGCTTTGAGTCTCACCTCAACTGTTTCCCTTCCCGTAGGGATTACAGTTCTGAGCAGTCTGAATATAGTTGTTTCATACATTTTGCCCAGTCTCTAGTTGCTTACAGTGGAGGTATGCCCATTCATTATGATTAGAAGTGGAAGTCTGCTTTGATTTTTACTGAAGACCATAAGCAGCAGTGGTTATGTAAATTCTGTTTCTACATTTGCCATTACTGTTGAGAACATTCATACATTGTTCAATATCCCCTGTACAATACAACACTGCAGAAATGAGTTATATAATAATTCCTGTTTCTTTCTTTTGTTTTTTGCCTTGTATGCATGGAAAAAATCAGTCAAGATTTGTACTAGATCATCACACTTTTGTTGGCCTGGATGTTTGCATTCTGGCTTTCTACTTAATCTTTTTTTCCTTTTTTTTTTTTTTTGACCACACTGTGCGACTTGTGGGATGTGGGATCTTAGTTCCCCGACCAGACATTGAACCCGGCCCATCAGCAGTGAGAGCGTGGAGACCTAACCACTGGGCCGCCAGGGAATTCCCTATTCCTATTCTATTAATCTTTTTGTAAAAGCAATAGCCTATACCCCTGTAGCACATTTTTTTTTCTTTCCTTCCCTCTTCATTCCCTCCCCTGTATTAGGTGGTTTTTTGATTGCATTGAATAAAGACATTGTGATTACCTTTAAGTAACTGAGTTTAATGGATTTACAGGAAAAGATGAAGAAATGGATGCCTTTGTTTCCTTTTCAATAGGTTTTCCTGCTGAGTTAGTGATTCTGGTACTTCTAATCTTATCTCTCTCTATGACTAGTGCTTCTGCTGCTCTCTATTAGCTATCTCAAGTGTCTGTCCTCTCCTAGAGCCCTACCTCTGTGTGCTGTTCTCTCTCTTGTTCTCATTATGAAAGCTCACATTCACATTCCAAGGGAGAGTATCTGATTGATTCACTTAATGACCTGTTGGTGCCAGGCCAGATCTTAGGTCATTCGCCAGCAGAGAGAGTCTCTGTTCCTGGTCATGTGGTACAAAGTATGGTGATGTATAAGACTTGTCAGAAGGGCCATTGGCATAGCAAGCATTCAGCGTTATCATTACTCCTCCTTTATAATAGCTGCATATTTATAGATTGTTTCGGTGAACCGCTGATCTCATCTCTGAAATGTTGAGGTTTTTTCCTCCTAATTTCATTCTTAGATGAATTTCATTCTTAGCCACAAAACAAAGGACAGTCTTCACCACCTTTTAGCCACAACTTAAAATAAACCCATGGTACTGATTGTTGGTCCAAGAAAGCCCATCTGTTGGAAACTATGAAAAGAGAAAATTTAAATGTTTCTATTCTTGTTAGCATCTCTAAATTTGGAGGAAGAAGAGATTGAAGCTATGAGCTGAAATAAGGTTTTTGGATTAATAGCCCCACATGGGTTTGAATCCTGGCTTTCCCATTTACTAGATGATAGATGAGTATCTTTTCTAAGCTTCAGTTTATTCATGAATAAAATGGAGATAATGGTATTTGCCTCATGTGGTTGTTAGGATTAAGTGATAGGATACATGCAAAGCAGTTAGCAAAGTGCCTGGCACATAATAAATGCTTGATAAATATTAGCTCCCATTATTTCTAGATCATTAACCCTTATTAATAATAAAGGTTACCCTGGTACATCAGTTAAGTTCTTAGTGCTAATGAAAACTAACATTTCTTGGTACATAAGCCGAGACAATAGTTATTGAGCCTTTGTTTACTCAGCGCTGTGCTGAGGTACCAACTGGGTATACAAGACATATTGCAATATGATTCTTGATTTCTAATCCACACAGTGAAATGTCAGTCCTAGAAAATTTTTCAGGAAACTCAACCCTATGATGGTATTCTGTTATTGGAATTTGGGCTCTGTCACTAGCTGTGTGACCTTGGACCAGTTACTTCTCTGTGCCTCTTCATCTGTAAATTGGAGGAAATATCTCATAGGATTATTGTAAGGAATAAATATGTTAATATATGTAGAGCACATAGGATACTGCCTGATACATGGTAAATGCTGTATGTAAGTTGCTGCTGCTAGATTATGACGCCTAGCAGTTGAATACTTGAAGCCTCATTGGGCCTAATTGATCAGTCTTTTCTTTTAGTTTAAAGTGAATAGGTTTCTTTGTAGGAGGTTTATAGGTATATCTTTAGTCTCCATTGTCAGGACAGTTTTATAGCGTCTACGTGGTAAGAGATGAGTAAGCTGAAGGACATGGTCTGCAGATAATCTTGTCCCATTTGAGACTGGACACCAGACTTTCCATATCTTGCCAGCCCTCCTTTGGTGATGCTTTGGCAAGAAAAACGTATCTTGAAATTCTTGGAAAGCTGATTTCCTCACCATTGAAATGTCCTTTTTGTGGGGGCTAGAGGGAGGGGGATGCTAGTGATATGAAAGTATGGTAAAGGAAAAGCAATTTGAGTAGAGACCTTTGATTTTAGCTTAACAAATCAAACAGGCAAGGGATTTTCTAATCAAAAGCTACTTCTCTCTTAAAGGGAAGACTCATTTCTTTCTTTTTTTTTTGCGGTACGCGGGCCTGTCACTGTTGTGGCCTCTCCCGCTGCGGAGCACAGGCTCCAGACGCGCAGGCTCAGCGGCCATGGCTCACGGGCCCAGCCGCTCCGCGGCATGTGGGATCTTCCCGCACCGGGGCACGAACCCATGTCCCCTGCATCGGCAGGCGGACTTTCAACTACTGCACCACCAGGGAAGCCCAGGAAAACTCATTTCTGATTTGTATTTCCTTCTCAAGAAGTGAGATTAATATGTTTTATTTCCATATTAGTGAGATTGAGCATCTTTTCATTACATTTATTGATTACTTGTATTAGTTTTGAGAATTACCCATTCATGTCCTTGACCTCTTTTGTTTTGTTTGATGAGGAGACTTATCTTTGCAGAATAAGGTACATTTCAGGTACATTTTTCATTTTGTCAGTTGTCTTCTTTTACCCTTGGTTGTCCTTTTTTATTTTAACTGCATAGAAACATTTAATATAATGAATCTATACATTTTTGCTGAAAAGTGTCATCTCATTATGGTTAGAGAATTTCTGCTGAGTGTTATAAAGCATGTCATAGTTTATATGTAGACTGATCCACTTAATAAGCATTTTTTCCTTATAAATAGGTGATTGATTGTCACAGGCTTTGAAGAGTCTTTGCAAACTAACATAGTCCCGAGGCTGTAACACCATAATAATAACAGCTACCACTTACTGCACACTGCCTGAGTGTCAGAAGATATGCTAGGTCTTTTATGTACTATATCCCTAATATTTAAGTTCAAGCAAAATATTATTATTGTCCACATTTCATAGATAAGAGGAATGATTTACCCAGGGTTACAGAGCTAGTTAGTGGCTGGATTGGAATTTTAACCCAAGTCTGCCTAAACTCCAAAGTATATACTTTTTCTACAGAGTTGGGCTTCTTGAGGCTTCAAATAAATTATACTGGTCCTAAAAGTTAAGTATATATCTTCTACCAGAACATGAAAAGATGGTCTGTCGCCTAGTTTGACAGCTCTTGGTTCCTGAGAGCAGAATAGATACGATAATGAGAAGTATGTAAACCAGCTGAAAGAAGGGTCTCCACTGTCTAGGGCAAAGGTTTTCAAAATGTGGTTCCCAGACCAGCAGCAGCAGTAGCATCACTTGGGCGTTTGTTACAAAAGCAAATTCCCATGTCCCACTCCAGACCTACAGAATCAGAAACTGGGGTTGGGTCCCAGCAACCTGTTTTATATTCGCAGCTGATTATGATGCATGTTAAAATTTAAGAGCCACTGGTCTAGGGGAATTATTCTCTCTAACCATAATTTTTGGTTTTGTGAGCTTCAGCCGAATTCTCAGCCCTTAAGTGCAAAATAAGCATTATCAAATAGTGGCAAAAGCATGGAATCTAACAAGAGCCAGTTTTTAGTCCAGTTTAATAATCATTTAAGGCAAGTTCACCTCCCTGAGCCATAGTTTCCCATCTCTAAAATGATTTTAATAAAAATCTATCTCCCGGGCTTCCCTGGTGGCACAGTGGTTGAGAGTCCGCCTGCCGATGCAGAGAACACGGGTTCGTGCCCCGGTCTGGGAAGATCCCACATGCCGCGGAGCGGCTGCGCCCATGAGCCATGGCTGCTGAGCCTGCGTGTCCGGAGCCTGTGCTCCGCAACGGGAGAGGCCACAACAGTGAGAGGCCCGTGTACCGCAAAAAAAAAAAAAAAAAAAAATCTATCTCCCTACAAGATATTTTTTCAGAATTAGTAAGATAACATGTATAGTGCCTCGCACCTTGCCTGGCTCCCGGGTGTTTGAGAAATTGCCTCCAGTTATTTTTCTTGTTAAGCAAAAAGCCCCTACCCGCCTTCTATTCTCAACTTCTCTTGTTTCTTGAATGTATTTTGCTGTCTTGTGTCTCTGGGCCTTTATATTAGCTATTTCTACTGGATATCCCTACCTCCCACCCCTCCCACTAACGTCTATACATCCTTTAGATCCCTGCTTATAATTTACTTCCCCTGGAGGGGACTTTCTCTAACCCCCACTCCCCAGTCTCTGTACTCATAGCAGCATGTATTTCTCCTGTCACTACATATCAAAGTTTTTGGAAACTGTTTTTTGCCCAGTTTTGCAAAGTTTTTGCCTGTCTTCTGTATAAACTTCATTGGGCAGGTCCAGTGTCTTGTCTGTACCATATCCTAGGACCCAGTAAAGTTTCTCACACATTATAGGAGCTAATAAATTAATGTTGAATGAATGAATGGTGGCTGTCATTATTGCTGCTTCTTCATCATCATATCATCCAAGAGCAAGCTCTCTTCTCTGGCTTATAGTTTTTGTGCTGACTGCTTGTGATAATCATAAATAGATAGTATTAGGACCAGTGCCTGTTTTCTCCTTCCCTGAAAGTACATGTTTTGACCTAGGCTGACATGGTAGTTCACTGAGCTGCTTCCTAACCACTGATCTCTCTGTATCACAGGTACCTTGGGGGAGCTGTGTGCCTTGATGGGTCAAGTTCATCACATGCAGAACCCAAAATGGCAGCATCCTTCGGACCTCACCAGGCGGTGAGTGGGTGTTTAGAAGAAGGAAGAAAAGGGTAGAATTTTGCTACAGGAGAAATGTGGTAGGGCTTTGGTAGGGCTGTAATTGTTGTTTAATTCCAGGGGTAGAGAAAGAAGTGATATAGTGTAATAGAATAAGAATTGGACTGAAATTCAGGAAACCTGGGTTCTAATACTGGCTTTGCCCTTTTTAACTAGCTATGTGATTTTGATCAAATCACTTCACTTCTCTGGTCCTCACAACAGTAAAATTAAGATATTGGACTAATTGATGTCAAAGAGCCTTTCTAGTCCTGAAATCTTCTGGTTTCTTGATGCAGTGTGGTTTTACAGATTTATTCAGTTACTTGATCCAATTATTCAGAGACCTTGGGAGTCATCTGTGATTCCTTTCTCTCTTACTCCATAGTCAGTGCATTAGCAAATTCTATAAGCTCTACGTATAATATATCCAAAACCTGATCATTTCTCAATCATTTTCACTTGGATTGTTGCAAGTCTCCTAAATGGTCTCCCTACTTCTGCCCTTGCCTGTCTACTGTTCTCAACTCAAGCAGCCAAGAGAAATTCTTTTAAAGCATAAGTCAGATTCTCTCTTCTTTGCACAGAGTTTTCCAGTGGCTTCCCATCTCCATGATCACAAGTGCCTATATGTTTTGGTCTAGGCTGACTTGGTTAGCTCACCACCCTCATCTCCTCTACTATTCACTTTGCTCACTCTGCTCTAGTCACACTGGATTCCTTGCTATTTCTGTTTTTCATACTATTTATTTAGTGCGCAGGCTTTCTCTAGTTGCAGCGAGCGGGGGCTACTCTTCATTGCGGTGCTTGGGCTTCTCATTGCGGTGGCTTCTCTTGGTGGTGCACGGGCTCTAGGCGCACGGGCTTCAGTAGTTGTGGCTCACGGGCTCTAGAGTGCAGGCTCAATAGTTGTGGTGCATGGGCTTAGTTGCTCCGCAGCATGTGGGATCTTCCTGGACCAGGGATCGAACCTGTGTCCCCTGCATTGGCAGGTGGATTCTTAACCACTGCGCCACCAAGGAAGTCTCTCCTTGCTATTTTTCTAGTATGTCAGACGTGCTCCCACATCAGGGCCTTTAAACTTAGTGTTTTCTCTATAGTTGCCAAAATGACAGCAGTACTCGGAAAGGCAGTGTTGTGTAATAGTTATTAAATTCTGCAGTCAGATGTGAATTGAAATCCAGGCTCTTCTACTTACTCCACTCTACGACCTTGGGGAAGTTATTTTACCTGAGGCTTAGTTTCCTATCCTGTATAAGGAGTTAATGAGAGTACTTTTCTGGTAGGATTGTCATTAGGATTAAATGGTGTGAGATGTTTAAAGAATTCTGCGAGTATTTGCATATAGGGCTGGATAAACACCAGGTACTGTTAAAATTATTTTCAACCTGGGCTATTCCCCATAATCACCTATGGAGATGTCTAAAAATACAGATGTCCAGGGCTTGACTCAAGGGATTCTAAGTTATTAAGTCTAAGGGTGGAGAGAGGGGCCAAGAATCTATATCTTTACATTAAAGCTTCCCAGGTGGTTATTAGACAAGCTGGAGTTGAGAACGGGATGAAATTATCTCAGAGGGTCCTGCTCAGAACCCCAGCCCAGTACACGACTAAAGGAGGCTCTCAAGAAACTTTGAGTCTGTTCAGTTTCTAAACTTGCAGTGTGATTCTCACGTGATGCTTACCTTCTCTGGGAATTTTATTCTAATTTTAACTGCTGTGTCCTGAGCAACCTTGAGCTGTGTCAGACAGTGAAGTCCTGTTGGAGGTACAGGTCTGATGCAAGCAATAAAATATAGATCCTGTTCTAAATGTTTCCAGAGGGAGAAAATGGGTTTTTCCTGCTTAAACATTATTATACATTATACATTGGGTTTTCTTAGAACATTCATGTATATGGACCATATCTCCATAATACCTGTATGGGAATTAGGTGGCTTTGGAAATTGGAAGGAAATAGAACTTATAGTGTGCCTTTCATATAAGGAAAATAATATAAATTTTCTAAAATTATGGGAATCGAAATATAAAATGAATATCCAATTTCCAAAAGTAACAATATTCTTTAGTTTTCTTGGCCTTTTTTGTATACAGATGACCATTCCAGCTGAAACCCTCATTTGTCCTCTTTTTATTTTCCCTCTCTGCTGATAGAAACTACGCCCGGTTCCGACAGAAGCCTCTGCAAAGATACAGTCTGACTCAGTGGGTTGACCAGAACATGCGAAGCCACCATCGGTTCCAGCGTCTACCAGATTTCCCGTACAGTCCATTTGTCTCCTCCCATCAGCAGTGAAGGTCCCTATCCAGGGTCCTGTCCAGAGCAGCGTCTCATCTTCTGCTGTTTTGTGCTTTGTAGATTTTGAAATTTATTTTTCACAACATTTTAATTTAAAGAACTCGTCACCTTTTGGAAATGCCCATTGCTGACTTGAAATTTTTTGTATAAGGTCCTTCCTGTTTATGTGTGTGTATGCATTTAAGCAGTGTTGAGTTGATAATAGTTTTAATTTTTTAATTTAAATTGAAGGTGGCTGCCGCCTGAAAGCCGGCATTAAGTCAAAACACCCAGAATCAAGCAAAACACCCACCTCTATGCAGAGGTGAAGTCTACTTCTGGTGCCCAAAAGAAATCATCTTTTAATCTCCTATGAGGAAGGGATTCTTTATCAGGCTGCAAGCCAGTGTTAATTACTGCTGGTGACTTATAAATGGATACAAGTCACTTTTAACAACGCCTCTTACCTTTTTTATTTGAATCTCCGAATACCTGTCAGTATTTTAAAGTTGGTAATCCAGGACATCTGAAGTAGTTGAAAGGACAGGTTAGAAGTGTAAATCTTCTCTTCTTTTTGTACCACTAGCTGCCTTTATTTTTTGGCTTTTTTTTTCATTTTTCGTTAAATTTATTTTGCACAACAGTGTTTACAAATCGTGTACATCTTAACTCTAACAGAAGACTGGTGACTAACAACCCCTGTTGATTTGTGATCTTGTGACTGTCTGCCTTCTCTGCCTTTCTTCAAGGATATTCCTTCTTTTTTCCCCAGTGAACTTAGGGCTCTACCGGCATATTCCTGTATCCGGTTAGACATAGATATGCCTCTTAAGAACAGCCTTACTGTGCTCTTTATTGAAGAGCCACCCACCCAGAGTCTTGACTCTAGGACAGGCCAGAAAGCAGTGCTATTGAGAGGTGTCAGTTGGTCTTCAGTTTCATCTGCTGAACTCCAGTTCAAGTATGAGTTGACGTGTTAGTGGGAGAGACTTTGGAGAAGCTGTCTTTTGTCTCCATTATTAGTTAATAAGAGGTGCCTTTTGATCCAGGATCTCCTTACTTGGTCAAACCTCTGATGTACAGTTTTACAAAACTACTAAAGTGGATCTAAAATAGTTTTGATTAAGCCTGTGCACGAAGCATTACCTGATCTTAAGGGTAATGCTACATGCAGCTATCTTAATGGATGTCTTAGGAGTTTATTATTCTCTTTACAGACAGCTCTAGACATCTATTGGGAGATTTTGCAGTCTGGCATTTGTGCTGTTGTTCACTCTGTGTGACGGTTGTACCTAGTTGCTATAGCACAGCCTGTGATACTGGGCTCATTGCCTCTGTCTGGTTTTGTTGTTCCATCAGCCCCATCTTTGTATGGAAGTAACCCATCTTAAACATCCTACCCTGCTTTAGAAACTGACTTGGGAGAAACTTGGTCATAGTTACCAGTAAACTTAGATGGATATCCCTAAGTGTTAACTATTTCTATCCAGTCAAGGATTCTCTTTTCCTTCGACATTTGGTTTAGAGTCTGGGACCAAAATGCAAAGGAGAAGTTCTGTTCAAAGGCAAGAGTCAAAATCTGTTATTTCAGTTGGCATTTCCTTTATCAGTCACTTCTCCAGGTTTCCATAAATTAGTTTGATGGAGTGGGACAAACATCCACCTTTGGAACTATAGCATAGTTAGAATTAATTGTTGCTGGAATAATTAGCATTGCAGCTGTCTTGTTCCCCACAGATAACCAAGGAGTAAAGGGACAGCCTCTTGCTTAGGCAAAAGTCTAAGACTCATGTTCCTGCCTCCCTGGTACAGGAGGGTTTAAGACTGATGTGTAATGGGAGCATCGCCTTTGCCAAATCAAATGAGTGATGGGTTAACGAGGAAATGTGACAATCACATTTCCTCTTTGCTCAAATAATTCTGTTTTTCAAGCTTTAGCAGCTTAATTAAATCTGTTGGACTGGGGGAGGAGAGAACTGTTCCCTGGCGGTTAACATGTTATTCTTTAAGAAGAAAAACAAAGCCAAAGAAAACTCATTATCAGGCATGTTCACCTTAAAGATGGTAGTGGGTAGAATCTGGAGTTTTTTTTTTTTTTTTTTGAATCTGGAGTTTTAATCTGTTTTTAAAAGCTACATATCTCACATTTAGTGTTGGCCTCTAAGTCTAATTTTCATGTAGAATTCTTGCCGTGTTTTATTTACATAAGCATTGTCCTAGCTTTCTTTATCTGTGATGACATTCTCACCACGGGGGTCTTGACAATGCAGAGTAGGAAATGTGCTGTTTACATAGTTTACTTGTATATAAAGAGCCTGAAATAACCTTAGTTTTGCATCTAATGCAGGCCCCAATTTACTTTGGTTGTTGTCAGGATCAATTATGAAAGTGAAGTTTGGTGCCTCCTCTTTATCATGTATTTCCCCTTGTAGCAGTTGTGTTTAATGTCATTACAAAGAAATAAAAGTTCTTGTCGGTGGCTTATGTACCGTGGCCGTCTATTGCGGGCTCTGAAGGAGGGCTCCTTCCTTCTTTGTGCAGGTGGGTTAGTGGGGTGTGGGAGGGGCGGCAGTTAGTAGAATGTGGTACCGGGGAGGCGAGGGTGTGTGCTCCCTGTTCTTTTGAGGGTAAATTACAGTGTTAAGAAAGGCGTTCCAGCAGTTAAGAAATGTTGAAATTGATTGGGATTTGCAGCTACATATAGTGCATATCAGGAGCGTGACATAGGGAGAGCCTTAAATATCACTGTGCTGCTGTTTTTGCAGAGGGGGAAAATGGTTCAGCCCCGTCACACAGGCATTGCCTCGCATTCCTTCCTGTGGCTGATGGCTGACCCCTGTGTCTCTCTGCCTCTCCAGAGCCAGCACTGATAAGGAAGAAGCTGAGCTACCTGGGGCATTCTCCCTTTGAAAGGGATGTGAGAAACCAGAATTGATAGTTGTTCTTAACCCAACTTCTCCAGAAATTGTTCCTAGAACCTGGGGTGAAGGTTGGATAAGTGTGGGTAGATGTGGGAGACAGCGTTAGATCACTTTTGTGAACCTAAGCTTCTTAGACTCACCCCAGGAGCAAAGATGAAAAGGAAGGCAGTAAGAGCTTGTCACCTGTATTAGCCAATGCTTTACAGTCTCAGCTTGTGCTGAGACATTAAGTAGCAACATATTTGGATAGGCTTCTCTGTCCTGCTGTCCTGTAAGTTTTGTTTTTTTTTTTTTGCGGTACGCGGGCCTCTCACTGTTGTGGCCTCTCGCTTTGCGGGGCACAGGCTCCGGACGCGCAGGCTCAGCGGCCATGGCTCACGGGCCCAGCCGCTCCGCGGCATGTGGGACCCTCCCAGACCGGGGCACGAACCCGTGTCCCCTGCATCGGCAGGCGGACTCTCAACCACTGCGCCGCCAGGGGAGCCCTGTCCTGTAAGTTTTTATCATGTAGCCTTCAGTCCAGGTGAAAGCCTCAATATAAATTTTCTAAATACTCAGCTGTTTAATATTCTTGTGTGAATCCGAGGGTCCCTTGACCTATACATACACATATCCATTTTGTCCTCTCAGGTGTAGGTGTTCCTTTGTCCAGTAATTGCTTATTTCCTTTTTAGCAATGTGTTATTGTAGGCCTCAAAGGTTTCAGAGACTAGGCTGGATTCTCTGAGCTGGTGGCGTCCTTTACCCTCAGTTCGTTTTATGTTGTGGAGAAGTGAGGAGGAGGAGAAATGGACCTTGTCTAAAAGCTCATTCTCTAAACAGCCTGTTGTGAACTTTTACGGGAAGAAAAAGTCCCAACCACCTAAAACTAGAAAGCAGAGTTTCCTGCTTTTCTGAGAGAAAACAATTATTCCTAAGCTGATTCTAGGGTATGCTTGTTTTGTAGGCCAGAGCACCTGTCAGGAAAAAAATGTCCACTTGTCACAGGAAGTATCAACTGGCCAACGGTGGAATTCCTTAATTAAAAGCTCCCACCCTGTCACTCCTCCCCACCTGTCTTCCCCCTATGACAACTGGAACATGCCACAGACAGAAAAATCTGACCCTCCCAGCACCCATTGGGAAGCGGTGGAATGTAATCTTTTGGACAACCTTTAAAGCCATCTAGTCCTGAAATGCTGTATCACTAAGGAATTATTTGTATACAAAGATCTCCTTCAATTCGGCTTCAAATAACATTTGAGGGTTTGGGAGTATTGTACCGATGGAGCGTGGGGGGTGGAGTGTCCCATTTACAAAAGCATTTTGTTCTTGGAGGCTACTTTTTAAAAGCAAAATCCAAAATCTGTCAAATAGGTTTAAAGAGGGTGAAGAAAGTAGAAGTCTGAAACATTACGTGACTGCGGTGGTGAGATGTTAAATATTTCTGTAAAGGGTTGAACTAGAGATCATAAAAGTGGGTTCGAAAGGAGGCCTACGCTGAAAAGCTGGGGTTGAGGGGACTGGAGTGGAGAGAGGAAAGACTCGTGCCTCATAGAAACACCAGTCCTCCTTCCTTTCCGTAGACCCCGGGGTCTGTCTCCTGACCCATAAGGAAGCCCTTTGGCTCCTACTCTAGGTGGTGGGTGGGGTCTGGGAATCCTCTGTTCTTACCCCTTGGTTTTTGACAGATAAAGGAGTCCAGGGCCCCATCAGAGAAGTAACTGGCCTGAGGGTCTCCTGCCTCAGTCCACCGTTCCTCCCACAGACCTGCTGTGGTCTCGCAGGGCAGGTCTCTCAGTCTCAACTTGCCTGAGCCCTTCCCAAGCTGTGGGGAATCTGCAGATCTAAGTGAGGGGTGAAGAAAGGACCACAGCCCGTCACAGCCGTAGGCTTCCACTGTGTCACTAGTTGATTCGGGAAGAGTTCAGTTGTAGAACTTGGGGGTTTCGGGAGGTGATTAAAGGGAATGGTGTTTAGTGAGGCCTGTTGTTCACTCCACTCCCCTCATTCCCTAAGATGATGTGCTACAGGCACAGATAAAGACAGCAAACTCCCATTAGCGGCACTCCCTGGACCCCACTGACAGCTGTCTATACCTGATGGTGACTTGGAGTTTCTCCATCATCTGGCACTAAACAGGCACAGAGGACCTGGGAAGCACCTCTCTGAGGTTTGGCTGGCAGTTCTGCGTGCTAATCGATTACCCACTCTCCCACCCAGCCTGTAAGACCTGCTCCCCTCTGCTCTCAGAACCTTCCAGAACAGCCTACCCTAAGCCCCACTCACCCGACATTTCCTAAGCTCCTCCCGGCTCTGGACAGAAATGTTCAAGGTGCCCCATTTACTGGTTTGCTCATTGGCTAATGGCATCATTCCTCTACCTTTCAGCCTGCTGCGGGATCAGAGTCATGTTCCTTTAACATCCCCGAACAGCATGCTGTGGGTCCTGAGCCGCAGTGAGCAGCTTCTGCAGTCCCTCTTGACTTCCCCCTCACGCTGGGAGAAGCAGGACTGCATTCCCTTTGGCCAGGAAAAGCACCAACCCCATCCAGAGGGGAAAACCCTTTGTTTTAAAAACTGAGCTCCAGCCTGCATACCTATGCGGTGAGGCAGCCCAAGCTCGGTTTTCGGGGAGGGGGGGGGCCTCAGTAATGGGATGATAGAGCAACTATTTTCTCCTCTTACACGTGCACCCCCATCTGTTCGAGACTTCCCTTCCAACTCCAGCTTGGCTGGCAGGCTTGTCCCTAAGAAGCTGCAGGCCAAAATGGAGAGAACTGACTCCCTCCTCCACACGTCCTGACTCGCTGCCAACTGCCAGAAAAAGAGGGCAACACTTGGGCATTTACCAGAAGACGAGGATGTGCCTTTTCATATGTCTTTTTATTTTACATTTAAAAAGTGGTTATTGCTCTAACTGGATCAGAGGTAAGGACCTCTCCCCTAAGGAGCCTTGGCCTTGCAGCCCCATTCAGCAGGGATGGAAGTCACAAGACAATGAGTGGAGCCTCATGCCCTCCCATGAGGAAGCCCTTAGTGTTGCTGACATCTGCCTTTCACCCTGTCTCTCCTCCCTCTCTGTGCTCCACACTCGGGCAAAGCAGAGTGGCAGCTGTCCCAGCCCCGAGAGCTCTTGTAGACCGCAAAGCAGGGGCGGTCACTGGGGAATGGCTTTCAGCTCTCTGGCTTGGGGGTCACCGCGCTTCTCATTCAGTTCAGCAGGTACTCACTGGGCGCCGACTGCGTGCCAGGCTTGTGCCAAGTGCAGTCGCCCACACTGTTGTCCTTAGCCACGAATGGAAGACGCAGAGGTCCGTCTCTTCCTATGCAGGCATTCAGCAGCCGCGACTTGTCAGTCCTAGGGAAGGGTCTGCCTTCCTTAGCAAGCACCATTTGTTTTTTAAACCAGAAAGAGGCAGTGGAGGGAGAGACCTGTCACCTCACACCACTCAGGCTCTAGGGAAGGACATGAGGACCCTGGGTAGCTTTCACGAACCCTGGATGAGATGGCAAGATATGGAGACCCCAGAGGTCAGGACTGCTCTGACTGTCCATGGTGAGTGGCTCAGGCCTGACTTCCAGCAGCGTCCACCCCAGAGGGGGTGATTTAGCAGCCCCCAGGGTGTCCCATGTGGATGTACCTTTTCAGTTGTGCAAGCCAGCACTGTTGCAACTCCAAGAGACTTTTCCTAAAGAAATGGGGCCAGTACCTTCCAGGTCTCTTTCCCACTTTGTCTCCTTCAGACCCCAGACTGATGATCTTACAGTCAAAATAAGGGCCAAAGAAGACAGAGGACACAGGCAACCAGCTCGGGGAATCCCTCTGCCCTCTGGAGTGAAGCCCTTCGGTTGTGTTTTCCAAAAGAGACAGAACAGATAACATCTTACACACTCGCAAAGTTGTGCATCGCGCCACAAACAAGTCCCTGATGGCTGGATCCAGCAAAGGCTTGATGGCAGCCAGGCCCCTGCCCGGCAGGCAGCCCCACAGCTTCCCTGAAAGACACAGCTTCTGTCAGTCTAGGTGCTTGTCATCTCCCAGGAGCTTTGTGCATTTTCTCAAAGAGGAAGCCAGTCCAGGAGAGGCGAGGAGGCAGAAAGATGGCTGCGTCTCATGCAGCTTTGCCTTTTCCAGGACAGGGCCAGGCCTTTTAGTTTTGTGGCTTATTTTTTGCAGAATTTGGGTTTGCAGTTCAGCCTTCTTCACCAGACTAGGATGGGGGGGCAGAGGGAGAACTGTGCAGCTAGCTGTGCCTCCCCCCATGGCAGTCCTCTTTCTCCCTGTGCCCATGGACCTGGGGACCAGCAGAGAAGAAAAATGAAATCCTTCTCCCTGCAGACAGGCAGTCATGCTTCGATGATGTTCACCGAGGGCTTGTTTGGAAACTGGGAGGAAAAAAAAATGAGAGAAGCGGCCAGGGCTAAATTGAACAGACTTCTTGCAAAGATGGAAACAGGGAGAAGACACCAGAAGGAAGGGAGCAGCAGGGCTGCAGCCTAAAAGCCAGGCTCTTGTCTCAGGTGGAAGGAAAGGAGGAGCCCTGCCTGGATGTCTTATCTCTCTGCCTTTCAAACCCAGCCTTCTGCTTCACTCAGCTGAGTGGCCGGGACTGGGTCCTGGGCCCTAGCCGAGCATCCCGCTGGCTGGTTCTCTCACATCCTGCAGATCTGCCTCTGAGCGTAGCCTCAGCCACTGACATTGCTGAGGTGCTTCTGGAGATGGTGGATTAATAAGAGGCTTCAGGAGAGCGCCAGAGAGAAGCCAAGAGAGAGGACAGTAAGCCAGAGGGTGTAAGGAGATGGAGGAAGGAGGAAATGTAGAGAGAGCCAGATGTTTGTTTGTTGGATAATCATCGTCAGAACCATGAGATTCTCTTCCATTCTCTATGTCTCTCTTCTGAGCTGCTCAAAGCAAGCACTGAAAAGGTTTTCATATCTGTTTTACAGAAGAGGAAATGAAGGTACAAAGAGGTGAAGCACCTGCCCAAGGTCATACAGCACAGCAGGAGCATGAATGAGCCCAGAACCCCTACTCTTGCTGTCCCGCACCTACTGGGAGCTCTGCCCTCCCCACTCACTGCCCTCTTTTTAAACCCCTACTGGCTCCTGGCACCCTGCAAAAGGAGAGGATCCAAAATCAATTTGCAGTGTCCCCTGTGTCACACGGGCAGCGGCCAAGCTTGGCTCTGTCCAGCTGCAGCCATGCCAGGCCCCATTGGTAGTCCCCAAGCTGACCCCTTCTGCAGCCCGGGGACTACCAGGGTGCCAGCCACGGGGCCCCCATCCAGGCCCAGGTCTTGCCCTCACCTTGCTGCGGAGAAGGCCCCCGCTTTGGTGCTCTGGTGTGCTGGTTTCTGATGCACTCTTGGTTTTTTCCTTGTTGTTATTGGGTTCATTGTCCTTGATAATGTCATACTGGCGGCAGAAGAGGGCGATGACGCCTGCAGGGGACAAGGGAGAGCAGTCAGAGGCCAGAGCCCCAGTCCTTGCCCCTCCACTTCATGCCCACTAGACCAGGCTGAGCTCCTGTGGGTACCGGGCTCCAGATGGCCTCTCACCATCTGGAGCCCGGTACTACTCCAAGAGGCTGCCTCTGGCCTCTGGCTTCTGTGTCCACCTGTCCCCTTCCCCACCAGCCCCTTCACTGCTGCTGGGCTGATCTTCCTACAACATGCTTCTGATCTTGTCTCCTCCCTTTCCTTCTTTTAAACCTCAGAGGGCTCCCTTTTCCTTTAGGGCAAAGAGCAACAATAGCATTTGTCTAGCATGTGCCAGGCCCTGTGCTGGGCCCTGACATTCCATCTCACTGAGCCCTCATAGCTCTCTGAGAGCACTGGTTATTACCATCCCCAGGTTACGAGGGAGGGCAGTGATGAAGAGCTTAGATAACTCACTCAAGGTCACACGGTGGAATGGGGGTGTGCGCTCCAGGGCCTGCACTCTCCTAAATGTTTATCGCTATCAAACTAATAATTTTTGCAAGTCCAATAGTATTAAGGCAACCACCTCCAACCCTCGCAGGTGTTTTCCCCATTTTTACCTCTATACTTGATTTACAGTGCTATCTCTTTTCTGTCTGCGCCACACGGCTCGCGGGATCTTAGTTCCCCGACCAGGGATTGAACCCAGGCCAGAGCAGTGAAAGCCCAGAATCCTAACCACCAGGCAACAGGGAACTCTATAGTGCTATTACCTGATCTGTTTTAGAGATTATCTGTTGACGTCCCGCCATGGCATATAGAGCCTAACCACTCCCTCTACTACCTTCCTCATCATCCTAGCAGAATTACCTCACAATTTCGAGTTAATTCACTATTCTATATTGCTACAATGATGTGAATACTGTCTGTGCCAAGTCTAATAATGCACCACAAGCAAACCTCCCGTTTTGTACTATCCTTTGTTTTTCCAGCTTTTTTTTTTTCAAGTGTCTGCTTTTCTTTGTGTCTACGGAACCTATTTTTCCATATGCTTCTAAAACAGAGCCTGTCCTCTCAGCCACGATGCTCATATAACTTCGACATGGTGTGGAATTCCCTCAAGGACTCCAGTCCACTTGACAGCCTCAACATCCTTTACCCCTCACTTTCTATCTTCTCTTTTGGGTCGCAGCTGCAGAGTCAGACTGAGCTTAATTTCCTTCTTGAACACACCATGCCCAGAATACCTTTCCTTTTTTGGCTGCCTGGTGAACTCCTACTCATCCTTCAAAGCTCAATCCCCATTCACCTCCTCTCTGTGTTTTTCTTGATTTCTACTCCTAGCCCCAGAATTCATTCATTCCCCGTCCTCTGCTCCCATACATGGTGCTATTATAGCACTCATCACGTTGAATTATTGTTAAGGACGGGCCTGGCGTCTCCCAGACTGAGTTCCTTACAAGCACATGGCTCTCCTTAGTCACGACTGTTGCACTACTCTCTGGAATGGAGTGGCTGTTCAGTAAATTCTGGTTGAGTTGAGTACAAAGGTGATGGTCTTTATCCCCAGGGAGCTCACAGACAAGTGGGAAAAGAGAAAGACAGGAACTCAACTAACTTAGCTAAGAAGGGCTAAATTTAGAGAGGAGCACACAGGGTGCCGCGGGAGCATCGAGGCAGGAGGAACATTCTAATGGATGGGTTGGGGAGGCTTCAGGCAGGCGGTCTCCGAGTTGTGTCAAGAAGGATGAGTGGGTTAGGAGGGTGTCCCAAGCCTGAGCTGCCCAGGCCTGAAGCACCTGGAGGCACAGCAACCCGGAAGAATACGGAGAGGCTGCTGCAGCCAGGGCTGGAAGGCCAGGGGCTTTGGCCATTCATTAGGGAGGGCAATCACTCATATAATCCTGCGAGGCAGCTACCGAACTGCTATTTTTTTGGTGAGAGGTCAGTTAGAGAAGGGATCAGATCTGGCCCCCAGAGCAGAACTTAGGCTCCTAAGTCCTCTCACTGCCTCCAAGCCCCTCACCCTTCGTTTCTGTGAGTAAAGGGTCTGGTGAGGGTCCTCCACTTCCCCAAGGTGAAGTGAAGAAGGGCTTGGGGCCAGACTCACCGGCCCACATGAACAGGACCACGACGATGATCAGCACCTCGCCCGTCCGCAGCTGTTGGTTCCTCCCCATCTCCTTCATGGTCACCTCATCTGTGTGGAGAGAGACACTATAGCTCCAGGACTCCCTGGGCCCCTGCCAGCCACCTTTCTAGGGCCAAGTGCAAAATATTAAGGGCTTATTTCTACAGGTGCCCACACACCTAACAAAAAGAGATTCTAGAACATGCTGATGGCTACCTGGGTGGCACCGACTAGACTTAATCCAGAGCTGAAAGTTTGTATCCCATAGCTTGGGGGACCAGAGTGGACCTCTCTCTCTCAGGGGCTGCTTGGCTAGGCAGCAGGGGCTGGGGGAGGATGGGGGGCTCACGCTCTCCTCCAGCTGCCCGCCGCGCTAGCCCTGACCGCCCCTCCCCGCACCCCGTCCCTTGCTAACGGTGGCCCGGGCCTGCCTTTGTTCTTCGAGGCCATCTTCTCAGCTTCCCGTGGCGTCTTAAAGAGCACGGGCTCGCTCGCCGGACTCTGGCCCTGAATGGAGATGGCCTGCACGTGCACGATGTACTCGGTGTCCTCCTCCAGGTCCCAGAGCGCGCACGAGCGGGTGGTGGTGTTCACCTCCTGGATGAAGCGCAGCATCCGCACGTCCTTCTTCTGTGGAGCAAAAGCCGGGCCCCAGGTCTCAGTGCCCAGGCCCCCACCCCACGTCCGTCTACCTCTCTGGCGGTGATAAGGCCTCACCTGGCTACCATGTTAAACCCCGGACATCCACAATCTGACTCAAGCATCCCATCATCTCTGCAGGTAGCTATTGGTATCTTCATTTTACAGGTAAGGAGACAGGTTCACAGAAGTGAGGGAAATTGCCCAAGGCCATACAACTAGCAAGAACTGGAGCAAGGTCCTAAACTCAGATCTGTTTAAGATCAAAATCATGCCCTTAATTCCCAGATTCCAACCAAAGGATTCCCTTCTGGGGCCTCCCTTCCCAGCCACGTGTGCAGCTTTCTGCCCATCTCTCTTGCTCCTCGTTCCTTTTTCCTTTCTCTTTCGGCACCCCTTCCTCCCCCGTCCACCACTTCTATCTTGATGTGTTCTTCCCTCCCAGGGACCCTCAAGGGTTACCTGCTGAGAGATGGCAAATCCAATGACGACCTCATCCTCCAGGACGTCCCAGCTCACCACTGCAGAGTTGGCCTTGAGGTGCCTGACGGTGACATTCACTGGGGCCGAGGGGCTATCTGGGGGTGGGGAGGCACCTGAGCCTGAGCACCCCCTGTCGTGAGGCCCAGGCCCATGGCCTCGTCAGTACGACAAGATAACCTGGGGATGGCCATGAGGTGGGAAGGAAGAAACCCAGGCCTTGCAGTGGGATTGGCACCTGGGTCTCAGTTCCTTAGTGGTTGAAGAGCCAGGCCTGAGAGGCCCCAGGCTCCTTGTAAACAGGGTGGGAACCCCTGCTGGCCACAACTGGCCCCACTAGGTTTCAAGCCAAAATTGATGAGCCCGGGCCAGGGCCAGGTCTAAAGGAGGAGGAATGAGAGGTGGGGAGACAGGCATGGGGGAGACATAGGTGGCCGGGCTGCAGCAGCTCAAGGTTAGTCTGGTGCAAAGCAATCAGAAGGCTCCCCAGTCCAGTGCTCTTTCTACAGAACTGCATCAAGTGAGTGACCTTGAGGGAAGGAGAAAGACCCAGAGGTCGAGAAGAGCCTAGCTGGGTGAGCCCTGGGATGGCAGTGAGGACCAAGAAAAGAAGCCCCAGTACTGTGGAGACCCAGGCAGAATGAAGCCTGGGGAAAGGCCTCTTCTCCACACCCCGCCAGCCCCAAGAGGCAGGTGGGAAGGCGGCAGAGGAAGATGGGGTCACTCAGAGCACAGCCCCTCAGTGGAGTCAAGAGAACAGGGTAGGGCCTCTTGGATGGGAGGAGAGGACAAAGGGGACCAGATGAGAGGAGAGGGATGAGGTTGGTGGGGGTCAGGGAAGGAAGAACTTTCTAGGAGAGGGGCAGCGGACTCACACAGCTTCTGTATCCCCAAGAGGCAGGCGCTTAAAGGGGAAGAAGACCTAAGCCTGAGCCTCACCCCTCACCTCATAGGTCTGGGGCCTGGGGAGACAAAGACAGACGTGGAGGCAGAGAGAGACAGAGGGTCACAGACAGGGGCAGCAGACACAGAACCAGAGAACAGACAAGTGGGGTATCAGAGACAGACACAGGACGGAAGCAGGGAGACAGCACTGAGCAGCCAAGGAGAGCTGGGTCAGAGGAGAGATGAGCAAGGTGGCAGCAGCCAGAAGGGATGGGGACAGGGCATCAGGAGGGGCGGGGTGAGGAGGAGGCCAGGCCCCAGGGGCAGGCCAGACTCCAGGCTCAGGGTCCACCTCACCTGTCCCCGTGCCCTCGGGTGCCGGTCCCCATCCCCCTCACACAGTGGGACCCCATCCCGCTCAACCTGCAGAGTTGGCCTGCAGGGCTTTGGGTCAAGGAAGGAGGCCCAAGGTGGGGGGACCGGTGTCCTCAGCTGCTCCCTGGGTCAGAGAAAGGAGCTAGGGCTCCTGAAGGAAAGGCCTGGGGTCAGGGCAATGGGATGAGGGGGCTGGGGAATCCCAAGACCGTGGATCCCAGGGCAGTGGTGGTGGGAAGGGGTTTGTACCCTCTCGCCTGTGCCGGAGCCCGAGCGGGGTTCTCCGTGCCCCACTGTGCTCAGCCCCAGGCTCGCGCGCAGCCTGCCTCCCCGCCGCGCAGCCCTGACCCGGCCGCCACCGCTGCCCTTTCCCGAGGGAGAGGGAGGACAAGTGCCACGGAGACTCTCCTCTGGGTTCCCATCGCACCCGCCCCAAAGCTGACCTGCCCTCCCGCGCCTGGGGGTCCCCACCCCTCTCTCCGCCCCAGCCCCAGCCCCGAGGCCTTGCAGGCTGGGACAGGAGTGAGCAGAGGGGAGCAATCCTAGTAGGGATGGGGGTGACTATAGAGTGCTCCGTAGGTGCTGGGGTGCAGACAGTAGGTGCTAAGCGTTTGCCATGGGGCTGAGAAGAGGGTGCTCTGACTCACTGGAGGGCCTAACTCTGTGACCCCAGGCCAGTCCTTCCCTTCTTGACCTCCATTTTTCCCTCCATAATGAGAGCAACAGCCTCTCATAGGTGTCAGCTGCGCGCTGGGGGCTTTACTTGCATTATGTCGACTGCTTCTCACTGCAACCCTGTGAGGGCCCGCTCTGTTGTCCGCGTTTTGCACAGGAGACTGCAGCTTGGAGAGGTTACTTGACTCCCCCAAGGACCCACAGCAGAGCCAGGATTTGAACACAGGCTGATTTGACTCCCCATCACATGCTTGACTGGACTGTCTCCCACATTGGGATCCCTGAGATCCTAGAACTTGCCCGTGCCAGCTTCTCCCCAGCCAGAGAACAATCTGGAACAATCTCTTCCCAAGAGCAGGGTGAGGGAGGAATGGCTCCAGCCCCCCTGCCCCCACCCTTCTGGACTGGTTGAAGGATGTGAGCAGTGAATGAGCTAATGACTCTGAAGTGCAGGGGACTTTGGAGACGTGGCCAGCAGCCACAGTTCAAAAAGGGCTCTTGTGACCCCTCCCTCATTACCCTGGGGACATCCATAAGCCTACCACTGTCCCTACCTTGGTGTCACACACCCTGCTGCCTAATCCACTCTTTTCTGATCTTGGAGTGGCAGAGAAATACCCTCACCCTGCACCCACCACCCTCTCCCTAATGAGAGGACCTCTGGAGCACCAGACACCTGGGGAAGCACCCACCCACCACCCTGTGTCACTCTCCACCATGAGTCCCAGTCAGGGAAACTAGGTTGAGGAGAGAGGCACAGACCAGGGCCTCAGGGCCCCTGACATGGAGGGACCACCCATCTTTCTAAATGACCCCCTCCCTGCACTGCCTGAAATTCCACCACTAGGGGGGGCATCCCTTTGGGGCTTAAAAGCCTTCTGGGGCTTCCCTGGTGGCGCAGTGGTTAGGAGTCCGCCTGCCGATGCAGGGGTCATGGGTTCGTGCCCCGGTCCGGGAAGATCCCACATGCCGCGGAGCGGCTAAGCCCGTGAGCCATGGCCGCTGAGCCTGTGCGTCCGGAGCCTGTGCTCCGCAACGGGAGAGGCCGCAACAGTGAGAGGCCCGCGTACTGCAAAAAAAAAAAAAAGCTTTCTGGTCTTCAGAAGCCCCTGAAAGAACGAATTCTTTTTGAAAAAGGGACACCTTGCAAAGTTATCCCACAAAACATCTTCAAGAGCCTCCGGGCTCTGCCTCCATTTTAGATTAAGAAACTGAGGTTCAGAGACAGGAAGAGCTTGGTGCAAATTCACGTATCGAGTCCAGAGCAGCAATAGGGCCTTCGCCTCCTAATGCCCACCCCTCGACTCCTTGTACTGCCCCCCAAGTCTCTATTTGGTCACCTTGGGAGGGGTGAGATGGGAGGGGGCTCAGGGGTTCTTGCTGAGCAGCAGAACCTAACCCGCTAGCCCCTCAGTACCCCTAGGCCTGCTCTGCTTGGCAGGCTGACACCCCTGGCCCCTTCTGCTTCCTCAGCCACATACCTTATCCTGGGGCGAGCCTCAGCTGGGACCTCCACCTGCTTGGGATTGGAGCCAGGGAACCAGAGCACCTCTCCCTCCCTCTCCTTCTTCTCTTCTCTCTCTTTTTCTTTCTCTCACCCG
>NW_020175208.1:2354007-2365491 GCF_003031525.2 Neophocaena asiaeorientalis asiaeorientalis | reverse complement strand
CCCGGGGGCTGCAGGAGCAACTGGAGTCTCCTCAGGCCTCATCGCAGGAGCCAGCAGGAAAGAGAGGGGTCAGTTAGAGGTCACAGAGTCCGCTCCTGTCCGTGCTGTGGAGAAAATGAGGGAGGGACAGGGTCCTGGTGGGGTGTGGAGTCCAGTCCAGCGCTGGGGAAAGGGGAGTCTCAGCGCCACCCGCTGGCCACGTTGGGTATAACCCCAGGTAGATGTAGGGCATTGGGTGGGCGGAGATGGCTGTGTCTGAGGCTTTTAGAGGGATGGGGAAGCGTGGCTGGAGGACAGGGCATGAAAGACAGAGAGGATTTGGAGAGTTGTGGCTGCAGGCGTGCAGCCTTCCCAGGCCCCATGATGCATGGGGTGCTTGGGCATTACCTCGATTCTGGGAAAAGTCCTGATGCCTGGAGCTTGGCAACCAGTGGAAGCTGGGTCTGGAGTGGGAAGAGCTGGGAGGATTTAGAGGCCCCCTGGGTGATCTTGGGAGAGAGCTGTCAGGACCAGTTCCTTTGTGTGCCATCTGTACTCCATCTCTTAGCACAGGGCTAAGAGCAGTAGACAATAAGTGTGTGTTGAACATAAAAACTTGTTCTTACAACATATATTTATTGAGACCTATTATGTACCAGGCTCTGTGCAACCTTCTAGAAATACAGCAGTGGAAGAATGATTAAATGCGTGAACGGGGATCTGGGTGGGGGGCGTGAGGGGTGGGCCTCTGTCCTCCAAAGATGATCTGCATTTGGAGGACCCCACAGACACCTCCTAGGGGGCTGACTTGTCACTTACACATTGGCACCTGGTGAGGTCACCAGCATTTGGAGCCTCCTGAGTGTCCAGAGCTGTCCAGAGTCCCAGCCCCTAATCCAGGCTGCAGGTAAGCATTTAGAATGGGGAGGCTCCTCTTTGCCACCTAGAATGGTCATGGCCCTGTCTAGGGGGTCCCCTAGATACACAAACCCCAAATCACAGGAAGAATTAGGAGAAGGGAAGGAGATTGCTTTGAGGACCAGTAATCAAGCGCCTACCCAGACTTGGCTTTTTGTCCATGTTATTTTTTTATTTTTTTTTTTTTTGTCCATGTTATTTTGAGTCTTTGGCTGATAAGTGTTATTAGCGCCTGTTCCAGATCAGGAAGCTGAGGCTCAGAGAGGTGTGAGGACTCACACTGGGTAACACAGCCAGTGAATTATGGAGCCATGTCTTAAATTCAGTGATGCGGCTTCAAGTTCAGGGCTTGATCCAGTCTGCCTATATCTTCCCTTCAGCTCTGAGGGCTCTCAGAGGTCTTGGGCCCAGGGCTCACTAGAGAATATACATTTTCCTCCCCTAAAGGGCTTGAGGGGGCTGGCTGCTCACAGAGGCAGTTGCTAAGCCCAGGCCCAAGTCCATACTGGAAAAGGGACCCACCACTTACCTAACAGTTTCCACGTGCCAGAGCATTACATACACTAGAGAAGCTTCTCTTGAATCCTCGCAACCCTAAGAAGGTGGGAATGTTATACTCATTTTACGGGTGAGGAAACTGAGTCTTAAAGAGAGGAAGTAGTTTGCCATGGGTCATACAGCTGGGAGACACTGGTCTGGTCTAATCCCCCAAAGTCCCCATCACAGCAATGATGAGGCCAGCCCAGATCAATGTTTCTTGAATGCCTGTGCCAGGCAGTCTGGGCTGGGTGCCAAAGACATCGTGATGAACCAGATTGGTCCAAGTTCTTGAGGAGCTCCTTAAGGAGAGAGATATTCTTAATATACAAGGAGAGGACTGCCTTATGGACCAGGAGGGACCAAGGATCTTCAGGGGCCAGGAGAGAGTATTAACTTAAAAGGAAAGCAGGGAAGGCTTCTGGGAGGAGGTGACGCCTGAGTTAATTAGTATTGACAGTCAGGTGGGAATTAGTCAAAGGAGGCAAAAAGGACAGAGGGAAAAAGGAATCATTGGCCTGAGGCCTGGGAGAGTGTATTGTCTATGTGGAGGAGAAGGAAGGGAGGCAGAGTAGGGTGGCAGGGAGGGATGGGAGGGGTTGCTACAAGCTCTGGGCTGTGACAGTGGGGCAGGAAAAATAGGATTGGATTTGAAAGACTGCTCTGAGCTTGCAAAAGAAGTCAGGGCTGCGGAGGGCTTTCTGCATTCAACAAACACATATTGAGCATCTACTAACTGCCAGGTCCTATGCTAGGTCCTGGGGACACAGCTGTGGACAGGATGACAAGGTCCCTGCCCCTATGGATCTCATGTTCCAGTGGGAGAGACGGGCAAGAAACAAGGGAGCTAATGACAGTACAATATCTTCGAAGACTCACATGGCTCTGGCAAAAATGGGGGAATATGGTTGAGAATGGCTGAGTGGGAAAATGTTAGGTAGTGTGGTCTGAGGGGGCGACATCTGAACTAAGAAGGAAAGGGGGGCAGGCACAACACACATTCCAGGAAGGGTGCTCCAGCCACAGGAGCTGCAAGTGCAAAGGCCCTGGAGCAGAAGCAGGCTTGGCATGGTCAGGAAACTTAAAGAAGCCAGTGAGACTGGGGCTTCATGGGGAAGAAAGAGGAAATAAAGGTGGCTAGGATCAATAGCACAGGGCCTGAGGGAATGGAATGGAGCTTAGATTTATTCCACTTGCAGTGGAAACTTTCAAAAAGAGATGTGATATGATCTGATTTACATTTTAAAAGGGTCAATTCACCTGCTCCAGTGTGTAAGCCAGACTGCAGAAAACCAGGCCGAGTGACCTGTGAGGAAGCAAGGAGGCTGCTGCAGTCACCAGCCCAGAAAAGATGGGTCTTGGCCTGGGTAGTGGCAAGGGACAAGGAGAGAAGTTGATGGAGGGTTTGGGGAAAGTTTTGTAGGAGGAGCTGATGGATGAGATGTGATGAGTGAGGAGAGAGGAGGTGAAGAGGGAACAGGGGAGGGGTCAGCTCACCAAAGTCTGGATTCTAAGCCAAAACACCTGGCTGGGTGTCGCTGGGCCAGTTACTCCACCTCTCTGAGCCTCAAATGCCTCCTCTTGAAAAGAAAGATAATATCCACACCACAGAGTGGTGGAAGAGATAGTGGGGAGTGGAGAAGAGGAGCAAGAGAGAAAGAAGGGGGGAAGGGAGGAGGAGGGGGGAAAGGAGGGGAGGAGGGAAGAGGTAGAGGAGAGGTCTAGAGTAAAGGCCTTCTAAATGGGTAAAAGAGACCTCCTCCAATTTCTTCAGTTCTTCAGAGTCTACAAAGGAACTGACTCCCATCTGACAGTGCTCAGAGAGGTTGAGAATCTTGCCCAAGGTCACACAGCTAGTCAGTAGCATCTTTATGCCTCAAATTACCTCAAATCGTGGACCCCAGATTTGCCTTTGGAGACAGATTCTCAGCTACAAACCACAGTCACTAAGATCCCTCAGGAGCAGTGGGGCTAGAGGCTCTGTTTTAGGGGGTCCAGATGCGGGGAGGGCGTGGAGGATGCAAAGGCTGCTGGAGTAAAACTCCTTCCCCACCAGGGAGGGGTGGAAGGACGGGAGGCTGAGAATCAGACAACGCTTAGGTTCAAACCTTAGCTCAGCCCCTGACTGGCTGGGTGACCTCAGGTACCACCATCTAAAGTGAGGGTCTAGGTTCAAGAGCCCACCCACCTCCCACATCCCAGGGTCTCCCTCAGCCTGAAAACAACATGGCTCTGCAGAACCAGAGCATGGCCAGCAGAGGGCGCCCACCTGGGCCATTGTGCTGCCCAGAACAGGAAAGGCTCTGGGACTGGGGGCACCCAGAGCCCTAGCTGGGGAGGCCGCCCTGCCTCCCGCTTTGGTCCCTCTGCCTGGGTGTCAGGAGGCCAACTCCCAGGTAAGCAGATCACAGACTCAGCAGCCAGGCAGAGTCTGAATCTTGCTGCCGTGCCTCTCTGAGCCTCAGTTTCCTCATCCATAAATGGGCCTAACGATAGTGCCTGCCTCACAGGGTTCTGTGAGGAGTCAATGATGATCAAGCGCAAAAGGGCTGAGTACACAGGAGCTGCTATTTTTATTAGCACTGGTGGCAGTTGTATCTTAAAGTGCCTGACACAAAGGGTATCTAATCAGTGGTGCTATGATGGCAGTGATGAGAACGATGCAGCACTCAGTCACTGGTTATCTTGAATTTCCTAAACAGGGAGCATCCAGTGCCTACCAACTTGGGATGCTTCCAGTGACAGGGAGCTCACTCCCTCCCCAGCAGCCCATTTTCACTGTCACATCATCTTTTTGCTGAAAGCTGCCTCCTGCAAGACAGCCCACCTCCCAGCTTCCTATTCAGGATGATTCAGTTGGCCCAGCCTCCAGCCTCAGGCCCCCTCATTTCCTCAAGTTTTGCCTGAGAGGCCCGAGAGGTCGAGAAGCCAGGACCCTGGCAGCTGGATTTCTGTCTCCGGAGGAAGGGCAGGGAGCTCACAAGTGAACCCAGGTGGCTTTACCAGCAGGAGATTCCCAGTGGGTCTTTCTCTGGCTGTTCAAAGTTCCTTTTCTGCTGACTGGGAGAAATCAGTGGAAGGAAAGCCCTCGCAGTCCTCTGGGCTTCCCTTCACTCCTCAGTCTCAAGAATGGCTGGAGGCCAGAGAGGGAACCCAGTGCCCAGAGCCACAAGTCCAGGAACCCTGGCATCCTAGCTGGGAGGCCTCAGCTCTGGTTCCACCTGCTGCCAGGCACCCCCATCTGTATTTGTGGGTCCCGGGGTGAGTGCTCTTGGGTCTGGCACCAAGGGGTCTGTTGCGGAGGGCAGGAGCCAAACAGTCCTCGGCTCAAATCTTGGCTAGTGTGTGACCTCAGGCAAATCACCCTACCTCTCTGAGCCTGTTTCCTCACCAGGCACCTCTCTCAGAGTGGTGTGGGGAGTATAGGAGATGTTATATGTGAAAAGGAAAATGCAGTACTGGGCACATAGTAAGTATCTACAGATGTATTATTATAAAGTGGAAGTCATTCATTTCCCCAAAACCCTCCCCCTGCCTGAGTGGGCCAGGGTGGCTGTGAGGGTGGATCGTGTCAGGCAGGGTGATGTCCTGACCCACTTCTCGGCTAGTGGGCACATTGTACATGTGCCTTCATGTGCAAGGGGGAGTGGGTATGCACACACATGCACTGGGTGTGCATGCATGTGCAAGGGTGTGCGTGGGTATGCATGCGTGTACCTCAGGCTGTCCATCCCAGTGATTCCCAGGGCACATGCATACCTGCCAGTACCTGTGCAGTATCCCTGCACTGATTCGGGAGGCCCCCCTGTTCACTGTTACTATGGAAACAAAGAGGCAATCCCCAGCTTCGGGAAGAGCCTAAGGTGCCAGAAACGAGAGCTGACCCAGTCTTCCCAGCAAGAAAGACAGATCCAGAGCATGAGGGCCTTGGGATGTGGCAACCTCAGCCTCTGGGGGTTGGGTTCTGGGACTCTGCGTCCCTCTGAATCCTCTAGGAAGTTCTCACTTCTCTAAGGCATCCCAGCCCACTGGAAAGAGCTCAGGAAATGGAGCCGGGTCCCATCTTGAATCTGGCTCTAACCCCATGCACAGGCTCAGGCAGGGAACTCGATCTCTTGTGCCTGTTTCCTCTTCTATAAAATGGGGATAATCACAGGTGCCAGCAGAATCCTTGAGCTGGAATGTTACCTTTCCTCTCGCTGGGGGCCCCTGCCCACAAGGCTGCATGAGTGTAGACCCCAGAGCCCTGGAGTGTCATGTGCCTTCATGTGCACGACCCTCCCCGTGTCTCATGGGCTGCTCACAGCAACTCTGGGAGGGAAGCTTTTCCCAGTAGTAGAACCGGGGCTCTAGGAGGACACAGCTGGCCAGTGGTGGGGTCAGGTCTGCTGGGAGGAGAGTCACACTGGCCACGGGTGCTGGGTGCAGCCTTCAGCCTGGGCAAGCCCCTAGGGCAGAGCTGGGCTGCTGGAAGACTTCTGGGAAGCAGATCCCAGTGGAGGAAGAACCATCTTTTAAAAATCTTGACTCTTGGGACTTCCCTGGTGGTCCAGTGGTTAGGATTCCTCACTTCCAAAGCAGGGGTCCCGGGTTCGATCCCTGGCTGGGGAACTGAGATCCCACATGCCATGCGGCGCAGCCAAAACTTTTTTTTTAAATAATTAAAAAAAGAAATCTTGACTCTTTAGATTTTGACTCAGGTCTCAAATGTCCTGCATGCAGGTTGTAATACATCCAGGCAGAATTGCTTATGAAGTCACAAGTGAACACTCAGCCTCTTGCCCTTAATTCCACTTCCAAGAGTGACCATTCTATTTGCTGTGAACCCAGCAACAAATTTCAGACAGTCAGGGATGGACCAGGAGAAGCGAACCAGCAATGGAAATGAGTGAGAAAGATCTGAATGCTTATCTGTCAGGAAAGCTGCCACAGAAGGGGTCACTTATGACTTGGGGAGGGGACAAAAGGGTGCCCTGGCAGGGTGACCTCAAGCAAGTGACTGTTTCTCCCTGGCTGAGCCAGAGGCCCTTCCAGCTAGGAGTTGCTTTAACCAGCAGAGGGATTATTGTGCAGACAAGGGTTGGCTGGTACGTGATCCCAGCTGCCTGCTTCACTTCACCCCACCCCCAACTAGGTTAAAACCCATATGCAGCATTATGGGGGTCAGGGAGCGGGGAGCCCCCTTTCCCCAGCCTTTACTCTGGATATCTTCTCTTGGTGTAGGAGATCCCAACAGTCTGGTAGAGGATTGCTGGCTGGTGGGGAGTTGTTGAAGGAAGGTGGACGGGAAGAGCTGAGATGGGAAGCTAGGGTTGGGGTCTGTCATGGAGAGCCTGGAGTGTCCACTTACTTTGGTAGGCAGTGGAGAGCCATGGAAGGTTATTAAGCAGGGAGGAAGGGGATTAGATTTAGAGAAACTGAAGGCAGGTGCTGTAAAAGAGCCGGAGCCATCATACAGGGCCAATCCGATGAGGACGTGGGGAAGGGGAGGTGGCAAGGAGAGCGGAGGTCAGGCCTGAGAGATGTACCTAGTAGAAATGCTGACTTGGAAAGGAAGCAGGTGTGGGGATGAGGAGAAGGGAGGGGTCCTGGATGGTGGATCTCGGGCCTGTTTGGTGATGGAGGGGGACCTAGGCGCAGGGCAGGCTGTGGTGGAAGGTGATGACTTGGATACTGACTGGCTTGAGTCTGAGGTGTCTGTGGGTTTGTGGGAGCAAGTCCAGAAAGCAGCTGGAAATGCAAGTTTTGCAGAGAAGGAGCCAGAGGGTCAGAGGGGTTGTTGTTGCCAACTTTCCCAAGTCTGGGAAGGGGCCACATCAAGATCTGAGCCTGGGTCTATTGCCCTCCGAAGTCCGTTCCTTCATAGTGAGGGACCGGCAAAGACACGGCCCCTTTCTCTCTCCCTGGGGGTCCTGGATTCTGGGCTGGGCAAGAGTCATCAGCTGCTTTAACTCGGGAGGGAGTTGGTGCTCTTCAGCTGCTTTTACCCAGGAGGATCCCCCTGCTGCAGAGCCCGGCAGCCTCAGGGGCTCTTGCTGCGGGATCTCCAAGCCCTGACTGCTGCTCTGGAGAGGTACACTGTCCAACCAGCCCCAGCCTTCCTGATCCTCCTACAGCAGGGAGGCCCTATTAGCAGCCTGGAGTGCCCAGTGCCCTGAACTTTACAGGCTCCATCTCACTTAATCCTCACAAGCCCCTTCCAGGGAGGTGCTAATATTATAGTTTCCATTTTACAGACAGAGAAACCGACCAGACCTTCTGCAAGTGAAGGGCCTTGCCCCCCTCCACCATGGGGGTGGGTGGTGGGACAGGGCTCGGCCCTGCTCAGTGGGAGCTGAGCCCCATCTGTAAAGTGAGGCTTGCTTTGAGGGATGCCAGCCCCACCGCAACACGCCCATGCCCACCACTGACTTCAGGTCTGCGTTCCCAGCTCCCAGGACTTACCCACCCTCCCCACCCTCCCCTCTTTCTGTTCCTCTCAGCCCAGCTCCCTCGAGAACAGCCAGGCCCACCCCCTCCCCCTCCCGGCTGTGCTCCTGGCAGCTCTGCCGCCCTGGGCTCTGGTCCGGGGGTGGTCCCCGGCAGTGAGGGAGGTGAGCAGAAGCTGGGATCAGTTGGGCTAAGACGCTGGGCATTCAGAGACCCCCAGGTCTCCACCTCTGGGTCCGTTGTGCTCCAGGCTGGGGTGGGCAGGGCCCTTTGGAAAGGGGTGGCTTGAGGTTTTAATCACTTTATCAATGTTTGTTTGTGTAATTCAGCCCTGAGATGCTTTTCCCTCCATCTGTCCCCACCATCTGCTCCCATCAGGATTTTCCAAACCATTTGGGACCTAAGAGGGAGGCTGGGGGCTGTGCCTCTGAGGGGGATGGGGAGGGGCTACGTCCACCTACCTCACTGAGAGGTTCCAGAGAGGGGCCTGGGCTCCTGAGCCACATGGAACTGGGTTCAAATTCTGGCTCTGTCACTTTCTTGCTGTATTAGCTCAGACAGGTGACTTCACTTCTCTGGGCCTCAGTCTTCACATCTGTAAAATGGCATTCACACTACTGCCTCCTCAGGATTAGCTTGGATCAAAGGAGGTGACATAGGCAAAGCACTCTGCACACAGTAGGTGCTCAAGAGCTATGCAGTCCCCTCTCCACTCATCCCTCGCTTGATTCTCTCAATAACTCGCTTCTGCATTTCCCTCCCTCCTAGACATGCCTCAGTCTGGGTTGGGGTGCGGCGCGCTGAGTATCATTGCCAAGGGCACCCCTCACCTCCACCCCGGCAACAGGCCTTCACAGAATCCTTCAAATCTGCAGGGTTCCGGGGCCACTGGGATCTCATCTACGTAAAACTCACGTCCCCACACTCCCCCAGGGGCCAGTGAGGCAGTAAGTGAGGCCTGTCTTGTCTGTGCTCTGGTTAGGGTTTTTTTTTTTTTTTTTTCGGCAGGCGGACTCTCAACCACTGCGCCACCAGGGAAGCCCTGGTTAGGGTTTTTGATAGGGGATGTCAGAGCACCCAGGTCACCTGTCCAACCTTTCTCCTCACAAAGGGGAAGAGACTTGCTCCAGGTCGTTCAAAGTGAGGGGCCCAGGCCTTCTGACAACTGCCCTCTGCCCCTCTTTTCTAGGCTATACCACATTGGCCAATGGCCTTGGGGTACAGTATGGGGAGGCCCAAGCCTTCCCCTTTGGCTCAGGGCGGCTCCCAGTACTTCTTAGGTCCCCAGAAGAGGAGAGCTGGCTGATGGGAAGTAATCAGCAGAGCTCCCAGAGCCAAAACTCTGCCCTGTCCCCGCCATCCACCCTCCTCATCTGAGGTATGGAAAGTCAAAGGGATGTGGGGTACCCAGGGTGAGGATAAGACATAGCCTTGTCTTCAGAAGCCCCATCCATTGGGGAGACAGAAATGCAGACTGGGGGTCCTGAGGGCAGGACCTGAGGGCAGAGCATCAGAGTCACTCGCACAGAGAAGAAAAACAGTGGGGTGGGGGAAGTAGGCTCCCCAGAGGCTGAACCAAGGAGTCAGCCCACAGGAGGTGAAGCTGGCAGGGGAGGGGGAAAGCGGGAGGAAGCAGAGTGGCTGAGCAGTCCCCAGTGAGGGAAAACTGAGACCCTACAAGGATGGAGAGGAGGATCCAGACCTGGCTGGGAAGATTCTCAGGCTGCTGGCAGCGGGTAGAGGAAAGAGGAGGAGGGTGAGGAGGACCCAAGGGCAGGTCCCTCTCCCAGCCCCAAGCCGAGCCGGCCCTTCAGACCTGGCGGGAGAGGGGAGGGAGCTTGTCACTCAAGGGGCCTGAGCGGCAAGTCTCTCCCCACCCCCAGGTCCTCTCGCAGGAGGCAGCTGGGAACCACCCACACACGTCTGGCGCCTCCCTGGGGGGTCCCAACACCAGAGCCAAGGTATAGAGAGGAACTAATGTTCTGGAGGGTCCAGCTGCCCTCACCCACAACGGCCTGGCTCCCCAGTTCCTCCAGTTGAGACTCCCCGCTTGTCCTCTAGCAGGAGAGACTAAGGCTAGATTTGGACCACCTGAGAGGCTTGGTCTGAGAACCTGGAGGTCTGAGCCCTAGGGAGTCATGAGGGTCCTAGCTGCTGCCAAGGAAGTGGAAAGAGCTGTCCAGTCAGATGACAAGTGCTGTCAGCTCACCTTCAAAGTAGGTCCAGAAACCAGACCCATCTCTGCCACCCTGGTCATCTCTTATCCTGAGAGGGCCCCCTGATCCCATCCTGGACCCCACACCTCAAAGTCAGTTGAGGACAGAATATCTGAGTAAGCTTCCAGTCTGCTCAAAGCCCCAAGAGCTTCCCATCTCACCTGGAATAAAATCTAAAGTCCTTGGCATGGTCCTAAGCACTGCCACTATCCCAACCTCTGCACACTGATCTCAACTTTTCCCAAAACACTTATCTAATACACTACAGAACTGACCTGTATATTATATTCATGCCTTACTGTCCACTCCTGTAACCCCACTGCCTAAAACAGTGCTGGGCACAGAACTAATGCTTGATAAACGTTTGTGCAATGAATGGATGAGGATACATGGGTTCAAGTCCAAGCCCTCTCGCTCGCTGTCAGACATTGGAAAAGTCATTTAACCCCTCTGAACCTCAGTTTTCTCATCTGTGAAGTGGGGACAATAAGGATCAACCTCCCCCCACCCCCGGAAATACAGAAAGAGCAAAATTCGAGCCCAGAGGTCGGGATTGTTGCTGAGGCTGTGGGAAGGAGGATGCAGCCCCCATCCTGGCAGGAGAAGCTTTGATAGAGTTCAGCGACTCTGGAAAGGGGCTGTCCTGTCTGCAGGCAGGGGGCTTACACACCTCAGAACGCCCCAGGTGGAGATGCTCCCCAGCCCTCACTTATCGCAATCCAGTACAGGCACTGGGGAGGCTGGGGAGGGAGGGAGAGGGCTTCTTGCCTGGAGTTGGGGGGAATGGGAAGAACAATTTAGATCCACGTTAAGAGGTGGAATTCATTCTGAGAGAGGTCCTGGGCACGAGACCCGGTGTGGCGGACGGGAAAAGGGGGTGGGGCTCTCTAAGGCAGAGGCGGGGTAGGGGGCGTGTCTGCCCCCCAAGACCTCAGGGACTGGAGGAGTGGGCGCTGCCCCCTCTCTGAAGAGCTCAGTTAGTTCCGGAGTTGAGGCGCAGGTGCAGGGAGGGTACATATCGAGGCGCCTAGGATCCGATTTCCGCCCTCGTTGTGACTTGCGGCTCCAAGCCCAGGTAGGGATGGGGGAGGCAGGCGGGTGGAGCTGTCGGGGGTTGTCCCCGGCTTAGGAAAGAGGTGTCTGGGCACTGACTACCCCCACTGTCCACCGTATTCGGGCTACCTGAGTCGAGAGGTTGAGGAGATGGGGGCCTCTGCCTTTCTCCCCCGGCGGGGTGCTCCCTCGGGAGGGGGGCCGGAGAGGTGAGGGCGTCCCCTTCCCTCTCCCGGGCAGGGACGGGGGCGGAGCCTAACCCTTTGCTCCACGAACTATCAGGGCTCTAGGGCAGAGGGAGGAACGGGGACCCCCCCAGAGGAGGGGCACCGGGCTAACGCTGCGGGGCGTC
>NW_020175208.1:2294185-2353868 GCF_003031525.2 Neophocaena asiaeorientalis asiaeorientalis | reverse complement strand
GCCCGCCCCTCAGGCCGCCTCTGCCGCCGCGCGCTGCAGCAGCGCCGCCTTCCCTGCGCAGTCGGTGTCTCCGCGTCGCTGGGTGAGTGGGGGCTGCTCGGCTGGGGCCAGGGGGTGCGAGGAAGGGGCATCCCGGAGGTAGGGGGCCACGTCCAGGGCTCCCCAGCCCCGCCGCTCCTGGGCCTCCCAGGAATATTCCCTCCGGGGACTCAGGGAGCGGGGCTCCCGCCGGGAAACGCCTGGCGCTCTCCAGGGTCCTGACCGCCGAGTGGCCAGCCTGGGGAGTCGCGTTCCGGCCGCCTCCGGACGCCCCCTCCAGGAAGGGCCACGCGCCTGGCTCTCCCCGTGTGCTGAAAGGGTTGAGGCGGGGGCCAGGGCGAGATCTGGGGAGAGGACTGGAGAGGGTCCCCGAGGCGGGTTTCTCAGACCGAGCTTAGGTCCTTCCCATTTTGGGGACGGGGTCTTTGCGGAGACAGCAGAATCTATTACCGCCCTCGTTTCCAGTTCTTCCAACTGGGGGCAGGGGGACGGACTCAGAGGGTGGCAGGGGGGAGGGGGCACTAGAAGATCTCTCCTGCCCAGCGCGTCTCTCTGCCTCCGCCCAGATGACCCAGTTCCTTGGACCTTGAGGAGGGGACTAAGGGACACATTCGGCCACCCCGGCTCCAGGCATTTCCTCAGTGCCCTCCCACACACTTGTTCAGTGGATCCTCAGCCTGGGGCAAAAAAGGTTGATTTAGAAAGGAAGGGAACCAACTTACAGAAACATGCATGTGACACACTGCTGAGGACACACACAGGTCCCCCAAATGGCCACACAGGTACATGCCCCTCACACTGTAATGGGTGCATACCTAGTCACACGCACATATATGCACATGCACAGATATAAATTGAAATACATGGGGAGACAAATGCAAGGCAGAAGCCAGGGACACACACGCATACATGAGCACATGCACTTACACACACTCACCCACATGTGCACGAGCACACACAAGGAATAACCTCCCCACTCTGTCTCACGGCTGGGGGGAGATTCACCTACACACATCCCTACATCCCTGTCCAGAACCGCCTGGCTGTCTCCTTTCCAATACCTTCCCCTCAGCCCTCCACAGTCTAACCTCCTGCACTGAGGGGACCTTTCTGAACTAGATGAAAGGTAAGTGTTGGGGGAGGGTTGACTGGCTAGGGGTCTCTCTGGAAGAGGGGGCTGTCATAAGCCTGAGAAGGGCTGCAGCTCCCTCTCCTGGCACCTGGCAGCACCCCTGGGTAAAGAAAGAAAGATGGCAAAGGTGTCTGAGGGTCCCACGTGCAGCTGGCCATGTGAGAGGTGTAGGCATGGGAGCTGGCTTGTGATGGCATGTGTGAGACATGTGGGGTTGTGGGCTGGTGTGTCTCGATGCACAGGGTATGGGAGTTGTGCGTGCATGGTGCTGTGTCAGTACATGTGAGTTGTGGAACAGAGGGAATGTTGTCGTGTGTGGAGGCACGGTGACCCTGGGTGGGTGTGTGCTGGTATGTGAGCGGCATGGGATCCATGTGTGGATTTGGTGAGCTGTGTAGCATAACATGTGTCAGTATGTATTCATTTGTTTACTGTTGGCATCTGGACACATGTAAATCTTTTAAATTTATTTAACACGTAGGTAGCACTTATATGTGCAGGCATCTTTCTAAGTGCTTCTTATGTATTAACTAATTTAATCCTCAAAACAATAATGAGGTAGGTACTATTACCCCCACTTTACAGATGAGGCAGAGAGAGTTTAAGGAACTTGCCCAAGGTCACATAGCTGGTAAGAATCAGAGCTGGGATTCAAACCCATGTGATCTGGCTCTGGAGCCCAGGCTAACACCTACCTTATTCTGCCTCTTGTCAAGCACACATGGTGGGAGGGAGAACAGGTCAGTGTTTGGATTGCAGGTGTATTTTGTGTGAGCAGGTGTATGTGAGGCAGTAAGGGGGCAGGGGATAGGAGGGAGGAAGACCAGAGGGCCTTTCTGCACTTCCCTTGGCAACTCTGGGAGTTAGCCCTGTCACTTCATGGCTACATGACCTGAAGCAGGTCACCTCATTTCCTTGAGCCTACCTTTTCATCTGTAAAATGGGCTAATTCTCAGGCTTCACTTTGTGAGGGTGAAATGGTATACCCTGGGAAGGCTCAGTGGCTGGCACTGAGAAGGGCCTCGGTAAAGGTGAGCCCCCTTCTCTTCCTCTGTCTCCAGGTCTGTTCCCTGGGGAAGTAGAAGGTCTGGGGAAATGGTGTGGAGCTGACACAGTGGCAGGGTGCCTGGGGATACGTAAGCTGTGTGATCTTGGGCCAGCTCCTCTCTCTCACTGGGTCAAAAGAGAGGCTGGAGTGGCCGGTGTCTGGAGTGTTGTCAAGGGGCCAGGAGGGCCTGACCACTCCTCTTTGTCCCTTGACCCCCTCGGGGACCCAGGTGGGACTTGGCTCGGTGGCCATGGGCAAGCAGAACAGCAAGCTGCGGCCCGAGATGCTGCAGGACCTGCGGGAGAATACAGAGTTCTCAGAGCTGGAGCTGCAGGAGTGGTACAAGGGCTTCCTCAAGGACTGCCCCACGGGCATCCTCAACGTGGATGAGTTCAAGAAGATCTACGCCAACTTCTTCCCCTACGGTGACGCCTCCAAGTTCGCGGAGCATGTCTTCCGCACCTTTGACACCAACAGCGATGGCACCATCGACTTCCGGGAGTTCATCATCGCGCTGAGTGTGACCTCACGTGGCCGCCTGGAGCAGAAGCTCATGTGGGCCTTCAGCATGTACGACCTGGATGGCAACGGCTATATCAGCCGTGAGGAGATGCTGGAGATCGTGCAGGTGGGCCCCTGGGCCCCTCAGAATGGCAGGCACAGGGCCCAGCAGCTTGCACCTGCTAGCCCTCTTCACCCTCTCAACAGCCCTTGTGGGTAGGCAGTGGCAGGTGCTATTCTTACGACCCATTTAAAGAAGTCTTTAATAGGAAGTAATTTCCAATTTAAAGTTGAGAAAACTTCCACATACCCTTTACCCATCTTCACCAATGAACATTTTACCATGTGTGTGTGTGTGTGTGTGTGTGTGTGTGTGTAATGTTTTGTTGTTCTGAACATGACCCTCTACCCCTGAATACATCAGGACAGATTTCCTAAGAACAAGGACATTCTCTTACATAACCCGCCCCGGATTATCAAAGTCAGGACATTTAACATAGAAACAATGCTATTATCTAACTTACAGACCATATTGAGTTCTGCCAACTGTCTCAATAGTGTTCTTTATAGCATTTTTTGCTCTGGTCTAGGATCACACATTGCATTTAGTCATCCTATCTCTTTAGGCCACTTTAATCTGTAACAGTTCCTCAGCCTTTCTTTGTCTTTCAAGACTTGACATTTCTGCAGAGTACAGACCAGTTATGTTTCACTGATCCTCATTTACTCATGAGGAAACGGTTGCTCAGAGAGGTAAAGACACTTGCCCGACACCACACAGCCTGTGAATGGGCCACCTGGCTCTGTCACCCACATTCCATCTGGATACCCAGCCACCTTCCAACTAATTGATTGAGAGTCCACTAAGAGCCTAGTACTGTGAGATGCTTATACCCATGAGCTCAGTGCATCCTTACAACAACCCCATAAGGCTCAGAGAGGTGAAGTGGCTTGCCCAAGGTCACACAGCATCTAAGTGGAGTCAGGTTCAACTTGGTCAACACTCAGAACTGTCTCTTAAAAGGGGTCTGACTTCCAGTTCTGGAGTTGGCTTCAACTCCTCGGTTGCTCATCTGTAAAACGGGGATGGTGAGGCTGATCTCACAGGGAGACTTAAGGACCTGATAGGAATGTCCTTTCTTAGAACAAATTTAAGCATAGTACGTTGGCTTTATCTCAAAAACCTTCCAGAGTGCCCATCCCCTCAGCAGCATTGAGGTCCATCAGGGATCTGGTCCTATTTTACCTACCAGTTCCTTGTTCACTTTTTTCCTAAGCCTTTGTTTCTTCACCTGTAAAGTGAGGGTGTTAACCCCTTCTTCTTCCAAGGCGATTGTGGGTATAAAGCAGGATAAAGACTCTAGTAGTTGGCCTGGCATATAACTGGCACTCAGTAAACATTAGTGATTGTCAGTTATTATTTTCTCCTCTGCACGTTCTCTGCTCCAGCAAGAATGGCCTTTTCAACATCCTCAGAATGTGCCACTTTGTACAGGCTCTTGCTCCCTTTCCTTCTGCCTCTCTGAATTCTTTCCCTTCTGGTCCCTCAGCTCTGCTGTCTGCTCCCCCTCCCAACTCATCCAGCCACTAGTGGACTCTTGACTTTGGCTTCTGGGTCTGCTCTCTCCAGCTAGAGTAGAATGGGCTGCCTTAGGATGTGGTGCTCTCCCTATGTCTATCACTAGGGAAAAGACTTAATGATTATCAATGACTCCCATGGGCCAGGCCTTAACTCTCTAGTTGATGGACAGTGGGGGATTCTGGGGGTCCTGGTGGAAGGGTTGGGGTAGCCAGGGTGGTGGAAGATCACTCAGGGATTGGGCAGCAGCTGGATACCAACTAATCTGTATGGATGTTCATGTTTACCACTTAAGTGTGGTTGCCTGGTGTATACTGGTAAATGTCAGCCTTGCTGGAAGCTCCAAACCCAGGGCATTGGTCAAGCCAGTACCATTCTTTGGGCATCCTTGGGACCCCTTCCTGGCTGGCCTCTGCTATCTAAGCCCTGGGTTCCTTTACAGCAACCCAGAGGCTCCAAACGACCAGTGCAGACAGAACTCTGCAAACCCTAGTGACCGATTAATTACAAGTCGGCTCCACTGAAACAATGAGTGAGCAGTAATTCCAGACAATTAATTAGGAGGCCCAGGAGAAGGGCTGTCACAGGGGAGCAGTCACTCTCTAAGTCACTTGCTCAGTCCTTCTCAGGATGGAGCCCTGTGCCAGGTGGTGGGCACACTGGAAGGGAAGAGACCTCACCTCAGCCTCTTGGAGCTCCCACTCTGCTGGGAGAGACAATTGTGCAGGCCACACTGACCAGCTCGGTGACAGGGGTGTAAAGGTGACATCTGGGAGTCCAGGGGATTGAAGGGCAGGGAAGACCTGAGGCTGTGGTGGTTGAGTAATGGTTATACTATGATTATGTTTACTGACCACTTACTCTAGCCAGCTATACACAGTATCTCATTTAATACTCTAGACAGTCCAAATGAGGGAGATATGATTACCCCCATTTTACAGATGAGGAAACTGAGGTTAAGTACTTGTCCAAGGCTACAGAACAAGTGATTAGTGGAACCAGGCCACCTTACTTCATATACCCTGCTTTGAGGGGTCATTAGCACTCCACAAGCATCTATCCAGTGGCTAAGAGGGAGCAATTTCTAATCTGGTGTCTGCCATCAATTTCCTTTCTGAGCCTCAATTTATTATCTGGAAAATGGGGATCTCAGTATCTGCTTTTCAGGGCTATTGCAAGGGTGAGAATAATGTATGTAAGGGACCTTGCACATAGTGGGTGTCTGTAAATGGTAGTTAGTATTATTGTTCCAGGCAGAGGCTGTAAACACTGGGAGACCTGAAAGGCACAGGGGTATTTGGTTATGGCAGAATCACCTACTAGGGGAGGCCTGATGGTGGAGAGGTCAGCAGGGACCAGAGTGTGAAATGCCTTGAATGCCAAGGGCCAAATGTTTGGACTTGATAACAGAGGGCAGTGGGAGTTGCCAGTGGCTTTTAAACAGGGGAGTCAGATTCCAGGCACTGTGCTAAATTCTGTGGATCTGGGCACTAGCTAGATGTCCATGGTCCTTATCTGTATGCTGGGGCCGAGGAGCAATCCTACAAATGCATAATTACTTCCGGAGAGTTGTCCCCAAAGGAGGCTCTGGGGCAGCATATGGGCCCTGACCCAGCCTGGATCAGAGAAGGTCTCCCTAAGAATGCGCCATGTAAGCTGAGCACCAAGGAGAAGTGGGAGGCAGCAGAAGGAGCGTGGGGCAGCATCCAGAAGGAGCTGGGTGCACGGCAGGCCCGGAGGGAGGCCTGTGTATGTTGGGAATGAGGGGGCGGCCCCTGGGCTGGGGACGTGGCGGTGGAGATCTGTGTTTGTAAAGAGGTCTCAGAGGCAGCGTTGGGGACAGACCCTAGAGAGGCCGGAAGTGACCACTGGGGAGGCCAAAGCCGGATCTGAGGCTAGGGAAGTTTATGGGATGGGAGAAGGAAGGCTTCTTGGAGGAGGTGTCAGTAGCAAAAAGCTGGCAGATTGAGGCGATGGGTCTGGTCCTTGAGCTCCGGGGCGCCGGAACGCAGCCCACAGGCCAAGTCCTTTGTGCTCTGTGTACGCTTAGCGCAAAAACCCTCCTTCGAGTCGCCTCCGAAGCTCCTGCATCTGGCAGCAGCCGTCCTCGGCCCAGCACAGCCGAGGCTGTCCCCGCCCCGGGCAGGTACTCACGTGCGTTTATTTGCATAATATCCCCCGCCCCCTGTAGACCCAGCTGCCTCCGTCCCTCCAGCTCTCAGGGCAGCTCTCCGCCCCCTGCTGGCCACAGTAGCATCGCAGCCCAGTGTCATCCCTTTCGCCCAGCGCCCCCTGTCGGCCATCGAGGGCGGGCCGCCCGGAGCCCCGAAGTTTCTGAGAAGCAGTTCTTTCAACCTGGGACTTAACTGGGAACCTGGGGCGTCCGGCACAAGCTCCTTGGCCGGGCGTTTCAGGCCCTTCTCCATCTGGGCCCCGATGTCCTCCAACATCTCTTCTGACCCCCTGCATTCAGCCATCCCTAAGTTCTCGGCGTCCACTCAGGGCTGCCCGCTCTGGGGCCTTTGTACATGCAGATCCTTCTGCCTGCAATTCCTTTCCCACCGAGCGCTCCAAGGGAACTTGTTCAGGGCTCTCTCCAATAGCCCCCTCTTCTGGAAACCTTCTCAGTCTCAGAACTTCCCAGTTCTCCCATTCCTCCGTCACCCCCTCTCCGCCTCACCTTGGCGGGAGCGGCGATCGTCAGCGCACCTGGGGGCGTTTTTGGAAAGTTGGGGGTGGAGGGATCAGGCAGGCTCCCCTAGCTACTCCCCCTCTCTCTCCCGCGGCTCGGTTCTGCAGCCCCCTCGCTTTGCTGCTGTCTTCTCCTCCGTCACTGTTCCCCTCACCCCGCAGGCAAGCTGTCCTTGGAGGAGTTCATCCGCGGGGCCAAAAGCGACCCGTCCATCGTGCGTCTGCTGCAGTGCGACCCCAGCAGCGCCTCCCAGTTCTGAGCGAGGAGCCAGGTTTCCCCTCCCTGCCTTCACTGGCCCTCTCCCAGCTCTCAGCTTCCTCGCCCTTGTGTCTGTCCAGGCTGGGGGTCAGATTGCCACCCCCAGGGTCTGCACTCTGAGGGGCCTATGGAGAAGGGAACCCTGCAGCGCCCCCCCCCCAAGGCCCAAGCCAGCAAGTCGTTAGCACCCCCCTATCCGGGAAGCAATATCTCCCTTCGGCAATGATAAAGACACAGGCTCTGGCTTGGTCTGCCTCTCAGTCAGCCCTCCCTTACCTAGCTATCAGAACGTCAGCCATTCCCCCTCCCCCACCCCCGCACACACCCAGCCACGAGGCCAGACTTCCCTCAGCCAACCACGGGGCAAGCTTCCCTGCCTCCACCCCAACCCTTGTAGATCTCAGCCTTGGTGGAGATGGGAATCATGCCTGTCTTTTTATTTGGAGCAGAGAGAAGGATTCCAGAGGTTTGGGGGCTTGAGGAGAAACCTTCCTTGAGCCATCCTTCCCTGCAGGAGGGCCTCAACCTTGCCTGTTCCTGCCCTTGTTGGCCCGGAGGCCATGATGCAAAAGGAAAACCTCCTGCTTCCAGCCCCCCAGCTGTGAGTCCCATGAACCCCCGCCTGCGTTTCAGCATTTTGATGAACACAGACCCACGGACCCCTCTGTGTGTCTTGTCTCTCTCAGATACACACACAGGCCCACAGACAGATGGGCAGACACACCTAGAGCGCCACCCACAGTGTCCTGTGTGGGAGAGCAGCACAGGCCCCCGGCCGAGTCCCCTCCCCCGCTGCATGCATCCACGTGGAGCATCTCTGTTCTTTTTAATATCTTCAGAATAAAGTCTCGTTTCAGTGCAGTGGGCTGGGTGGCTGGAGGAGAGGGGTGAAAGACCCACCCGGGTCCTGGAGTGGCATTGAGCCGTCTTGGCTGGCTCCAGGAATCCTGGCCTGATCACAGTGCAGACTTGGCTGGAGGGCCCCAGTGGCCACGGGGCTTGGGTGAGGCAACAGCTGTCAAAGGGTCATCAGCCCAGAGCTAGTGCAGCTCTGCAGGTCGTGGTCCTCCACAGGCTCTGGGCTCTCCCGCATCTGTGGAGATGTCAGAGGCTGCCAGGCCCACTGGGTCTGGGTCTTCTCCTTCAGGACATCCAGAAAGTGGGAGGAGTGGGAGGCTAGGGTGATCTTTGGGTGAAGGGACATCATTACTCTCCACTAAGCAAGAGTCAGGCCATACCCTTGGAGTGCCCCCAATTCCAGCCCAGATACCTCTCCCCCTCCCCAAGACTCATCCTGGGCCTTGGGAGAGCCAAGTGTCAGCTGTATGACTTAGCTGGGAGATTTGAGTTCTCTGAGCCTCCAAGTCTCTCCTTTTGGTCCTGGGGAGAAAACTATTGCCCCAGGTTTCAAGGTGGGAGCCCTTTACAGAGGGGTGGGGACAGATCAGCCTGAGCTCCCCAGCAGGGGCTCCCAGGAAGTATGAAGAGTCAGGGCTTGGGGGAATGGCAGGCCTTACCATGTGATGGCTGCTTTTCCCCAACCAGGGCCTCAGTTCCAGCAACTGGTAGGTGACCTGGGCACTGCGGACAGCAAACACACTCTCTGCCATGCAGAACAGTAACGAGATGCCCCAGAGACACAGGCTGGAGCTCTGTAGGGGGACAGGGTGCAGTGATGGCTGCCTGGGGTTGGGGAGTGGAAGGCAGGACTCCAAGAACCCTTCCCACCTCTGATGAGCACCTCGCTGCCCTCCCACCCCATCCCAGGCCTAAGCACTTACGTAAATGCGAGTGGGGTCGAAGGGACAGTTGGGCGCCAGTGCCAGTAGTTCGGGGTCCCCAAAAGTACAGGCGGCCAGCAGTGCCTGGCCCTGGGTGGCAAAGGTCACAGCAATCGAGGCCAAGAGGCCGAGAGCACAGGTCAGAGAGAGAAGGGCACAGGCCACACTCGAGCTAAACACCGTCCAGCGCTGGATGGAGGAGGCCACTGGTCAGTGGACATCAGCCTCGGCCCCATGGGCAGCTCTGGCCCCCATGGGGTCAGCCTCACCCCCTCCAAGCAGGCCAGGCCTTTGGGGGTGGCTGCTGCCCCAATCCGCACAGCCCCATCCCAGGAGGTACCACATACCAGAGGGATGCTGGGGAGGTAGCGTGATAACACGATGACTGCAATGCCTGAGGTGATGACCTGTGGAGGAGGCTCAAGTCAGCTCTGACCCCCTACTGGAGGAGCGTGGGCAGGGGGTCAGGGCCACTCTCCAGCAAAGATTCCACCAACACCAACTCTAGCCCTCCAAACCCACACCCCCTGCTTAGCTTTGGTTTCATTACCTCCATCTGCATGGGGACACTGCCTCTTCATGGTCCAGCCCTGAAGTGACGTTTCTAAAACACAGTCACTCCCTGCCTATAACCTTCCATGACTCCCCGCTGCCTACAGCTGCATTTCTCAAGCAGGGACCTGTGTATCCCAGGGCCACAGAGCCATGTCATAGGATATATATGACATGTTTCCCTGGAGTGGAAAAGATTTTGGAAGAAACTCAGTAACTCAACTGGCAAGGAACTAAAAACAAAATTGTTACTTTAAAATAAACCAGGATACTTGATGGAGTAGAATTCAAAATCCCTAGGAGTATTTTTAACTATCGCAGGCTCTCAGTGACCTGGCCCCTGTCCCATCAGTTTCTCAACTCCACCCTGGGCCAGGCTCTTTCCTCATCGCCCTGGATACGGACACCCACACAGAGCCTGGGCTTGATGCCGCCTACACAGCGCCTTCTCAGGAAGCCCTTTCCTGTTCCTCTTTACCTGCGTGGGTTCTCCCTCCTGCAGGCCCCCCAACCACCCCCAGCCCCAAGAGGCGGGCCCACCTCACTGTTAAGCCCACCAGCTGCCCTCTGGATCTTCTGGGTTCCACTCAGGTGGGCTCCCTCCTTCAGTTCCCTCACTTTACCAGGCACGGGCTGGACCCGCGGGAGGCAGGTGAGATGATAGGGGGCCCAGCAATGTCTGTAATTCACTGTGCAGCCACTAGTTAAGTGCCTCAAACTCTCTGGGCTAAGCCCGCTCAGCAGGAATGAGCTCAGGGAAAGGACACTGGCTTTGGTGTCAGCCACAGATTGTTTCACATCCAGGTTGGCTTCTTTGTATCAGCAAGAGGTTGGGTGAATCCCTGAGTCAGTTTCCCCCTCTGTAAAGTGGGGAAAATCATGGTTCCGTGTTGCAGGGAGTTGTGGGGATTAACTGAGGAAATAAGAGCACAGCTGAAGTGGTCCAGCCCAGAGCCCATCCGCGGTGGACCTCCTAACCCCGAGCTCACTGCCTTGCCTGCCTTCCTCACAAGGTTGGTGAGACGAATAAACAACAATAATAGTAACCCCAAGGGACACTGCACATATCTGTACAGCCTAGCTCTGTCCCACTGACTGAGGCTCTCCTACTTGCCGGGGCCCGTGATCCTTGCTTTAGGGCCAGCAGGCTGTCTGAGCTTCATTTTGCAGGGGAGGGAACAGGCTTAGAGAGAGAAAGAAATCCCTCAGCCAGGAGGTGGCAGGGATGGAACTCAGACACTGACGTGCAGATGTTCCCCAAAGGCTGTAGCCACCTCTTCTGACAGTTGGGAAAGGGCTTTACGAACTTGAGAATACCAGGCCCCTTCATTCATGTATTCATCAAACAGGTACTGACATCCAGCCATAACCATGTCTACCATTTATTGAGCACTTATAGTCCGGGCCTACCCGTGTCCCCTGCATCGGCAGGTGGACTCTCAACCACTGCGCCACCAGGGAGGCCCCCAAATTGGTTTTTTCAGTGTCTCCAGAGCAGACTTTATCCATTCCCACCTCCACACCTTTGCATTTGCCATTCTCCGTACTTGAAAGCCATCCCAGCTTCCTCTCCTACCAGCTGGCCCCAGCAGGCTTCATACCCAGGTTATGGTAATTGCAGCCTATCTTTGAACTCCTATTCATCCATCAATACCCACCTCTGGGGCCTCCACCTCTGTGAACCCTCCAAAGCTGAGCTGATGCTCCTTCCTTCTGGCCAACAGTGCCTTGACTATTTCCCTATTGTAATGATAATCCAAGCTCACAGTAGTGAGTTAACCATGTGCTAGGCACCGTGCCCAGCACTTTATGTGGATGATTTCATTCAGTACTCATCAGGATCTTCTCAGATGGACACTGTTACTGTCCCCATTTTATAGATGAGGAAGCTGAGGCAAAGAGAGGTTGGGTGACTGGTGCCGTTGGTAAGTGGCGGAACAGGGGTTAGTACTTGGGGCTCTCTGCCTGCCCACCCCAGGCTGTGGGTGGGGACTCATCGATGACCCTTCCAGCCCCCTCCAGCCCCCTCCTGCCAGCCACCCTCCCAGCCTGGCCATACCACGATGGCAGAAGTGACAGAGAGGATGTTGACCACAGAGTACTGCAGAGCCACAGCATCGTTGGGGGCTGCCACATAGCGCAGCACCGTGCCATGGAGGAGAGCAGCTGCGATGAAGCTCACGTGGCCCAGCACCACCAGCACCAGCCCCGTCTTCATCAGCACCTTCCGGAAGTCACCCACACTCAGGCCACCTGTGAGGGACAGCCATGTCAGGGCCATGGGTAGGGCTTATCCTGCTGGGCAGAGGAGAAAACTGAGGCCCCTGCAGGAGTGATGGACATTGGGTTCTAAATCTATTTCTGGATAACTCAAGGCCAGTAACTTGCCTTCTCTGTGCCTCAGTTTCCTCATCAGGAAAAGGGGTTCACAGTGCTTTCATGAGAGTCCTTGGATCTCTAAGGTTGGAAAAGCATACAGGTGGTACTTAATAAAGGGTAGTAGCCCTTGTTAGTGTTCAAGGTCATGCGTGGCACAGTTAGGATTTGAACCCAGGTCTCTAGCTCTAGACCCATGATCCTTCCACTAAGCTTTGCATCCACTGATTTTTTTCATCCATACATTTGTTGCATCGATGTTCACTGAGTGCCTGCTCCATGCCAGGCCCTGAGGTACCACAGAGAGCTTGATGGGCACTGCCCAGGCCCCAAGGAGCCCCTAGTTCACTGGGCAGGGATCAGGTTCTATTTAGGATTCAGTTTGGTGTAAAGGGCCTGGCACACAGTAGATACTCAACTCACAATTGCTGAACTGACTCCAGCAAAATACTCAAACTTCTGAGTCCTCATTTCCCCATCTGTAAAATGGGAAGAATAACCCTTGTTTCCCAGTGGGGAAGGAGGGTCCCATGAGGACATGGATGGGAAAGTGGGGCATACCCGGGGGGTGCTGGGAAAAGTGAGCTCTTGGTGCAGGGCCACTAGGCAGGGACACGGCAAGGTGCGGGAGGCTGAGGTCAAAAGAACATCAGGGACTCATACGCAAATCCTCTCCGAGTGTCCAAGTGGCTACTCGGCCCCTATCTGCACACCCCCAGGATCAGGAGCCCTCCTTCCAGCTGTTCCAGATCTGCTCTTTGGAATGTCCCCTTTGGGTCCTGGCTCTGCACCATGCTGGCCCCTTAGGCCCACCCACCAGCCCCCTCACTCTAGCCAGCTCTGTGAGACTGGAAGACTGGCCTGGCGCCTAGAACTAAACAGCCCCCCCTTCTTCCTTTAGCTGCTCCTTGTGGGACCTGTGAGTCCCTTCCTAGACCTCAGTGTCCCCATCTGTGGCAGCAAGGATTGGGTCATATTTCATATATGGGAGTTCTGCAGCCAGAGAGAAAGAGAGAGAGAAAGGAAGGAATCCCTAGACTGGATGTCCCTGGGGGCGCTGCGCCCAGAGGAAGCCCCCGGGAGCAGAGAGGGCTGGGGCTACTCAGTCACACAGACCCTCTGTGCGACTTTGCACCAGCCTCTCTCCTTTTTGGGCCCCGGCTTCCCCATATGTAAAATGGGAAGGGGTTGGTCTAGCCAGTCTCTGAGATCCTCGGAGCCTTCAGGAGCCTCTGGAGCTGTACCAGATGGAGGAGAAGCAGAGGGCAGACAATGGGCTGGACAGGCACCGTGGGACTGGATGGCATCATGAAGATTAACAGCTGGCCAAACAGGAAGGGGCATGGCAGCTTTGTCCCACGGGCCTGACCCACTTCACCCCATCCACCCACCTACCTGGCCACCCAGACACCACTCGGCTCAGGGCTGGGCTCATGAACAACAGCCTCCCAGGACCAAGACTTTGGTCAAACTGGAGGTACAGTGGCAGCGTGGGGCTGTGCCTGGAGCACTGGACAGAGTCTCAGGGCAGTCCCTGGCTCAGGATGGTTCTGGGCCGTGGTGCTCCCTCGCCACTTTACAGATGAGAAAACCGAGGCTCACAAGTTCTCTTGGCTAGACGGTAGGGACTCCCCAGGTCTGTCTGATGCCCAAGAGCAGCATCATTGCGTCCAGGGAGTGAGAGGAGGGGACACATCAGTCCCACTCCTCTGTCTGGATCATGTTTGCCAGTGGCCCTTCTCATCTGGCCCGGTTTGGGGGAGCGGAGGGTATGGGAGCCGGAGCCCTTTGGGAGGCTGAGGAAGCCGAGGGCAGGCAGCCTCTGGTTCGGAATGCCCTCCCTGTGCTCTCCCTTCTGCGGGCTGTGGAGGTTGGCTGCTCTCCTCCCACCTGGGGGTCCCTCCTCCGCAAGAAAGGAGAGTGGGGGGCAGTGGGGGCGGGCGAGAGGCCGTGGTGCTACCCCACATCGGAAGATACCAGAAGCCCTCCTCTCGCCAGCTCAGTGCTGAGGAAACAGGCCCAGAGCAGAAAGTGATCTACAGAGAAGGCGGCCTGGACCCCGGGGTTCCGGGCGCCCACGACAGTGCTCCGCCCCTGCCAGAGGATCTGGGGCGGGTTCAGGCCTCCCGGGCCGTCCCCCCGCGGCTCACCCAGGCGCAGACACATCTCGGCTCCAGAGCGGACGCTCCGCGGCGTCTTCAATGGGGCTGCAGACGCTGCGGGCGGCCGGTCGGCCCCACTCCCATACTGGTCCGCAGCCGCCGAGCGCCCAGCAGAGCCCGCGCCGCGCCCACTTCCCGCCTCGAGCCCGGAGCGCCCGGCCGGCCTCCCTTCCCGTCACCCCCTGGGCGGCCCGGCCCCGGGAGGGCCCCGGCGGCTCGTTTGCATCCCGGGCCGGTCCGACCGGCTGGGCAGCCCTTCCTGGCCCGCCCGGCTGAGTCACAGCGCTGGCCTCACCCACCCGCCTCGATGCCGGCCGGCACCCGGCCAGCAACCCCCCCGCAGCCCACCCCGCTCCAGTGATGCCCATTTTACAGATAGAAACTGAGGCCTAGAGGAGCTGCTATTTTCCGGGCTAGGGAGTGAGACGGGGGCCTGATACGTGGTTGTCACGACCTGGTGGGCAGCTGGACAGGAAAGCCCTGGGGTGAGGGCTGAGAATCCACTTCTTTCTAGAGAATGGGGAAGTGCAGCAGTGGGTGGTGAAAGAGCACTACCTAAGGAGCCAGGCTCTGTCCTTGACCTGCGCCGTGACCTCAGATTTCCTCCCTGCAGTGGCCTGAGGGTCTTCGGCCACACGCTGAGCAAGTTGCTTTACTTGTGGGGGTGGGGATGGGGGGAGTGTCTCTGTTCCCTTCTCAGAAAATCAGAGATAATAATTCCTGTCCCCTAAAGTCATGGTGAGATACAAAAATGAGGTAAGAAAATGCTTCAAAAACCCTCTAGAGTATCTTTGCAAAGTGCAGACTTAGCAGGAGCACGTAACAAGAGCTTTACTATTCCTGGCTATTGGTTACTGTGCCCCTTTAATGTGCCAGAATGACCCTTTGTTTCATCCTCAACATGTAGAAATGGACTCACACAAGAGTGTCCAGCGGAAGAGGTGGAGTACAGGTCTCAGTGCCCTTTCTCTAATGTGGCCGTGCTGTGGCTGCCAGCCTGGGCTCTTGGCCCTCAGGCAGGACTCTGGGAGGCACTTCCATGATATCTGGGCAGCATCAATTCACAGTCTGCACCCCCTACCCCACTGGTCAGTGGCCTTGAGGGTAGGGGCTGGCTTGATGCATCTAACACCAGCTGTCCACTGAATGCGTGTGCCTTGTGTGTGGGGCACACAACTTACTGATGACCAAGTCCACCTCCCAAGGGCTGCCCTGGAGAGCACGTGTGGTCACTGCAAAGCCAATGTCAAATCTCATGCATGTGCTTGCATGTGGCTTCTCCATCAGTGTCAGGCTGTCCCCTTGACACTGACCCCAACTAGGGCAGTCTGGAATTAGGCTGGGGACCCAGACCTTTTAAATGTCTTTGCTTTCAGATGAATAAATGAGGGTTCTTTCTTTCTATCTTTAGAACAATACTGAGAGTTAAAGATTATTACCCCATTTTACAGATGAGAAAATGGAGGCCCAGAAAGGTAAAGGGGCTTTTCAAAGAGCACACAGCATGTATCATTGGTAGAGCTGAGACTTGAATCCAGATCTGTTTAACTGTGAAGGCTGCTCCTGAGTGTGGTGGGCGACAGGGGAGCCATAGTCTTCAGGGAGTGGGCCTACCTCTGGGGCCTCTGAGGAGGGAACGGCCCACCTGTTTCTCTTCTGACACAGTTTCCCGGCCATGGCCCAGCCTAAGCGCCCTGAAGTTATTGCCATTTCTCTTTGCTTATTGCCAAGTGACCAAAGTCCATTCGTCTGAGTTGTCCGGTGTCCCTTGCCTGCGCCTCACCCTTCTGCACACTGGCTAGGGTTCTGGAAAGAACCCCAGGCTACAGCACTAGCTCCTTGTGCTCTACCAACTCACTGTGACACCCTGGCAGCTCACAGCCCTTCCCCAGACCTCAGTTTCCCCATCTGTCAAATGGAGATAGTGATCGCCTTCCCAGATTTCTGAGCCATAAAAAGACTTGAGAGATGTGAGAGTTGGTTGAAACCTAGCCAGAGAAATACAAATAGAAATTCTCTCTCTTCCTGGAACACTTAACAACCAGGTGTGGTCCAGTACACTTAAATTGGACTCTGGGTCTTCCCAGGGCATGGCCTCCCCGCCGGGCTGCTCAGCTGGGAAGGAGGTTCAGGCTTCCAGTCCTTGTGCAAGTCCTCTTCACCTGAGAAAGGCTTTTTCCTCCCTATTAGAATACTTCCTCCCTCTAAGTAGAACAATCACACACAGACTCTACCATATTCAATTTTGTGTCTTTCCATACACATACATAAAACGAAAGGCCAAGTGATCATGCTGAGAGGAGGAGGTGGTGGAAGGGGACTTAGGCATATTTACAATGACAAATTCTACATGGTGTGAACGGGGAGTTTGTTATTCTTTGTATATTTTCTATCTTTTACATTTCTTTCTTAAGTATAGAGAAGAAATCAGAACTACTCATAATCCTCCCTATCCCCACGGATAATCAGCATTCACATTTTGGAGGGTTTTTTCCTACGTGCGTATGTAATTTTCTCCTCTGAGACTCTTGACTCCCGGCTTTACGCTGCCACCCCTTCTCATCACCTTGATCTGTTGCCCTCTCTGCCATCCCCTTCCATCTATCAAGGACTTGGGTTTCCAGATTTTGGTGAGGCAGTCATTCCAAATTGTCCTGCTCATCCATGTGAAGGACCCTCCAATACTCTTCCTTGACCTCCTCAGTGACCTTCATCATGACCCCAGCCATCCTGTCCGGGTTCATGCCTTGAACGGTCCCCTCTGAAATCCCACCCTTGAGCATCCCACAAAGACTTCTCTTGCACCATGCTGGTCTTTTGACTCCCAAGGCCTCATCCTCTGACTTCCCAGAGGCCGCCAGCCCATTCTCCTTTCTTCTGTTCAGTTAACCCCCTCCTGGCTTCTTTACCACCAAGCCTACATTACAAGGTTGAGCATCTGAAGGCCAGCTCACTTGTCCGGGTGAGAAATGAGAAATGTAGGGGACTTGGACCAGGATGGTGGCTATGAAGACGGAAAGAAGAGGGGAGATTTGAGATATGTGATTAGTATGCATGTTAAAATTTGGAAAGCACTGTTCTAAATCCATTCACCTTGCTCTCTCTCCCAGTCACTCCTACAGCTCCACATGGACCACACTTCATTCCTCACCCTCTTCCTTTCTGCCAAGTCTTTCCCGTCAGCCTATAAACATACCCAAGTCTCTTCTATCCTAAAAAAACACACCTTCCCTTGGCTCCCTTTACATTTCTACTTACTGCTTTTGTACTTCCTTTCCCTTCCCCTCCAAACTTCTGAAATGAATTATCTTTACATGCTGTTTCCATCTTCTCAACTACCACCCCCTCCACACTCCACAGCAGTGCGGTTCAGCCCTCCGCTGGAAGAGCCCTCTTCTAGGTCACCAGTGACTTCTGACCACACTGAATCCAATGAAGCATTTCAGTTCCTAACTTATTATTATCAGCCACTCTCTCCGTACTCCCGTAACACACCTCCTTCCTGGTTTTCCTCCTGCCTCTGGCTGTTCCTTCTCAGTCTCCATTGTAGACTTTTTGTCAACAGCTCAACCTTTAAATATTGGTATTCCTCTGTATCCTTGCTGCTTCCTTTATGGGTCCCATTGGTTAATTCATGTAGTCTCATGGCTCTCCTTTCATATGATGATTCTCCCAGACTAGACAGCTCCCCTGAGGATCAGACTAAAATATCCAATGATCTTACCTCTCCACCTGGGTGTCCAGTCACCTCAAGCTCCACATGTACCAACTGTTACCCGCTACTGCTTCTTGTGTATTTTCTATCTCAGTGGGTTGGCATCATGAGGTAGCCAAGCCAAGAACCTGGGAGTCATTCTTTCCTCTTTCCTCTCTTTCTGCACGAAGTCAGTCGTCAAGTCCTGCCGATGTACATCATAGATATCCCTGTAACTAGTGCTTCCTCTTTGTCTCTGCGACTATTGTCCTTGCTCATGCAGCATCTCTTTCCCCCAATTGGTTTTTCATACTACTGAGTAATCTTCCTAAAGTATAAATCAGATCACGTCACTCTTCTGCTTAAAATCAGTAACATAAAAGAAATTTAAGAAGACATAACTAAATGGAAAGACTCCTGTGTTCATGGATTGTAAGCCTTAATATTGTTAGGATGGCAATTCTCCCCAAAATCCAAGCTGCCTTTTTTTTTTTTTTTTTGGCAGAAATTGACAAGCTGATCATAAAATTCATATCGAAATGCAAAAGACTCAGAATAAGCCAACAATCTTGAAAAAGAAACAGGGACTTCCCTGGTGGTACGGTGGTTAAGAATCCACCTGCCAATGCAGGGGACATGGGTTCGATCCCCGGTCCGGGAAGATCCCACATGCCATGGAGCAACAAAGCCCTGGCACCACAACTACTGAGCCTGCACTCTAGAGCCTGCGAGCCATAACTACTGAGCCCGTGCACCGCAACTACTGAAGCCCGCGTGCCTAGAGCCTCTGCTCCGCAAGGAGAAGCCGCTACAATGAGAAGCCCATGCTCTGCAACGAAGAGTAGCCCCCACTGGCCGCAACTAGAGAAAGCCCGCACACAGCAATGAAGACCCAACACAGTGGGTCTTTCTGAGGCACTCGTTGTGTTCCGGGCTCTCAGTGCTTTATGCATATTAACTCATTTAATCTTCACAATAACAATAGTACCATTGTTATTCCCCATTTTACATTTGAGGAACTGAGGCACGAAAGAATTTGCCCAAGATCACAAAGCTAGACAGGGTTAGAGCTATGACTAGAATCCAGGCAACATGACCTCTGAGCTTATGTACCTACAGCTTTGCTAAGAGAGATAGCCTGTAGCCAGCAATCCAAGCTGATGCAGTCATGCTTTGCAAGATTGAAAAAGCTCATCTATTCACGTCAAAGCTAAAGTGGGTAGGAATAAAGGCAGGGAGGTAGGAAGCACAACCCCTCCCAAACCCTTCCTACCTGTTCCCACTAAGAGGACGGGCGACCCTATGTAAAGAACCTTCCACTGGGATGCAGCCTAGAGGTCAGAGACAGTCAGCTGTGCCTTCCCCCCATGGCTGGTGTTCACAATTGCCTCAAGGCAGAGGTGAAGCTGGAGGCCCTGAGCTGAGGACTGGGAGGTCCTGTTGCTAAGACCCTGCATGGTAGTTTTCAACTACCCATTCTAAGGTCAAACCCTTGATCTTGTCATCTTCAGTAACTATACTACATCTAAGACCTTACGTTTCAGCACCCTACTCCCTGACACCTATCTCCTATCTTTCCAGATTACTTTCTCTATTACCTTCTCAATTCTACAGCTTCTTAAGAGCCTCCACTCTCTTGACGCTTCATGATGGCATGCCTAAGAATTTGGGCAAAGGTCTTTTTTCCATCTGCACCCTCTTTCTGAGTGATCTCATCCAATCTCTTGGCTTTTATACTATCAACATGTCAATGATAATGTCAGTAACAACAATATATATCTCCAGCTCTGACCACTCGCTAAGTGCCAAACTTGTGTACCCAAATGCCTCCTTGTCATCTAATGGCCATCTAAACTGAATATACCCAAGAAGAGCCCATAGTTCCACTCCCCTTAATTCATTCTTCCTCCAGTCTTCCCCATCTCAATAAATGGCACCATCATCTACCTAGTTGCTCAAGCCAACAGCATAAAACGCATTTCTGATTCCTCCCTTTTTCTCATTCTCCATATTCTCTCCATCAACAAGTCCTGTCATCCTATCTCCAAAATATATCTTAAAAAGCCTCTTTCCATCTCCACAGTCACTCCCTGCATCTAGTAGCCTCCTAACTGGCCCCTCTAATCTACCCCTAAAATCTATTTTCTACACTGCAAAGAGAGTGATCTTTCAAAAACATAAATCAGGTCATATCAACACCTCCCTGGGAATTCCCTGGTGGTGCTCTCACTGCCAAGGGCCTGGGTTCAATCCTTGGGCAGGGAACTAAGATCCTGCAAGCCATGCAGTGTGGCCAAAAATAAATTAACAACAAAACAAAATAAACACCTCCCTTTAGTGGCCTATGTAGGGCTTCACCACAGCTTACAATGTCCAACATGCCAAGGTCCCCACTCATCTCTCTGATACCACATCCTACCACTCTCCTCTCAATCCCTGCACTTCAGCCATCTGCTCTTCTTCCTTTTCTTTCAAGGCACTAAAGTAGATCTTTGCTCTTGCTGGTCCCTCTGCCTTCAACACTCTGTCCTCAAATCTTTTCTCTGTCTCACTGTCTAAATCAGTGCTGTCTAGTAGAACTTTCTGTAATCATGGAAATGCTCTATACCTGCACGGTCCAATAGGGTGGCCACTAGCCACGTGTGGTTACCGAACACTAAAAATGTGGCTAGTATGACCGAGAAACTGAGTTATTGAATTTACATAATTAAAATTTAAAGTTAAATAGGCACAGGGTTTAGTGGACACCATATTGAACCGTGAACGTAAATTACCCCAAAGCCTCTTTCTATTAAATTATCCAGTTTTCTTTTCTTTTTTCCCCTAAGTTTTATTGAGAAATAATTGACATTCATTACTATATAATGTTCAAGGAGTACAGAGTTTTATTTTTCCAAGGTACTTTTCTCTAGGTGAAATAACCTTGTTCATTTATATATTAATTCTCTGCTCTGTCTACAAGAATGTAGGTCATATGAGAGCAGAGGCCTTAAGTATCTCATATAAAACTCACTACTCAAAACTCAGGGCCTGGAATGGTGTTAGTTAGGGACATGGTATATGCATGATACATATTTGTTAACTGATGAAGAAAGCATTGGTAGTGGTTCTCCAAGTGTGGTCTGCAAACCTCTGAGGATCCCCAAGACTTTATCGGGGAGTCTGTGAAGTCAAAACTATTTTTATCATAATTCTAAGATGTTATTTTCCGGTTCTGATGGCGGAAAAGCAATGGTGGGTCAAACAGCTGTCCCCTTAGCACTACGAAAAGTAGGGACTCCAGGACACGCTTGTAGTCATTGCATCTGTCACTGTTGTGCACGCACAGCAAAAAAAATAAATATACCAGATTCATTTAAGAATGACTTGATGAAACAGTAAAAATTATTAACTTTATTAACTCTCTACGAGTATACTTTTAAATATTTTGACAGAATGGGAAGAATTCTGCTGTCTGCCTAAGTACCATGGTTGTCTCCAGGAAAAGCAATTGTGCAATTGTTTGAGTTGTAAGATGAACTAGCTGCTTTTTTTCATGAGCACCATTTCTACTTGAAAGAAGGATTGAAAGACATACTGTGGTTATGGAAACGTAGGTTTTTTTGCAGGCATTTTCTCTAAAATGAAGGAAGTGAGCCTGTCAGTTCAAGGGAAAAAATTGACAATATTTGTGCCAAAGTTAAAATTTGAGCTTTTGAGTGAAAATTAGGTGTTTGGAAAATTGGTATCCACTGCCGTGAGCTTAGCAGCTTCCCAATATTAAAGACTTTTAGTGGTGACATTAACATATATGACTTTTATATTGTAGAATGAAATGTGTCAACATTTGGAAGATCTGTATAACTCAGTGAACCAATCAATACTTTCCAAGTGACCAACACATGCCTGTACAAAATCATGCACAGGTTAAGGATGAATTCAAAGTGCAAGAGAGACCAATATATTTTAATGTAATGGAAAGTTGACAGATATGGTTTCAGATTCCACATTGAAACTAAATTTTACAAAACTATGACTTGTCAAGTTTAGGTAGAGTATCAAAGAGGAATATCCACAATTATCTGAGAATCCTTTTAACATACTCCTCCTTTTCCCAGTTATATACCTGTGTGAGGCTGAATTTTCTTTATGTACTTCAGCCAAAACAACATATCTCAACATATTGAATAAAGAAGCAGATATGGGAATTCTAGCTGCCTTTTATTAAGTCAGACATTAAAGAGATTTGCAAAAATGTCATTCTTTTCACTCATTTTTTTGATTTGTAAAATGTAATTATTTTTCATTGAAAAGGGTATTATTTACTTTAACATTGATGGGTTTATTATTTTTTAATAAATAATTATTTTTAATTCTTAATTTTAGTTTATAATATTGCAAATATCAATAATGTAATCCACATAAACAAAAGCTCTTTCAGGTCTTCAATTTTTCAGAGTGTACAGGGATCCTGAGACCAAAAACTTTGGGAAACGCTACAGATAAAGTTAATCAGCCCCTAATACCTTGGTGCGTTGATGAAGGGAACACAAGGTAATTAATTATAAATAAGCAATCCCATTTTGAACAGGAGAGGAGGGGAAAAATCATCCAGTGGTCCCTGGTGTGTATTGTATCCTTCAGAGTGAGAACAGCAGGGATTCCCTGCTTTGATAAAATGAGGCCAGTCTGGCTGCTCTGCCAGGTTGGGGGAATCTCATCTAACCATTGTTAACTGTGGCCACATCTTAGAAGAATTTTGAGGATTTCCGATTGGTATTGTTTGGGGCCAAGACATTGCCCCTGGGGTTGATCAATTACAGGATTCCTCGTGCCAGGATTGGGGTTTCTCTCACAGAACCACTCCCTTAAAAGCTGTGTAAGTTTTCACATTTGGATAACTCCATGAATTAATAACCAAGTCAGAAGAATGATGAATTATGGTCCCTAAATCTAGACCTTGAGCTTGGTATGCAGGGTCTTAGCAACAGGACCTCCCAGTCAGCTCAGGGCCTCCAGCTTCACCTCTGCCTTGAGGCAATTGTGAACACCAGGCATGGGGGGAAGGCACAGCTGGCTGTCCCTGACCTTTAGGCTGCATCCCAGTGGAAGGCTCTTTACATAGGGTCACTGTCCTCTTAGTGGGAACAGGTAGGAAGGGTTTGGGAGGGGTTGTGCTTCCTACCTCCCTGCCTTTATTCCCACCCACTTTAGCTTTGAGGTGAATAGATGAGCTTTTTCAATCTTGCAAAGCATGACTCTGCATCAGCTTGGATTGCTGGCTACAGGCTATCTCTCTTAGCAAAGCTGTAGGTACATAAGCTCAGAGGTCATGTTGCCTGGATTCTAGTCATAGCTCTAACCCTGTCTAGCTTTGTGTTCTTGGGCAAATTCGTTCACGCCTCAGTTCCTCAAATGTAAAATGGGGAATAACAATGGTCCCCATTTCTTTGTGTTATTGTGAAGATTAAATGAGTTAATATGCATAAAGCACTGAGAGCCTGGCACATGATGAGTGCCTCAGAAATGTTAGCTTTTATTCTTCATTATTCTTTCTGCAAAATTTATGCCTTTGACTCTGAAATCAAGGCTTGGGAAAACAGCCAACACATACAACCCCCTGACAAATTTTTATCAAGTCCCCTAAACATCCCACCTATGTCAGGTACATGGTCTGAGCTTCAGGAGACCCTGGCCTTGAAGCTGCATCTCAGGGAATGCTGACCTCCTAGCCTCCTGGGAATGGAAAATCCCAGGATTTCCCCAAAAATCCTCACTGTTCTGTACCTCACCTCAACTCAGCCATTTCCACATGTTAGGGACATCACTGGCAACACTCCACTTCTCATAGTGGTCAGAACTTCAGTTGCAGGTGACAGAATCCTAACAGAAATGGGCTTTGGGTAGCGGGAAGGAATTTGTTGGATGACGGTCTGGGAAAGTTTGGAGGCCTTAGGCGTGGTTAGCTCCTGGCATTAATGTCACATAGGGAGTTCCCTGGTGGTCTAGTGGTTAGGATTCGGTGCTTTCACTGCTGTGGCCCTGGTTCAATCCCTGGTCTGGTCGGGGAACTGAGATTCCGCCAGCCACGTGGCGTGGCCAAACTACAACAACAACAACAAAAATAACAAAAAAAAAACCCAATGTCATTTGGTATGCTCAAATGTGCCTCTGTCTCTTGTCTTCTCTCCATTTCTCAGCTCTGCCTTCGTCTGTGCTGGTTTCAGTATCAGGCAGTCTCTGTCCATGTAGTGGAAGATCCATGCTTACAACTTCCCAGCTTTGGAACCTCAGGAGAAAGCAGCCTCTACTCCTCTGGAATTCCAGAAAAGCTTGGGATTGCCTTTAATTTCTCCAGCTGGAGCTGTGTTCTTTAGCCTTGAAACATTCCAGAGTGAAGTCACATGTGGCCTCAGGGGACTGAAACTACACTGCCAGGGAAGGGAGGAAAGGCTTGATATTTATCAACCATCTGTTCTGTGGCAGGCATTTTATATCTTCTCATGGTGAAGATTATCCCTTTTGGGGAAGGAGACTAGATCTCATGGTGGTCTCCAACAAGCTGAGAGCACAGGGGGTCCTTCTCATGTCCACAGCCAACCCCTCTGCCTGTGCCCTTGATCCCATCCCTCTATCTTCCTAAAGACAAAGCACCATCTAATAGCTCCTTTCTCTTATATTGTCACTCTCTCCATTTCTACCCTATTTTCTCCTGAGCCGCCAAACATGCTTGAATCTCTTGTACTTAAAAAAAAACAACAACAAACTCCTCTTCTTAGCAGTACCTCCTTACTTTTCACTCACACCTCAACTAAACGAAATCAGTTTTCTATTGCTGCCATCTTTTGAAACTGCTCTTTCCAGAGTTACCAGTTACTTCCCCTGTGACAAATCCAGCTCTTGGCCAGCCTGACCTGTCTCACATGTTAGCTAACCCTGCTTTCCTTCCTGAAATCCTCACCCCATCATTTCCTTCATTCCCGGTTCTCCTCCTCCGTTTCCTGGCTGTTCCTTTCCTGCACTCACTGGTTAAAGGTTTATGAAAAGAGAAGGCCAATTTCCTTTTCATTCACATCTATGATTTCAAGAAGTGTTTTTCTCATTGGTGATTTTCCATCTCCAGGGCCTGGGTCTGTCTCCGGGTGTCAGTTTCTGTGCCCTGACACAGAGCCTGAACAGAGCAGCTGTCCACATATGGTGGGCAATGAGTGGATTTCCTCAAAGGCTGGTGCCTAAGGAATGACAAAGCAGTATCCAGAGCTGGAACTATATTCCAAGCCACTCACAAAGGCAGACGCACAAAAGTAAGAGGAGGGGTGGTTATCCCGTCCTTGCTGGCTCCTTGTGATGACAACTCAGGCCTGATAATTCAGCCACAAAGAACCAGCAGTCTTCTCTCTTTGTCACCCTCCACTCATGAAGGCCTCTCCCTCATGTCTGCATGAGGGACAGCCATATTGGAGTGGGAAGAGCACAAATTCCAGATCTGGGTTTGCGGCCTGCTTCTTTTTTGACCAGGCTTCGATCTCCAGAAAATCAGTGGCTATGGCTGGGGATGTTCCTAGCTTCCTCAGGTGCTCAGACGACTTTCAGGAATGGGGGCGAATGGTATGAACTCAGAGGATGTGGGGTATCAGGGGAAGCCATCTCAGGGGCCCCAAGCAGGTCCCTGGAGAACAGGAACAATGTTCTGGCAACATGCTCTGGATGTGCTCCTAGCACTTACGTCTCTCATACCACGGGTGCGTGGCCTCCATCACATCCATGTTGTTCACAGCAGCATTTGGCCTGGGCCCAAATCCTGTGTCCAATCAGCTGCAGTAAGGTTGGCAGGGCTGGCCTCATTGGATTTACGTGACCTAGATCCCGCTGATTTTATGAACCAAGATCAGCTCAGGTCTGCTGGCCCTGGGAGATGGGAGAGGGAGGTGCAGGTCCTGAGCTTCATGGTTTTTGTGTCTTCCTCACTGTGTCTCCATTTCCTTCCTTCATTTGAGAAATGAAGGGATTGGCACAAAGGTGTGTCCAAATTTGACTTTCCGGGAATTTGTTATTATTATAGCTGGGCTGCACATCAGCTCTAGCAAAATGACATGTCACACCCTTGCTCGAAGTTTTCAAGCTGTGCTGTCTACTAGTCAGGGATCAGTTGCAGGAAACAGAAACCACTCTATTTTAAGCAGAAAAGGATTTGATACAGGGAATCAGAGGTTTAAACAAAATAGTTGGGAGGGCTGGAGGAGTGGGCTCCAGGAATGACTTCCAGAACAAGACCCCAGAATAGCTGCTAACTGGCACAATCATGAAGGTGATGAGTCAGGAGGCTGCTACTAGAATTCTTGCATTAAAGAACACACCAAGTAAAAAGACAACCCATGGAATGCGAGAAAGTATTTGCAAATCATATATCTGTTAAGGAACTTATAACCAGAACCTATAAAGAAGTCTTTATAACTCAACCATAAAAAAGGCAACCCAATTTAAAAATGAGCAAAGGATTTGACTAGGTATTTCTTCAAAGAAGATATACAAATAGCCAAAGAGTACATGAAAATGATGCTCAACATCATTAGTCATTAGGGAAATGTAAATCAAAGCCACAATGAGGTACCACTTTATGCCCAGTAGGATGACTATAATGAAAAAGACACAATAGCAAGTGCTGACAAGGATATGGAGAAATTGGTACCCTTGTGTATTGCTGGTAGGTAAAATGGTATAGCCTCTATGGAAAGAGAATGGTAGTTCCTCAAAAAATTAAACATAAAATTTCCATATGATCCAGTAACTCCGCTTCTGGGGTATATACCCAAAAGAACTGAAACCAGGGACTTGAAGATATCTGTATACCAATATTCATAGCAGCATTAATCACAATAGCCAAAAAGTAGAAACAATCTAAATATCCATCAACTGACGAATGGATAAACAAAATGTAATATATCCATACAAAATCCTTACAATATTCAATGGAATATTATGCATCCAAAAAAAAGGAATGAAGTACTGATACATGCTAAAACGTGGATGAACCTTGAAAACCTTATGCCGAGTGAAAGAGGTCATATACAAAAGTCATTTTGTATGATTATACAAAATGTCCAGAATAGGTAAATTCCATAGAGAAAGTAGATTAGTGGTTGTCAGGGCTGGAGGGAGGGGGGAAATGCGACTGACTGATAATAGGTTTCTTTGGGGGGGGTGATGGCAATCATCTGGAATTAGACAGTAGTGATAGTTGCACAACTTTGTGAATATATCTAAAATCTACTGAGTTGCACACTTTAAAATGGTGAATTTCAGGACTTCCCTAGCAGTCCAGTGGTTAATACTCTGCACTTCCACTGCATGGGGGCACAGGTTCGATCCCTGGTCAGGGAAGTAAGATCCTGCATGCTGCACGGTGCGTCCAAAAAAAACCAGTAAAATGGTGAATTTCATGTTATGTGAGTTATATCTCCATAAAGAAATAAGATGGTTAGAAAACACACACACCATGTGGCTGCAATCTAAGGACCAGGGATCAGAAATCTACCTCTGCTGCTGCCACCACTGCTTTTCAACCTCATGAAACTAGTGCTTGGACATTGGAATGCTGCTGAAGTAACTCAAGGTTGCCACAAACATGAAGCAACAACCACACAGCTGGGAGATGGCCTTTGCCTTATTTTCTCCTCCCAACTCTTATATAAACGGATGCAATTTATAAACCCTAATTTGCATGCAGAATGTTAACTGCAAGGGATTCTGGGAAGTGTAGCATTTAACTCTGGCCTTGGCACTATGAGAAAGAGATTGGAATGGATGCTGACAAGCAATTCACCACATCTACACAATTTCACCCTCCCTAAAAGGAGAGATCTGAAATCTCATTAGTCATGTATCCAGCTCTGGGTGATATTCATTCCAGTTCAGTTACGATCCTGTCTCAACAACCTGTAACCTAATGATTAACTGATCAACTTACCAACACACCTTATGATACTAGGGAAAATGTGGGAGGGGAAGAAATGGGATGATACCTATAAATATATACATACCAGAGCAAGGGAAAAATATGAAACGCTAATACAGTCCTCATCTCTCCACCTTTCAGGAATTACTTATATTCATAAATATCTTTCTCTACTACTTACGAAGTTCATTTTCACAGCCAGTATCTCAGCCGGATGAGGCTCTTTATCTGGTGTGGTGACCCAAATCTTCATTCCTAAAAGAATTAAGCCTTCCCTGGAATAGCCTTTTATCCTTGACTCCTGCATACAGCAGTACTAGAAGTAGCCCAGAGCACCCTTTAAGTTCCAGGCACACTCCTTCCTGCCCCCATTGAGCAACAACAAACCTATCTCCCTTGATAGTCAGGATCAATCTCTCCATCTAACACAACTGCCCCCTTTTAGGCTATTGGTTCAGTGGATGAGGAGCCCAAATTGGCCAAAAAACTTCCAGTTCAGTGGACTCATTGTTATGTGCCCTGGTGGAAGTACTTCTCCTCTGGGTATTGAGACTTCTAAACTAACAAAGACCAAAGTCACAGGGGCAAGAAGCAAAACTTTTGTGAATGGGTTATATATAGGTCACTATTTCAGAACATACCTCATCCTATAGGACAGAACTTCCACTGCATGAGATGCTGTCTTCCAATAGCGCCATTTGACTGTTGTGTGAGGCCAGCTGCTTTGGATGATCCATGGGTCTTAGCCCATTGCCTCACTTGATGAGAGGCAGTGTTGTGTGGAATACTACATGATGAATAGACATTCAGTAAGTTCATGGATAGTAACAATGATGATGATGATGAGCATGATAATAATAAATGAAAAGGACGATGCTAGCTAATACATATAGCTCTTACTACAGGCCAGGCACTGTCATATGTATTCATTTAATCCTCATAGTCCCCAATGAAGAAACGGAGACAGAAAGGTTAAATAATTTGCCCAAGGTCATAAGCTACTTAAATAAATGGTGGAGTTAGAATTCCTGCTCAGGCATTCTGGCTCTGTTGTCTGTCCTCTTAACCACTATGCTTCTCAAAGTGAACATATAGTCAAATTTAGAATAATGGGGGGATGGATGTCTTTGCCTTGATAATTGTTATTTTTCTCATTTAAAGTTTATTCTTTATGAATATTTTAGGCTTGGCATACATGGAAACAATTCATATCTTGAGTGTCTTTTCCAGTGAGGACAAATCCCTGCCTTCTCTGTGATGGGAGGGCTCTGATCTGATATTAAGTGCCCAGCTGGTCCCTCCAGAGCATGGAGCAGGGCTCAGCTGTAAGCCAACATCAGCTTCTCAAAAGAATTGCCACTGCCAAAAATATCCTGACTTGACTCTGAAATCTGATGGCCCTGTGCTGTTTTTCTCTTATGGATGTTTGCCACAGTGTGTGTACAGTAGCCTCAGTTGCCAAGGGATTTTGCACACCCCTGGATCTGCTAGGTCATAAAATTCTAACTGCTTACATTGCAGCCTGTACCAACTGGTGACCATTCTCTTTCTCTGGGCCCATCAAAGCTAGTAGCCCTTGTGGGTTACTTGGAAAACGGGTCAGTGCAGCATAATCAAACGGGGTATGCTACCTCCCAAATCAAGAAATCCACCAAATGCTCAGGATTTTTCTTAGTGGTGGGGGGCATACAGTGCAACAGCTCATCGATCACTTTAGATAAACCGCCATCCTCCAGACTCCTGCTCTGGATCCCAAAAAGTTTCATGGAGCTGAAAGTTCCCTTAAGCTTCCGCAGGGACTATCCCCTATCCTCCAGAACACATGTATTTTACCAAGGCATTTAGATACCTGCTACTTCTTGCTTATTATGTCCAAAAACATGCCATCACATACAGAGTGATGTTCTGGGAAATATGAAATGATTGATGTGCCTGCACATTAGATTTCAGCAGAGCTGGAGAGGTGATACCACCCAGAGGCAGGACAGTAAGTGGTACTGTTGACCTCGACAGGTAAAAGTAATCTGCTTTTCATGTTTTCTGCTATTTGGGCTAGAGAAAAAAAGCAGATTCCAGGCCAGTAGTTGCACGGCTGCAGGTGCTGGGGCAGGTGTTGACTTGCTTCAAAGTGATTATATCTGAAATAACAGCTACATGGCAAGTCTTCTACCGGGCAAATAATTTAAATGTAGATATGATAGGGATCACCACTGTGGAACTTCTCAATCTCGGATGGTGGCGGTAATATTTATCATGCCCTCAGGGATGCACTATTTCTTCTGGCTTATGATTCTGGTGTAGGACTGTGCAAGGGGCTTTCCTCTGCTCTTCTTACCACAATAGCTTTCACTCTACCGGTCAATGTGAAGATTCTGCCAGGTGCCAAATACATCTATTACAATTGTGCTTACAGGAACTGGGAAATAACCACACACAGGATGAATATGTGAGATAGATACAGGCCAAGATTCCTTTTAAGTTACATGATCCCTGTGTATTAGTTTGCTAGGTGTGCCATAACAAAGTACTGCAAATTGGCTGGCTTAAGCATTACAAATTTATTGTCTCACAGTTCTGGAGACTAGAAGTCCAAGATCAAGGTGTTGACAGGGTTGGTTCCTGCTGAGGGCTGTAAGGGAGAACCTGTTCCATGCCTCTCCCCTAGCTTCTGATGGTTTGCTGTCAATCTTTGGCATTCGTTGGCTTCTGCTGCATCATCCCGATCTCTGCCTTCATCTTCACATGGCATTCTCCCTGTATGAGTGACTCTTTGTCTAAATTTCCCCTTTTTATATGGCACCAATCATATTGGATTAGGGGCCCACCCTACTCTGGTATAACCTCATCTTAATTACATCTGCAACAACCCAATTTCCAAATAAGGTAACATTCTGAGGTACTGGGGATTAGGACTCCAACATATGAATTTTCAACCCGTAACACCCCAAAGGCTTTTTTTTTTTTTTTTTTTTTTTTTTTGCGGTACGCGGGCCTCTCACTATTGTGGCCTCTCCCGTTGCGAAGCACAGGCTCCGGACGCGCAGGATCAGCGGCCATGGCTCATGGGCCCAGCGGCTCCGCGGCATGTGGGATCTTCCCGGACCGGGGCACGAACCCGTGTTCTCTGCATCGGCAGGCGGACTCTCAACCACTGCGCCACCAGGGAAGCCCCAAAGGCTTCTATTTTTAACTAGTGGTCCACAAAGACCTTTTAGGTCTCTTGAGATTAGTACTGGCTTAGGGTCAGTTTCCAAGTATTCGCTAAAGGCCTGGGTATTTCCATTTCCCTAAGCACAGGAACATAGTTAATTGACTTAAGATTCCTTTGGGGAAGATTAGAAAACTTACAATTTAGTTATGGTAATATTGCTGGGTGCTTTCTCCAGGGTACTCAGCATTCTTTTATTCAAGGGCTTTGGGTCTGAGAATTTAGTGAGTGTCCATAACTCTCCATTTTGGTGACTTAAAACAGGCCTCTCTTTGCCAGACCTGGAGTTTTGCTTTGTGTATACAAACCAAGTATTCCTGCTCTGTTGCCTTGGTACTGCCCCTTGGCCCCTGCCACTCCAGGATCTCCGTCATACCTACTGATATCAGGGATTCCATTTCAATGGCAGCATCTCTTAGCTTCACTTCCGACTATAGAGAATATACATTACAGCACTTTCAAGGTAAGGTGTTCCCTTTATCTATGTACTTTCCAATTCCTTTGTGAAAGGAATGTCCTCTGAGCAATTTTAGAGGACAAAATTAGGAGATGAGTAGGTCACACATATATACCAACACTTCTATCTTCATGTTTCTGGATTCATCTTCTAATGCTATCCTAAGGAATTTTTAGCATTTCAATTTGAGTGTAGACCACTGTTAAGTCCAGGTTTCATCCAACCAACCAGCTAAGAGCTACTCTTAGCTGCTAAAGTCAGTATACTGATTCCAGAATCTCTAGAATGCCCATATTAATAAGTTCAACCCAAATGAAAATAAAATTGTTCTTTTCTTCCTGGTCTAATACCTTTAGAATCCAGTCCACACACATTCCTCAGGTTTCTGCTGATTCAAATTAGCAAAATCTCACAATTCTGTAACCTTTCTTTCTCTCAGGTCAGATTTTTTTGGTTGCCTTTCTGAAGCATACTGGGATCTGACTCTAGTCACAGATTTGGTAGCAATAAGGGGTAGTGGGTGGGACATGAGAAGTACATGAGAAGGGACACAAAAGCCTTCCCTTTCAAGGCAACTACTGCAGGTAAGTTGCCCTATCAACGGGGGAAGACAGGACCAGCCCTATCAATGGGGGGAGGAGGGAGGAGGGCTGCTTCTGCTGGTAAGAGAAGCTAAGTGGAGTCTGTGGGTTCAGAACACTAGGATTTACCCAAATCTACTCACATGTCCCCATTTCACATCTTACTCTTTCCTAAACAACATCCTAACTTTTATATAAGAGACTGGTAAGCTAAGAATTTAACTTATGTCATAATTCAACAACCCAGAATCTCTCCTTGATTTTCATGTACATCAGCCTTGTGGCTACAAGAGACAGCTTTGAGCTGAAAATTTTAAACTCTTGAGGCTTTCATTTTCTTTCTTTAATCTCTCTAGCATAAGCCACCACCATTTAAGTCTTCATTTCTTACACGATGGTCTGTTGTGGCTGCCACTTGGTCTATCAAAGTCTTTTATCCAAAAGACAATTCATTTAATGTGACCACAGAGGTAAGTCATCTTTGCCTACTACCTTACCATTTTCAATGGCAACTAGATTCTCATTTCCTTCAAATCCAACTTAGTCATAACTAATCAAGAATCCCATCTTTGAGGGACTACTGTCTATAACCAAATTTGGAACCAAATACTGTATCAGTTAGGGTTCACTAACTGCAGAAAACAAAACCCTTCCACCTATTTTAAGTAGAAAAGAATTCAATACACATAAATTAGGTGCTTACAAAGGAGTTGGAAAGCTGGGCAAGTGGGCTCTAGGCTGGACCTCCAGGAAAGACTCCCAGATCGGTCCACTATGGGAGCCACTACCTCTGCCACCATCAGGAAGATGAGGAACCAGGAGGCCAGCATAGGCTGACTACAAGAACATGTATCACTGACGGTTATTTATGGATCAGGAGTCCCTTCAACATCCACACAACTATTGATGGATATTGGAATACCACTGGAGGGAAACCTAAGGGCTCTATACTTTTGCAGGAACAACAAAGTTGCTGAAGATGACCCCTGAATCACTTCCTCCTTCCATATCCTTGTTTGTGCATCTGGCAAAATAAATTACATTTAGAACCTTGGTTTCAAGGAAGTGTGAGACATGTAGTTTTAACTTTCCAGCCTCTAGAGTATAAGACAGTACATTAGAAAGAGGTCAGAATGAATAAGTACCCATTTAGCACTTCCACAAATTTCTTTCCATTGGCCCATCTAAGTAGGACTGGTGACCAGACATGTCTTCTCCCAGTTTTAGCCACTTTTAAAGTTGAACACAACACCCCATCTGTCTGGCTTTGAAGATTACCTCTCTTCCTGGCCTCAGAGTAACCTAAAATGTCATTGTCTTCAGAGTTGTTTTGATAATCTACACAATCTTGTCCTCAGCCACCTCTTCAACCTGATCTACTACTCTCCTCCTTGGTCCACTCTGTTCCAGCCATTTAGGCCTCTATGCTGTGTGTGTGTTTAAACAGACTAAGGATGCTCCACCAAAGGACGTTCATACTTTATTTTTCATGTCTGGTATGTTCTTGCCCTAGAAATCCACATGGTTCTCTCTCACTCCATCAAGACTCTAATAAAATGTACCTTTAACTCCATCAAGACTCTAGTAAAATGTACCTTTATCAGAGAGGCCCATAGTACCCACCTAAAGCAGCTCTCTTTTCCACTTTCCCTGCTTTTCTTCATCGCACTTATCCTCATCCAGATTATACATCTGATCGTCTTTTCCCACTAGAATGTGACTTTCACAGGAACAGGAATTTTGTGTTTTCCTTATTGATGCATCCTGTACCTGAAACGTAGTAGGTATTTCAGAATGAATGAATGCTGTACAAGTAAGAAATTAAACTTTCCCCATTTTCTAAACTGAGAATCAACTTTTCCCATGCATTACTCATGTTCTCCTCCAGGTGGTGCTGACGGGCCTTTTCATCTAACGTCTAGGAGATACAACAGTGTTGCAAAGGATTAGAATAAGCTTAGTTTTTCATAGCCTCTGGTCTAGAGCTCTGGGCTTTTTTTAGATGGCACCCATAATCTCCCTTAACTTATTTCTTCTTATTCCTGCAGGAGAAAAAAAAATATGTGCCTTTAACAAAAGCGTTTTCAGTACGCCATCTTACTTAATCTTTACAACTCCATAATTAGGATTATGATCCCCATTTTGGCTAAGTGTAAACACACTCAGAGTACGTAGCCCAACTCTCGCAGCAGTAAGAACTGGAGCCTAGATAAAAATACAGGTTTGGCTGCAATCTCTTGCCCCTCCAAAAAACTTCCTTGATTTTATCCAAGTTAATTGCTCTCTTCATGCTGCTTCAAGAGAAATACAAGTCTTGAGTTGATAATTTGCATTTCAGAGATTTCCATACAGTCTGCCCCTTTTCCCAACAAGTTCCCTTTTTCACACAAAGACACCCTCTTGGTCATTCTTCTAGAGACCCAAAGTCCACTAACAGCACCTCCTGTCCCAGGTGCAGGGTAATGTGCTAAGTCTGGTTGCAGTGCCCAAGAGATAAGAATCTTCCAAGATGGCTGTTGTCCAGACTCATCATCCTCATCGTAGTAAAGCACAGGCCAGGAAGACAAAGAGCAGGTGCATCTGTGAAAGGAAACAGAAAGCCATCTGGTCCTCAGGGAAAGGATGTTTTCAATTCTTCCTCTGGGCCCAGGGTTAAAGTGACAGAGAAGTTTGGCACTGGAAGCTCCTTAAATACTGTCTGAGAGTTGGGGATATTAGCGGTATGAGAGAGTAATTGACTCACACAGTCACAGAGTAAATTACTGCCAGATTTGGAATCTCAGATCAGGTTTCATAAATCTTTTAATTTTTCTGCTATACTATGTATGAGCTTTGATTTCTAAGGCCATTATTCTAGACAGAGCCAAAACCCCAAGTAGCACTAACTTAGCTCAATTCTGACAAAATTATAAGATCAGATAAAATTAAATATGTTGTGATTTTGATGACATGCCTCCTCTCTTTCATTACAAATCCTAGTCAGATTCCTTAGTCCCTCTTACTCAAACTAGATTGGCAAAACTAGAGAGTTTTTTGGAACAGGGAATGTGTACACGGGAGCATAACAAACACCTAGGATATTGCTTGGTGATTATGCAGAATAGGTACATTTCTTTATCCAGTAAGAATACTCTGTTCCCCAACTTATAACCATGCAACATTCACTGGGATTTCTGAAGAGCCACTGGAACTGATACCCCTTTCCTTCTCTGAAGCACGTTTCTAATAGTGACTATAATGCAGAAAGGGGTAAATAAAGCTTTAATAGGAAAACTGCACAGCTGCCTCTAGAGGGCAAACAAGGCTCGTTTTAATCTCCAGCTTCTCTATCTGGCTGACTCAGCTAATTCTTCAGCCTGACTACACAGTCCAAGTCAAGCTTGGCTTTGCTTCCTGTCATACCAGGAGTCATTGGTTTACAGATGACTCCACTGCAGTCTGGTTAGAATACCATCCTTCTTCCCTGGGATTAGGAAAGCTTAGATCTAGAGACTGTTAAAGATGTAGTGGTCTGTTTCAAACACTTGGCTCTGGAGAACTATCCAAGCCAAGGAAAATGAGAGGAGTTGAATTACGACAGAAATCTTTATTAAAATGTGTCCTTCAGTAATATGTTACCATACATACAATATACACACATACATCTGTACACTCTTTGACACACCTCACAGATTGCCACCATCAGTTTAACCAATAAATTAAAACTAAAAAAGAGTGGGGGGTGGGCAAAGGGGATGGGGGGTGGAACCAAGGGCAAAGTTTCCATGTTTCCTCTGTTAAGAAATAGCAAATTTCTCAGAATTTCCCTGGGGAAAACCTGTGACCAGAGAATCTTTGAAATAAAATATGTAAATCCCTGCCCCCCCAAAAAAGATTCCAAAAGATGCAGTTACAAGTGTGCTTCTCAGAACAGGAGCATTTATTCCACTTCATACTCTGGCTTCTGCATCTTCCGGCTTCAAGACAGTCGTCCCCTCAGCTGGGGCAGAGAGGTTCATATGGGCACTTGGGCTCGGTGCACCTGGGGCTCTGGGTGTTGAGGGGCAGGCTGCGGCTTGGGAGTGAGGGGAGCCACACTCATCCGAGGTGATGTCTGGCACATCGTCGGACTGCGTATCAGAGCTCTCCAGGTCACTGCGGATGCTCTCGGGCTGGGCCAGGCTGATGTCCCAAGGTCTGCTGGCCTGGCAGTCTTTCTGTTCACAGCTTTGGTGTTTGCAGGGGGGATCCTCCTCATTGCTGCCACCGCCACCACCACCTTCTTCTTCATTCTCCACCATCTGTGAGTGAACATGGAGTGAGTCCTCCGTGCTGCTTCCACTCACCAGCTGATAGTGGCTTGGTTTGGCTTCAATGTCCACTTGGATTTCCATATTGTTGCATTCTCTGTGGAGACAAAATCCACTTTGCTGAATCATGCATGGGTCATGCTATACCTGTTGGTAAAAGCAGTTTGTGGGTTCAGGATTAGAAAGTCCGAAAATATAGGTAAATAGTAGAATAGAGCTCACTTTTAGAGAAAATAAAATTTAACCTAACACTCAAATAAGATGGAGAAGAACAATTAGATCTTTTTGTTGATTTAAAATACACACACAAACACAAACATCTCTGCCAATTTCTGTATTTCTTTATATTTTAACTTTCATTGGAGTATAGTTGATTTACAATGTTGTGTTAGTTTCTGCTGTACAGCAAAATGAAATCAGTTATACATATGTATACATATATCCACTCTTTTTTAGATTCTTTTCCCATATAGGTCATTACAGAGTATTGAGAAGAGTTCCCTGTGCTATACAGTAGGTCCTTATTAGTTATTCTGCCAATTTCTTTAAACAACTAAAAATGAGCTTCCAAAATTCAACTAAGGTTCGGAGCCTCACACTATCTTACTCAAAATATGAAAGTGAAAGAAGTCACAGCTTTTTACTTCTCTGCCAAAATTAGAAACCAGAATCTCTCCAGTAGGGAGTGCTGCAGTCACACCATACCAGATACACTAGCTTCTCAAATATAAAGAGAAATAGGCAACAGGAGCCACATCAAGCAAAGAGCAACATGAGAGCAGAAACCATAGAGCTACATACATACATCAATGGACACCAATCTAGCTCTTCAGTTCCATGTGAATAATTACACTGTTGCAATAGCCAAGAAAAGAAAAGGAAAAAAAAGGAAATACAAAAGGAAGAAAGAACCTCTAAAAATCAAGTGCTAACAAGAAAAATCAATCAAGAGATGCCAAATACTCCCATACCAAGAACTTGCTCGATGAATTCACAGGGTATACACACTATGTATCACACTAGATGGTACACAGAGCCCTAACATGAGGCATTGAGCTTCTAAGGCCAAAACCCAACCAAAAAAATGCAACCTCTCCTAGGCTTCTGACTGTTCACATACCTGTCCTGTGGGTTGTAGGAACTGATTATGGAACCGGCCATAGCACGAGTGCTTGCGTTGTCACTAATTGCACCAAGACTGGCTGTGTCTTTGGGGAAAATTTCCTTTTGGACATCGGCTTGGACTTCTAACCTGTGTAAAGAGGGGACGTTTAAGTTAATGCAAGACCTGGGTATTCCGAGACAGTCTGCTTCCTGGCACATACCTCTTCCATTATTCTCTTGCAAATTGAGTTGATCTGATCTTCTCCAAATGTCAAATAGCTCAAACAGATGCCCACACATCTTCTCTTAAATTTATCTACTGAAATCGTCCCCTCCTTTCCATCCCCACTGCTACTGTTTAACTTCAGGCCCTCAACAGCTCCCGAGTAGGTAACTGCAATTGGGCTCTCTTTCCAGTAGCCCTAAGTCCAAGTCAAACAACTTCCAGATCAGTGCCAACGTGGACAAAAACCTGATCACTCTACCAGCCCTCTCTTGGCTCCCTCTTGCCAACAGGCATTTAAGGTCTACTGATTTGCCTCCAAGCTCTCTCTCCAGTTCCATCTCTCACCATAGGTCCTAAATCATAATCACACTGAATTTTTTTCTTTCCTTATGTACCTATACACATTTTATACCTCTATGACTTTGCATATGCTAGTCCCTCTCTCTGGAAGTTTCCTTTCTCTATGGAACAAGCTCATACTCAGTCCTTAACAACAAAGGAAGTATCATCTCCCTTCATTCTTCTATCAAACCAGTCACTTCCTGCTAAGTGCTCCCACAGCACCTACCTATTTATTAAATCAATTTATGCATCTCTTTCCCAGTCATCTGTGAGCTCCAAAAAAGGAGAGACCACACCTCATTCATGCTTTACCCTCCATGTCTTGCACATACTAGGAACTTAAACATTTAGCAATCAAATTACCCCCAGCCTACGAGCTTAAAGGACATAATAAGAGTCAACCTCTGACAAGAGCAGCAAACTTTCCCAATGGTGTCTCAGAGGACCCACAGCTTTTCCTTTCTTGACTCCAATATCATTTGGTTGCACACTTAAGTATTTCCTCATAATGGGTTTCACAGTTAAACCCATCTGACTCATTCACTTCCTATAAAAGGCTTTCACAGTACTGGAACAGCTGGACTGCCTAAGTTGCAGTTTCAGCAAGTCAGTCTCCAATTATGTCTGCTTATTTACAGGGGTGTTGGTTTTAAGAAAGCACAACAGTGAATTCTCCAGCATGTGCGGGCAGGATCCCCTAACAAGAGACAACCAGAGTCATGAAACGCAGGCAGGTCAGCAGCAGCCTGCAGCTGCACATTCAATCAACCTCCATCCTGCTGCCTGAGTCTTTGCTCTGCTGCTCCAGCCTTAGATGCCCTTCAAAAATGTGCCATGGCTCAGGAAAATGAGGCAGTGCAATGGAAAGTACATTGAGTCAGAGACCTGGGTCCTAGTTTCAGCTCTGCCATAGAATCACAGTTAGAATTGGAAGAGGCCTTTCACAAAGGCCATCTATCACCTTACGTGGTTCGCAGATGCTAGTCTGTGCAATGGCTATGCTAAAATCACCTGGGGAACCTTTTCAAAACACAGATCCCTAGGAGATTAGGAGAGAATCTGGGAGATTTTAATTTATTAATTCTGGGATAGGGTGCTGACATCTATTTTGAAAAGGCTCCCAGGTAACTGACAAGCACTCAGGTGTGGGATCCAGTCCATCTGCCATCTGTTGCTTGACTCCTTCTAAGAGCCAAATGGCCCTCTGGTCTCACTTTATAAACACTTCCAGGGATAGATGTAATCCATCCCTTCTTTGGACTTTATATAGATTTTTCCTATAGTCTCTATAATGAAACAAAATTAGTTTCCCTCTAGCTTCTGCCAAATCGTCTTAATCTATCTCTTGGCATGAGGCAGAACTCTTAATGCTTTTTTCCAGTTCAAGGCCCTTCAGATATCTGAAGGCAAGCATCTCCCCTACCTCCCTACCTTGTTTTGTACCACCTTTACCCCTCCCCAGGGCTCTCTTCTCCAGTGCGTTCAAATAACTGCTTCTCATGTAACATCTGCTATGCTCCTCTGAATATGTTCTGTTTTTTCTAACTGGTAAAACGACCAACCAAGTCATACCTTTTAAGTCATAAAGCTTTACATATTCTCAACACAAGTTTATAGAATTGATTTACCTTATCTATCAAATGGGAATCAGAATAGGAAGGTTTTAAGGATCACAGCACCAATAAGCCACAAGATATAGTATAAATGCTGTTCAACTAAAAGCCAGTGATAAGCCTAATGGAGGACACAGTCTTGGGAATTCTACAAAAATGCATGCTTCCCCTTCCTGATGGAGGCAGCCTAACGTAGTAGAGGGAGGATCTGAAGTCAAGATTATCCTTTATTGGGACTTCCCTAGTGGTCAGTGGCTAAGACTCTGTGCTCCCAATGCAGGGGGCCCAGGTTCGATCCCTGATCAGGGAACTAGATCCCACATGCATGCCGCAACTAAGAGTTCACATGCTGCAACTAAAGATCCCGTGTTCTGCAGCTAAGACCTGGTGCAGCCAAAATAAATAAATAAATATTTAAAAAAAAAAAAAAAAACAGAGAGATTGGCCAGGAACACAGGATTATTGTGTTTAAAAAAAAAAAAATTATTCTTTATATGGAGCCACTATGGTGCAGTGGGAAAAAACACAGAACTTTTAAGTTGCTTAACCTTTCTAGCCTATTTTCTAATTGTAAAAGTTAAAACAAAACAAAACAAAAAAACACCACTGATGATTAAATCAAAATGATATGCTATATGAGATATGCCTGGCACAGAGAAATGGCTCAATATGATATGTTACTTCTTATAATTCCAACTGGTTCTGTTAGAAATTGCTTACCTGCTGTACTTTCCCTTGCCACTGGAAAGAATGCCGCCACTCAGTGTGCCCCCTGAGAGGGCTGCAAAGCTGGCTGTTTCGCTGTATGGACCTTGCATAACACTGAGTCCATCTGTAGGGCTTCCACTGGTGCTCAATACGCTAGTTAGACCTTCAATGCTACTTTCCCCAATGCTGGGATTCTTGAGGGCTCGCCAGGCATCTGCCACTGGGGATGGAACCAAACATCTCAATTGATGATAGCACAGCATCAAAACAGAGTCTGGCATTTTCCTGCAATGACTCTTCAGAGCAGAGAATATTCATGTAGAAAAATACTCATTTATTCACTTAATGAATAGCTACTACAGGCAGCCACCACATATCTGGTGTTTTAACATATGCTCACATGTAATCTTCCCAGTAACTAGGAACTAATAGCCCCAATTTTAGGTGAGGAAATAAAAGCTTAGAACTAAATGCCTTGTCTGTGGCTAGTCACACAAAACTACAATCTGATTCTAAGTCTCCTATTCTTTCCATTACACTATAGATGTCATCTAATTAAACATGAAAATTTCAAGATACACTTAGGTCGTGTGCTGACTCTAGTAGGAAGTTTGAAAGACCTTTGGGGATCTCTGTGTCCCAGGTTAGTTAATGTGGTAAAGTGAAAACAACATCAAAGTATAAGTCAGAAGACTTGCTATAGTTCCAGCTCTGCAGAAGCTCTTAAACCCATTTAACAGACGTTGAGACAAAGGCTTAACTAAGTTCCCTTTAACTGGGGATAATAACAGCCCTGGCCCTCTCTCTTCAGAGCTGTTGTAAAAGCCAAGTGAAAATAACAACTGTGTAAGTCTTCTGAAAATTATAAAGTACAATGCAGATATAAGACTTTATTATAATTATAATTATGTAATTTACTATTACCAGCATACTTAGAGTTACTTGGCGTCCTACTAGTTTGTACTTTGCCACACAGAGGCAAGTACCAGGGGAATTAACCTAATAACTCTGGGAAAAAGAAATGAAAAGCTAAAAATACTTTACCTCCTATAAAGCTCATTAGCCAATGTAATCCAATGTCAATCTCTCTGTAAAATGTGCTGAATTTTACTGACTTTTATCTTGTGTTCCAAAAATTCAAAGGGAAATTAAAATTCTCCTTTTACCTGTGATTGGGCCATCATCTTCATCAAACTCAATTTTCACTCCCTTTCCATTGGCCGTACTAACTCCACAGCCACCTCCACGACAGAGAGAAATGGGCACAACCCCATAAACATAAGCCAGCATAATAGGGACACCAATACCTGGGAAAGATAAGGAAACATGTCAGCAGGCCATCAGGTTGCAGCTGCCCTGAATTCTCCTTCCCAGGGCTGAACACAGACAAACCACTTTATAAAGGGCCAAGGAAAGACAGAAGATAGCTATGCTAAAGAGGTAGACTGGTCCAACAGAATGATGACTGGACTTGGAATCAGAAAGGCCTGGATTAGAATCCTGTCTCCAATTTACCAGCTGTTATAACCTTGGACATATCTTCCTAGGGTTGCCAATGATCAATGTATGTACAGTGCTCAGCACAGTAAATATATGTTGCTTTCATTTTCCCCCTTCCATTCACTGCTGAAGTGCTAATCCAAGAACCAATCAATAATCAAACATTAAATAAATGACTCCTAGGGTTTAGGATCCCCCCAGAGTGTTAATTCCAAAATCTTGCTGCTGTGGAAGGCAGAATGGCTTAGTTGTTACCCAGACTCTGAAGTCAGACTGCCTTAATTCATGTCCCAGCTAAGTGACCTTGGGCAAATTACTGCACCTTTCTGTTACAACTGGGCTGCTGTGAGGATTAAGTAAATTAATACAGGCAAAACACTCAGACCTGCTCCTGGCACATGGAGAGTCTCAGAAAATATTATATTATTATTATTCTAAAACAGACCCTCATGCCTTCCAAAATACTGTGAGGCATTAAGCAAATCAAAAGTAATTTTGTTTTGTGGGTTCTGTGGCAAATGAAGAAGGAAGAGGAAAGGTGAAAAACTAGGCCTTAAAGTAATATTTTTTAATTCAATCTTTTTAATGTGCCAGATGGAGTTCTAGGCACTAACTTACAAATGAAAGATCCCAAACTCTGATACTTTAGTGTGGCTGATAATAATAATAGTGCCTAATAAACTCCCAAGGTGGGTCTGACATAAAATGTAGGAGCATCCAGGGTGAAACACCTGGCCGGCTGGCTAAACTGCGAGGCCAGAAAGCTAATGGGAGTGGGTCGTGTAAGGGGAGGAGTCATGGTCCTGGCTAGCTTCTTACCAACACTAACTGCAGCAATAACTGGGGATGCAATGACCGACAGAGTCACTCCTCCTGTGATAGCCAAATTCCTCTTATGTTTGGAGGTTTTCCTTCCCTCATACCTGCTATGAATCTAAGAATAAGAAAGAAAATTCAGGTCAGCAGGTTAGGACATCAATCTTTTTGCTAGGGAGAAAAAGGATAAGTGAATATTCCCTTTTAAGTTATCTATATTAAAACATATTCCCCCATGTCAAAGAGACATCTTTCTCACATTTTAATCTAACTCAGACCAGGACGATATAAACTAATACAGAAAAAGTTAATATAAGAAGAGACAAAGTAACTCAGGGGAGTGAAGTAAGCATTTTACCTTTAAGTCACTGAGACAAACCAGGCCCAGGATGTTAATAAGAACTTTCAGATCTCTTGGGGATTTATGAGAATCCATTTAAGAAATTAGTTTTATTTAAGAACCAGCTGGCTTTCAGGCAGCTCTGAAACATAAGCTCCTCCCCATTTCCTTCAAACCTTTACCAACAAACCTGAAGATGGAACATGCACAGAACTCAACATATCTTACCTTCCTGCCAACATAAACAGGAATGCCAATGACCATGGCAGGAATGGCAATGCCAGCAATGAGGGATATCCCCACCGGAGCACCAATCAATGTGCCCAGCTGCCAAAGAATTTTCTTCTTACGGCTCCATGGTTTCTTGCCCCAGAATGTACAGCCAGAGGGGCTACAGAGGAAACATGCTGAAGTTAATGTCAATATTACAAATGCAGCTATTGTCATCAGAGAGCTTGATAAGAGCAAGAGCCTTCTTTTCTATAGGAGTGATTAACAGTTACAAGAGGTTACAAGAAATGAATTTATTACATGAAGGGGAGCAAAGGACAAGGCCAGACTATTAGAGTTCTGGCTCTTTACTTTTTTTTTCTTTTTTCGTAAAGGCAGGCCTCCAGACTTGAAACGAAACCTCTTTTCCATTCTTTTCTGCTGCACTCTGTCCTCTCTAACCCACCAAACTGAACCTACTTCTTTGAGTGATACTACGTGGGATCCTGCATAGTCTATGCACTTGACATCTCATCCATACATACTGTGTCCTGCAGCTAATGAACTCTCTCTGATTTGCATAGTTTTCTTGGCATATGTAGATACTGCAAACCATCTTCCTGGGATAGGATATAAAAAGACTTCATCATACCCTTTATGACAGTTTCATACTCTGAGTTTGGCTACTTTTACACTCAGCCCTTCTGAGTCCAACCACTTTTGTCCACTCCCTTTGTACTGTCTTCTCTACTAGATAAAAGTAATTTTGAAAGTAGGGATCATGTCTTACGCACCCCTGTGTCCCCAATAATTGATATACTGTAAGTAACCAAATGTTTGCTAAATTGGAAATGAAAATGTTTCATCCACACAATGAATGTTAAGTTTGTAAATATTAACTCCTTCAGGACAATATTTTAGTGACTACTATATCCAAGGAACTGTAAAAAGGTATACTGGCCTCAAGACTCTTAATATAGTTTAACAAAATTAGACACGTAAATGAAGTAAAAGTCATGATGACGTTTATAGAACATTTAAAGAATGTCAGTAAAGAAGAATGAGGGGAAGGCATCAGAGATGGAATGGCATTTAAAGTGGCCCTTGAAGGCTGAATAGAACTGAACAGTTGAGATAAAAGGGGGTTGCTGGGGGGTGAGGTGATTATAAAGCATTCCAGGTGAAGGAAAGAACATGAAGAAGTATGGAGGTAAGATAACACAGAAGAGACACAGATAATCTGGGACATAGCATTTATGAAAGCAAAATGGAAAAAGGTATATTGGGGCCAGACTGCAGAAAACCTTAAAAGCCATGCTAGGGAAACTGAACTATATCTGGAAGGTAATGGAAAACAGTCACTGGAAGTTGCTGAGCTGGAGAAAAACATGATTGGAAGGGTGTTTCAGAGGAACTTTTTTACAGCATAAGCTTCCTTATGCTGTAATGAGAGGACAGACAACGATGTTTCTTTGACATCCTTTTCCCTACATCAGTAAGAGAACAAGACTATAAAAACAATAGACACTTTCTCATCTCACCTGAGGTAATGCAAGTCTGAGATCTCCTTCATACAAAGCCAACAGAATTCACAGCCACACACTGCACAGGTCATATGATTACAGCTTCCATCATTCATCTTGATAATGTAAGCACTGCATCGTGGGCATGGCTTGATGTCATCTGCTAAGTGGGGGAGAAAGAATGGGTAGAAAAATATCCCTAGTTAAACCTCGTTTGATTTTATTATTTCTAGGAGTATGCACAAGAAATGAAGAGGCAGTCAAGAATTCTTGACTGAGGATTCCAAATTGTGCAACCCACTTCAGTGGAAGGCTGGCTATGTCTAGACCTCAGGAAATTTCATAAAATGGATCCTGTCTCATACTGAGCTGCCTATCCCCCAATCTGGCATCTTACACAGCACTAGAGCCACACTCTGAGCAAGGAGACTTCCCTAGAGAGAAAGATGGTTCCAAGAAAAATGGAATTTCAGCAGCCAATAGGCTGGCAGAATTAAAAGCACAGTCCTACAGGAAGAATAGTCTGCAGCCTGCATTTGGCTTTAAACTCATTTCTCAGGTACAAGTATCACTGTGATTTGCTGTTAACATAATTCACAGTCCTTTCCCATGATACTTTAAAATTCAAAACCTACAAACAATTGAGTATGCTATATAGCATACACCTGGTAATTTTCACAGCAAGCTAGGAACTATCCTACTACAAAGAGAATTTAGGAGATTATACTGTGCCAGGAAAAAGTGAATGGTAAAATCTTTCCTACTAGCTTCTCTCAAATGACATCAGTGAAATAAAGCACACTTATAAAAGGCAATAAACCCACTGACATTTTAAATGAGGTTCACTCTGACATGTCAAGGTTGGAACTGAATGTGTGATATTCCTCCTTTTAAGATTAATCATTAATCCATACTAATATTATTTCCTTTCCTTAAATCTGTACCCTACTTCCAAAACCAGTGATGTATTTAAAGCTAGTAGGAAAACAGTACAGTTTTAATACTAAACGTCTTTCTGCTCACAGTGAAAGTTCTGAAAAAGCCCCTAGCTAAAGGAACCAACTGCTCTCCAATCTGAGACACATTACTAAGAAGGCAGAAAGTACAGAATTCAGTTTTGCTTTATTCCAATTTCACCTGGGTTGGACAACCTATAAATGGTCAGAGAGAGAAGCTACATACCAAATACAGTGTTGAAAATATTACCAAGTAGTTTCTGCACTTGGGACTTCCCTGGTGGCGCAGTGGTTAAGAATCCCCCTGCCAATTCAGGGGATACAGGTTCAAGCCCTGGTACGGGAAGATCCCACATGCCGCGGAGCAACTAAGCCTGTGCACCACAAATACTGAGCCTGCGCTCTAGAACCCGTGAGCCACAACTACTGAGCCCACGTGCCTAGAGTCTGTGCTCCACAACAAGAGAAGCCACTGAAATGAGAAGGCCGTGCACCGCAACGAAGAGTAGCCCCCGCTCGCCGCAACTAGAGAAAGCCTGAGTGCAGCAACGAAGACCTAATGCAGCCAAAAATAAATAATATAAATAAAAATAAATTTATAAAAACAAACAAACAAAAAACAAATAGTCTCTGCTCTCTAATCCTTGAGTTATACAGGAAGGTAATCTCTCCCAGCTTTGGGCTCACATTATGAAATATCAATAAAGAGACAAATGAGACAATGCCAACTCATACCTGGTCCAGATTCTTGCCCATAACTGAGACCTGAAGTGTGCTTGGTCCGAACTCGCAATGTCTGCGCCCTCTGCTGACGGGCCATATCGCATGTCTGATTTGGATGCCATATTTGCTTGCAGTGGTAACAGAACTCAGTCTGGCAGCCTTCCCTCTCACAGGTCAGCTTTGGGCAGCTGGCACAGCCATAGGCAATAACAGCATACCTGGGTAAGGAAATAGGAAGAGATATAAGTAAGTTAAGACATGCATCAGTCCCAGTGGGGTAACACTGTGTGGTACCCCCACCACTTCATACGATGCAGAGGAAAGAACACACATATAACAAATAACACATGCACACCTAACAAACTTTAAAACATTCTGTGTGAGAAAGTAAATTGTTTCTTGAGATTCTAAAAACTCATATCATTTATCTCCTGAAAAAGTAGGGGAAAATATCATACTTAGCCTGAATTTTTTTTTTTTTTTTTTTTTTTGGCCACACTGCATGGCATGCAGGATCTTAGTTCCTCGATCAGGGTTCAAACCTGTGCCCCCTGCAGTGGAAGTGTGGAGTCTTAACCATTGGACTTCCAGGGAAGTCCAGCCTGAATTTCTAGCATGTATTCAGTCATAGTTTAAGCTGCTTTAGGAGCAGTTTGTCCCAGTAAGTTTCATAAATAAGGGTACAAAACTATTTCCTTTTGATGATTTGATATATTTAGAGAAAATAGAATTTGTTTAAAGGATAGAACATTTGTAAAATAAAGTACAACAGCAAAAACTAAAGTAAGTACACTTTTTTAAAATTGCAGTTTAGTTGATGTACATTATATAAGTTTCAGGTGTACAACACAGTGATTCACAATTTTTAATGGTTATATTCCATTTATAGTTATAAAATATTGGCTATATTCCCTCTGTTGTACTATATATCCTTGTAACTTATTTATTTTATACATAGTAGTTTGTACCTCTTAATCCCCTACCCCTATCCTGTCCCTTACTCCTTCCCTTGCCTCACTGGTAACTGCTAATTTGTTCTCTATTTCTGTGTGTCTGTTTCTTTTTTATTATATTCACTAGCTTGTTTTATTTTTTAGATTCCACATATAAGTGATATCATCCAGTATTTTTTTTTCTCTGTCTGACTTATTTCACTGAGCATAATACCCTCCAGGTTCATCCATGTTGCTGCAAATGGAAAAATATCATTTTTTATGGCTGAGTAGTATTCCATTGTACATATATACCATATCTTTTTAATCCATTCATCTGTTGATGGACATTTAAGGTTGTTTCCATATCTTGGCAATTGTAAATAATGCTGCCATTGGGGTGCATGTATCTTTTCGAATTTGTGTTGGTCTTTTTTTTCTTTTTTCAGATAAATACCCAAGAGTGGAATTGCTGGGTCATAGGGTAGTTTTATTTTTAATTTTTTGAGAAACCTCCATACTGTTTTTCATAATGGCTGTACCAATTTACATTGCCACCAACGGTGTACGAGGGCTCCCTTTTCTCCTCATCCTTGCCAACATTTGTTACTTGTGGACTTTTTGATGATAGCCATTCTGATAGGTGTGAGGTGATGTCTCACTGTGGTTTTAATTTGCATTTCTCTGATGATTAATGATGTTGAGCATCTTTTCATGTGCCTGTTGGCCATCTGTATGTCTTCTTTGGAGAAATGTCTATTCAGGTCTTCTGCCCATTTTTCAATTGGATCATTAAAAAATTTTTTTTGATGTTGATTTGTATGAGCTGCTTATATATTTTGTTTTTTATTTAAAAAAAATTTTTAACATCTTTATTGTAGTATAATTTTATTGTAGTATAACTGCTTTACAATGTTGTGTATGCTTCCCACTAGCTATCTATTTTACATTTGGTAGTGTATATATGTCAGTGCTACTCTTTCACTTCATCCCAGCTTACTCTTCCCCCTCCCCGTGTCCTCCAGTCCATTCTCTACATTTGCATCTTTATTCCGCCTGTCCTGCCCCTAGGTTCATCAGAACCATTTTTTTTGAGATTCCACATATATGTGTTAGCATACAGTATTTGTTTTTCTCTTTCTGACTTACTTAACTCTGTATGACAGACTCTAGATACATCCAGCTCACTACAAATAACTCATTTGCTTTCTTTTTATGGCCTATTAATATTTCATTGTATATATGTTCCTCATCTTCTTTATCCATTCATCTGTCGATGGACACTTAGGTTGTTTCCATGTCCTGGCTATTGTAAACAGTGCTGCAATGAACACTGTGGTACATGTCTGTCTCTCTCTTTTTTTTAATTACCTTTTTTTAAAATTTTAATTTTTTTAACATCTTTATTGGAGTATAATTGCTTTACAATGGTGTGCTAGTTTCTGCTTTATAACAAAGTGAATCAGCTATACATATACATATATCCCGTATCTCTTCCCTCTTGCATCTTCCTCCCACCCTTCCTATCCCACCCCTCTAGGTAGTCACAGAGCACCCAGCTGATCTCCCTGTGCTATGTGGCTGCTTCCCACTAGCTATCTATTTTACATTTGGTAGTATATATAAGTCCATGCCACTCTCTCACTTCGTCCCAGCTTACCCTTCTCCCTCCCTGTGTTCTCAAGTCCATTCTCTACGTCTGCATCTTTATTTCTGTCCTGCCCCTAGGTTCTTCATGACCCTTTTTTTTTTAGATTCCATATATATGTGTTAGCATACGGTATTTGTTTTTCTCTTTCTGGCTTACTTCACTCTGTATGACAGACTCTAGGTACAGCCACCTCACTACAAATAACTCAGTTTCGTTTCTTTTTATGGCCGAGTAATATTCCATTGTATATATGTACCACATCTTCTTTATCCATTCATCTGTCATTGGACATTTAGGTTGCTTCCATGTCCTGGCTATTGTAAACAGTGCTGCAATGAATGTTGTGCTACATGTCTCTTTTTGAATTATGGTTTTCTCAGGGTATATGCCCAGTAGTGGGATTACTAGGTCACATGGTAGTTCTATTTTTAGTTTTTAGTTTTTTTTCTTTTTGGCTGCATTGGGTCATCATTGCTGTGTGTGGGCTTTCTCTAGTTGCGGCGAGCAGGTGCTACTCTTCGTTGCAGTGCGCGGGCTTACTGCGGTGGCTTCTGTTGTTGCAGAGAAGCATGCGGGCTTCAGTAGTTGCGGCATGTGGGCTCAGCAGTTGTGGCTCGCGGGCTCTAGAGTGCAGGCTCAGTAGTTGTGGCGCATGGGCTTAGTTGCTCCGCGGCATGTGGGATCTTCCCGGACCAGGACTCGAATCCGTGTCCCCTGTGTTGGCAGGCGGACTGTTAACCACTGTGCCACCAGGGAAGTCCTGTTTTTAGTTTTTTAAGGAACCTCCATACTGTTCTCCATAGTGGCTGTATCAATTTACATTCCCACCAACAGTGCAAGAGGGCTCCCTTTTCTCCACACCCTCTCCCTGCTTGTATATTCTGGATATTAACCCCTTATCAGTCATATCATTAGCAAATATTTTCCCTCATTCAGTAGTTTGTCTTTTTGCTTTGTCAATGGTTTGCTTTGCTGTGCAAAAGCATTTAAGTTTAATTAGGTCCCATTTAGTTTTGCTTTTATTTCCTCTGCTTTAGGAGACAGATCAAAAAAATATTGCTATGATTTATGTCAAAGAGTGTTCTGCGTATGTTTTCTTTTAGGAGTTTTATGATTTCAATACTTTTTCATTTTTAAGTTTCATAGTGAAGCTGGTCTGATGCCAGACTGAGAGACAATGAACATAGATGGGTTCGTGATCAACTTATATTGAAAGCTCATTTTATCTTTCCAAAAAATTATTTTCCCCAATTTGAATGTATACCTTGAAATCTCTTTTCTTGACAGGTTCCAGAATCAAAGAATACCACTCATCTATCTTATGAATTAACATAGAATATGGCCATATCTCCCCCCAATCCCTTCTGACATATTCTTAGTAAAGATGGACAATTCAGAATCTATCAGCACCAGTATCAACTGCTTCTTATAATTCATGTTTATTTACCAAGAATTACTTTCCTACAAGCAATCCAATATATTTACAGGGCTTCCCTGGTGGCGCAGTGGTTGAGAGTCCACCTGCCGATGCAGGGGACACGGGTTCGTGCCCCGGTCCGGGAAGATCCCACATGCCGCGGAGCGGCTGGGCCCGTGAGCCATGGCCGCTGGGCCTGTGCGTCCGGAGTCTGTGCTCCGCAACGGGAGAGGCCACAACAGTGAGAGGCCTGCGTACCGCAAAAAAAACAAAAAAAAACCCAAAAAAACAATATATTTACAAACTGTTAGCCTTTCTGACTAATTCTAAAAATGTCAACTAAATGCACAGACTAACAAGTAGACACCTGTTTAAAATAATTCTTTTTTTAAAAAAAAAGTAATTTAAACAAACAAATGAAGAATGGAGGACAGCAGTTGTGAAAGTTCAAACAATTTTTAGACAGGTCAATGATTTCAGGCTTAGGTGTTGCCATCGGGGCTTTGTCACCTATTCCATGTTCTACTCCAACAGTCAAAGACCTCAAACAGCTTAAACAAAAGACTAATAACATTTTCTTAGATTTATTCTATGGTTTGTTTGCTTATTTGATTGTGCATTAGATGTTCACGATAGCAGCTTAAGTTCTCAGGTTCATCATAGATTCTGCAAGCTGATTTGAGAATGACACTGAAATTACCAATGACAAGGTATCATCTATGTTACATAATACAGGCTGTATTAAAACTCTTCTCAGAAAGAGCAAAGTGAGAAGAGGTCAATGTATGAATGCAAATGATTCATACCCTGTAGGAGTTCTGAGCAAATTTATCCCACCTAGTTGTAAAATAACTACTAAAGTTAAAAAACGTTTCTCCTGAAGAAAGTGACTTGCTTGCTATTTTGTGTTAAATGAGAAAGGTATTGGATGATCTCAGAAAATTATTAAGTCAACTTCTGACAATACATATTAGATAGACTGCCAGTCAGGAAGCCTTGAGCATTTCATGATCCATTCCTACCTCACATGGTGGGAGTAAATATTTATTAACAGATTCTTCTTTTTTTTCAAAGAACATTTGATAGTATTGACAATGTCAATTTTGGGTGTGGAATTTGGTTCCAAGAAGTAAAATAACCCCAAATACTCAAGACCCCCAGCAACCTATTACCATGACACAGAATTACTCAGGGCACGAGACTTGGCATTCCTGTTTTTGGGTGCCTGGTCTGGGCTCCTTACCCCTGACTCATACTGCATGACACTGAGCTAATTAAAATCTCCAAACAGATTCTATCCCTAAAATGGTAGTATAGGTGCTTGCAGCCTTCGAGTTTTAAAACTAAACATGTTTTAAGTCTAAACATGTTTTGGGACTTCCCTGGTGGCACAGTGGTTAAGAATCCGCCTGCCAATGCAGGGGACACGAGTTTGAGCCCTGGTCTGGGAAGATCCCACATGCCGCAGAGCAACTAAACCCATGTGCCACAACTACTGAGCCTGTGCTCTAGAGCCCGTGAGCCACAACTACTGAGCCCGAGTGCCGCAACTACTGAAGCCCGCGCGCCTAGAGCCCATGCTCCACAAGAGAAGCCACCGCAATGAGAAGCCTGTGCACCGCAACAAAGAGTAGCCCCCTCTCGTCGCAACTAGAGAAAGCCCGTGCACAGCAACGAAGACCCAATGCAGCCAAAAATAAATGAATAAAATAAATAATAAAAAATAAATTTCTATTAAAAAAACCCAAAACTAAACATATTTAAAAACTGCAGTTGAGGACTTCCCTGGTGGTGCAGTGGTTAAGGATCTGCCTGCCAGTGCAGGGGACACGGGTTCGAGCCCTGGTCTGGGAAGATCCCACATGCCGTGGAGCAACTGAGCCTGCGTGCCACAACTACTGAGCCTGCGCGCCACAACTACTGAAGCCCGCATGCCTAGAGCCGTGCTCCGCAACAAGAGAAGCCACCGCAATGAGAAGCCCACACACTGCAACAAAGAGTATCCCCTGCTCGCCGTAGCTGAAGAGAGCTGTGTGCAGCAATGAAGACCCAACACAGCCATAAATAAATAAATAAATTTATTAAAAAAAAACAAACAAACTGCATTTGAGATCTTGTCCCAAAAGTTATGGTATAGATAAACAGCGTGATTTGTCCTACTTCTTGGCCTTTGCATATTCTGTTCCTTTCAGCCTCGAAACGCCCTCTCCTTACTTCTTGTCCTGGCAAATACTTAGCCATTTAAGAACCAGCTCAAATGTCATCCTCTCTATAAAAATCCACTTAACCTCTCCAGGCAGTTGGTTGCCCACTTTGTGTCTGTGCATAATTACTTTACAATACTTAACACATTATATTGTAATTATCTGTTTATATGTATGCTTCCCCAACCAGACTAGAGAAGGAAAAGTATCAACCATCTTTTAATCTCCAGGGTCTAGCACACTGATTCATGCTTAAAATACCTGTGTTGAATGAATGATAGAGACCCTCTCCTGTTTGGGTTTTTTACTTTCCCCAGGTCATTTAGCTCTTCTCCTGGGCCATTACTTTTCCCTAAAGCAATCTTTTAAATTTATCCATGTATCTATTGGCTTTCTTTATGTCAAGTACTACAACTGAATCCTAAAATTCTGTTTAAGCCCCTTTGCGGAGCAAACTCCTAAATTCTGAATAGGGCAATCTTCTACCCCAGGCAGTCAAGAAAAACCCTTCATCCTTGAGACCAAAACTGCCTTGACTATCTTGTTCCCTCTCTTCCATGTCCTACACGGGAGCCTCTCTCCTACTCTGCTTTCTTAGTTGAACAGAGCATTCAGGTCTGCTAATTAGAAGCTAAATGGAAGGTGTAGGAAATTGCATGATGCTAAGAACACAGAAGCATCCTTTCCTCCCCCCATTAAGTTCATACAACTTTTATTAATTTCGTTAATTTCCTATCTTGAGAAACATTATAATGTGTGACAAGCTAGACCACAGCATTACCTTACTCCAGCCCTGGGGGAAAAATTCCCAATAGTATGAATTTGATTATGCTCTAACAAACCCTGGGAGTTAAAGAAATGTGTTCCTATATTATGTCTGTACTTCACCGTTCCAGGCCATATAACCATTTACAAACAGACCCTGAGCATATATAAGGGTGGAAAACATGGGCCAAGTTGTCACAGTGAGCCATACTCTTACTATCTTCCTTTTGACTGCGCTAGTTCAAACCCATGTCATCTCTTGACCAGACAACTGCAAGAGACTGCAGTCTCTTTATTCCCTACTCCAATCCAAATTCCAGTTCCAGAAGTTTATCTTTCATGATGTTACTCTTTTGCTTAAAATCCTTCAACAAAAAAGAAAAAAGTCCTTCAAACTTACACTTCTTTGCATGGCATAGATAGACCTATAAATCTGAATCCAATCTACCTTTTCAGATGGATCTCAATTCACTTCCCAGATCATGTTCCCCATATTGTATATCCAGAGGCTAACCAAACGAGACTCCAGACTTAGTCTTAAATTTTTATACCTCCATGCATTTGCTCATAACATTCTGGTTTAAGACACCTTTTTCTCTACCCTCATCTTTGTTTGTCTGGTATAAATTTCTACTCATATTCTTCAAGCCCTGATCAAATATCACCTCCTCCACGAAGTCTTTATTGACACCATCATGCAAAACCTTTCATCCATCTTCTAAGAACACTTGTATTTTCTTTAGTATATATTACATTGCATTTATAATTATCTTCCTACTTACCTATCTGTCTCCTCTACCAGGCCAAACTCCCTGTCAAGAGGCCCATGTCTAAGTCCTTTTTGTAATACCCAGTACTCACCGAAGTTTCAACACCATATGATTTTGAAAAGTGTCTGTTTAATGATTACTTGTCTGTCCTCTTCTTGCACACCCTCCTCTTATCTGTTTCTCCTCTCAAAAGTGTGTATTCTTTATCCCCCGTATCAAAAATTTAACTATTCATCCCATTCTTCTGGGACCTAATCGAAAGATTTGTTCAGAGTTGTAGAAAAAGTTGGAATATAGATATCCTAGTCTAGAGGAGCTCTCAATTTACTCAGAGCACAAGATTTAGTGTTAAATAAGGACAGTAACAGAAGGCAGGACAGAATAACTATTAAAGGAGTTTAGAGAACTGCAAATAGGGAAAGTTTCAGGTATGCTTTAAAGATGTCATCGAAACAAAACAAAACAAAACATGTTTCCTGGTGATCTCAGTTTATGGAAATTATACCAGACTGAAGATTTGCATACTAGCATTAACAAGATTTACAGTGTATATTAGTATTTTTTAAAGGGTCTAAGGAGCTCAGAAATAGAGTTGCTTTATTTTGTTCAATCCAACATTTCCCAAGCTTATTCAATCATAAAATATTTTTCTTTTCAATAGTAATGCCTATACCTTGGGAAATATTGATGTTGGTGAAAAATAGAAAACAACATCAAAAGATGGTTGGAGACCATAAAGGGTCTTAAATCATAAGGATAGATCATATAAAGAATAAGTTCTTAAAGACATAAGAAGTCATCTTGTAGGTCAGGTATGAGCAGTTTTAAGCAGGGCAATGATATAAAATGTTCCATTTTAGAATGAGTACTCTGGCAAATATGAGAAAGACATATTGGGCTGTAGGATGATGTAAATGGCGAGGGGCGTTGTAGGGGGAATAAAGAGTTATGAAAATGAAGGTACAGAGCTAAATTAAGAAAAGAGGTCCAGGGGACTCCCCTGGTGGTCCAGTGGGTAAGACTCCATGCTCCCAATGCAGGGGGTCCGGGTTCGATCCCTGGTTGGGGAACTAGATCCCACATGCATGCCGTAACTAAGAGTTCGCATGGCGCAACTAAGAGTCTGCATGCCGCAACTAAGAGGTCTGCATGTCGCAGAAGAAACCTGCATGCTGCAACGAAGATCCCACGTGCTGCAACTAAGACCTGGAGCATCCAAAATAAATTTAAGAGGTCTGCATGTCGCAGAAGAAACCTGCATGCTGCAACGAAGATCCCGCGTGCTGCAACTAAGACCTGGAGCATCCAAAATAAATAAACATTGTTTTTAAAAGCTCCCCATCTCCACCTTTAGGGCCTCCCTGGTGGCGCAGTGGTTGAGAGTCCGCCTGCCGATGCAGGGGACACGGGTTCATGCCCCGGTCCGGGAGGATCCCACATGCTGTGGAGCAGCTCCAAAAAAAAAAAAAAAAAAAGCTCCCCATCTCCACCTTTAAAAAATAAATTAATTAATTATATTTTTTAAAAGAAAGAGAGAGAGAAGAGGTTCAGGAAGGCTTCAGAAGGTGAAAATCCTCCCTCACTGACTGAGAAATCTGTCTTGTTCAGGGAGCTTGCTCTTCCCTCATAAAAGTGTTACGAGACAAACAGAAGCTTCCTGTTTATGGGATAATCCAGTCCAGTTATCTAGGACGGCCAATAAGTGATACTACCTTCTGGGGTCAGTTGGGATGGGGGTCTCTGCAGGAGACAGAGGCAGCAATGAGAGGCTGGAGTGGTGGACCTGCACAAAGAATTTAGGTCAAGACAGCCTTATCTCCTGTTCTTCTGTAAAGAAGATCTGCCCCCTGTATGCCAGGAAATATTCTGTAGTCTCCTTTGCTCACCCCTCAGTCTTCTAGAGATTCTGAAGGGGTTTAAAGATAGGCAACAGGGCACTTGAGAGGAAAACATTACATGTTTACATGATTTGGAGGTTTCTGAAAAGACCTTGTGCTTAAGTAGAGACTCTAAGGGGTAGCATATCAACTGTACCATTTATCAGCTGTGAGACACTGGGTCCCACACTTAAACTTTTCTGAACTGGCTTCTCTTTTATAAAATGAGTTTACCACCATCTACCTGTTTGAAACTAAAATGAAATTATTTCTGAATGAAGTTACAGTCTGAAGATTATAAAGGACTATAAAAATGTCAGTTATCTGTATTCTGAGTTAATTTTATCTCATTTGAAAGTATGTTTTAAAGATTACACTTGGTGGGAATTCCCTGGGAATCCAGTGATTAAGACTCGGCACTTTCACTGCCATGGGCCCGGGTTCCATCCCTGGTTTGGGAACTAAGATCCCACAGTCTCGCACAGCAAAAAAAAAAAAAAAAAAAAAAAAAAATTGCACTTGGTAATATTGTACTTAATAATATTAATAATAATGTGAATGTTTTCTCATAGAAATCAGTTCCCTTATTTATGAATAAAATAAAATTGTATTTAAGTATGAAAAAAGAAATATTCAAGATTCTTTTCTCTGTTCCACAAATATTTTATAAACAAATAATGAATCGTTTAACATATAGTGTTATTATCGCGAGTGATCACAGTAAAACTAACGATCAGATCACTTATATGCTCCCCTCACCCTGCCAAATACACATATATACACACAGAGAGCAAAAAGGAACTTGATAAATTTGGCTAGCAGGAACTTAATCTGCAGGCAGTAAAGATGGTCAGGTATGAGAAGACACAATTGGGGTCTTAGGCTTCTCTTCTAGTTCTCATCCATGATTTCTACCTGACCCAGAAGAATAGAACAGTTTGACTAAAACAAAACAAGCTATTTTTCTCATGACATTAAAAAGAGGTGGCAAAACCACTGGCCACATCCCCACCTATTTGGGAAGTGACAGAAATTTAAAGTTACTCCCTGTTTATCTCCCTGTTTATCTAACACCTTCAACTGAATTCTCAAAACACTCTGAAAATATCAATTAGGCCTCTCAAGTAAGGAAAGGATTAGGCCTATTTCAGGTAAGAAAAATAAAGTATGTAATAGCCTGTTAACAATAAGAATCAGAAGAGAAACCAGATTCTAGCATTTTTGGCTCTCTCAACATTGTCCTTAGGCCACACTTGATGAAATGACCCAAACAGTAGCATCCCCAATAATGCTGTTAAGCCTATGCTTTTTAAAAGCTTTTTATGCTTTGCGAGAAAAGAATACTGGCCTTGGTTGGAGTTAAGACCAGTGTTCCAAGCCTGATTCCACCACCCACTAGTTATATGACCCTAAACAAGTCACTCAATTCATTTAAACTTCAGTTTCCTTATCTGTAAAACAAGATCAAATCTATCTTACAATGTTGCAGGGATCAAATTAAATTATGTATGCCTGACACATAGATACTCAGATGCTAGCTTGCTTGCTTTTCCCAGACTTCACCTTCTTTAAACCCACAGATAACACATTTAAAGATTATACTAAAATTGTTAGTTTTTTAACTAATTAAAAAAAACCTCTGGATGGTAGTAATCCAATACTTGGCTAAAATAAGAAATGGCCTAATTTTTTAATAACTTCCAAATCAGTAATGGTTTAGAGTTGTCATCATCAAGATTGTAAATTAATTCCTGTTCATTTTTATTGATGTGAGCAAAGACAGAGATTGACTTCAGAGAAATAAAAACAAAAAGAGAACTTTTCCAGAAATATAATGAGTGATGCCACATTTCTCAGTTAAAATTCAAGGAAATTCACATCTGAAAAAGGAGTTAATATATTATTCCAAAGTTAACCAAGCAGTGTTTTCTTAAGTAAATATTCCTTTGGTTCAGAAAATAGATCAATAGTGTCTGTAAAACTTCAATACCATGTAAATTAACCTCTTAAGGCTAGGAAGATCACCAGATGTCCAGATATAAGCAAACTTTTCCAAGAGCCTAGGAGGTTCTTTCTGATACTTATTAACTGAAAGTGAAAGCGACCTACCATAGTTAAATGCCCCAACCTTTGACCACAACACTTCAAAGTAATTTAGAAACCCCAACTCAGTGAGCTTAAATAACACATCCATCTCTAAACAAGTTTGTCAGAACAGAAAAATAGAAGAAGATAACTCATCTTACTCCCCTAGACACTCTAAGTCGGCTTCTTTTGAAGGAGACAAATAGCAGAATCATGGAAATCTTAAAAGCCTTGATATATAGGCTACAATTAAGAGCCTTTCTTAACTCCTTTGAAAGAAACGAACACTCAGCTTTTTACTAGGAATCCCTAGCATCTTTCTGTCCTCAAAACGTGACACACAAGAATAAAATGATCTGTCCAAGGTCGCAGAGCAGGCAATGGCACAGTCTGACGCCCCTCTTTGCTGCATGCAATCGTTCATGGGATGTACTGACAGTAACACACAATCAGATTTTAAAAGGTAAGGGTCGGGGGTGGGGGGTGGGGGTCGGGGGCGGTGTCCACTGAATGCTCCAGATAGTGAAATCTGGTAGTATTATGTCTCTGCATCTACTGCCTATTTTCTCACTGACCTTAAAAAGTCGGCATACATGGTGCATCGTCAAGAACTCAAGATCAGAGGAGCTGGGAAACACATTTTCTCCTACCATGTCAACCTCTGGGCATCCTTTTCAGTGCCCCGTTGCTTCTCTGGACAAAGAAAGGGTCTGTCCACTCTGCACCCTGCCCAAGACAGCAGTGTAAGAACCACAGGGGGCCCCCCCAAGAGCTTGGCACAGAAGACACACCACAATGCCCAGGGTGCCCCCAGAGCGCTGCCTGGGAGCTGTCCTTTCCCGTTAGTGCCATTTCAGTCACCTGCATTCCAACTTTCAGCAGTGGTGGGCAGAAAGAACAGCCCTCCTCCCGAAACGCTGCAAAGTATGCCCCAGTCAAATGGACACACCCCTCCAAAGCGCTGCCCCCTCAGAATGATATTCTCATTCCATCCTTTGCCAGATATCCCCTCCCCATCCTCATTAAGACATGTCCCCTACCTCTGGACAGAGGGGCATTCACCCGACCAAAAACGGCCTCTCCCTGCCTCCTGACTTGATGGACAGCTCCCTTCTCACCGACTGCTCAGCCCCCACTTCAAGCCCTCGGGCAGTGGTGGGGTGTTGGGTGCGTTTACCCTACTCTTCTGGGCGTGCGGATGGTTAGCGGTTACCGGCTCTCCGCAGTTGCCGCCTGGCCCTCCCTCCCCCTGATCATCCTTCACCTCTCCCTCCACGCTGGGACACACACACACGGTGCGCAAAGGACGGCCCCTGGGGCCGGTCACACGCGGTGACCGGCCCCAGGCCCCAGGTTCCCTCCGCCGCGGCCACCGCCCCCGGGCCACGCCCCCGCTCTCACCCGCAGTCCGGGGCCGGGCACCAGCGGCAGTCGGGGTCCGAAGCCAGGTAGCGGCGCAGCATGAACTCCTCGTACTTGTGCATGAGCGGTGGGTCGGCGAGCAGCAGGCGGATGTCGTGTGGGTTCAGTCGCTCGCTGCACTCGGGGCAGCTGATGGGGACCCGGCTCTCGCTGATCTCCAGGCGCAGGTAGTGGCGGAGGCAGTCCCGGCACGAGCGGTGCGGACAACTGAGGAGG